>NC_069501.1:205983686-206337436 GCF_027579735.1 Bombina bombina | reverse complement strand
GCGTCTCGCCAGAACGCCAAGCTTCCTTGTTACGGATCCAGGTCCAGGGACCCAGAAGCGGCACTGATAGATGCTCTAGCAGCGCCTTGGTTCTTCAACCTGGCTTATGTGTTTCCACCGTTTCCTCTGCTCCCTCGTCTGATTGCCAAAATCAAACAGGAAAGAGCATCGGTGATATTGATAGCGCCTGCATGGCCACGCAGGACCTGGTATGCAGACCTAGTGGACATGTCATCCTTTCCACCATGGACTCTGCCTCTGAGACAAGACCTTCTAATACAAGGTCCTTTCAATCATCCGAATCTACTTTCTCTGAGACTGACTGCATGGAGATTGAACGCTTGATCCTATCAAAGCGTGGCTTCTCCGAGTCAGTAATTGATACCTTAATACAGGCACGAAAGCCTGTCACCAGGAAAATTTACCACAAGATATGGCGTAAATATCTTCATTGGTGTGAATCCAAGAATTACTCATGGAGTAGGGTTAGGATTCCTAGGATATTGTCCTTCCTTCAAGAGGGTTTGGACAAAGGATTATCAGTTAGTTCTTTAAAGGGACAGATTTCTGCTCTGTCTATTCTTTTACACAAGCGTCTGGCAGAAGTTCCAGACGTTCAGGCATTTTGTCAGGCTTTAGTTAGAATTAAGCCTGTGTTTAAACCTGTTGCTCCTCCATGGAGCTTAAACTTGGTTCTTAAAGTTCTTCAAGGGGTTCCGTTTGAACCCCTTCATTCTATTGATATCAAACTTCTTTCATGGAAAGTTCTTTTTCTGATGGCTATTTCCTCGGCTCGAAGAGTCTCGGAGTTATCTGCCTTACATTGTGATTCTCCTTATCTGATCTTTCATTCAGATAAAGTTGTTCTGCGTACAAAACCTGGGTTTTTACCTAAGGTGGTTTCTAACAAGAATATCAATCAAGAGATTGTTGTTCCATCATTATGTCCTAATCCTTCTTCAAAGAAGGAACGTCGTTTGCATAATCTAGACGTAGTCCGTGCCTTGAAGTTTTACTTACAGGCTACTAAAGATTTTCGCCAAACATCTAACCTGTTTGTTGTTTACTCTGGACAGAGGAGAGGTCAGAAGGCCTCGGCAACCTCTCTTTCTTTTTGGCTTCGGAGTATAATCCGTTTAGCCTATGAGACTGCTGGACAGCAGCCTCCTGAAAGGATTACAGCTCATTCTACTAGAGCTGTGGCTTCCCTTCGTACTTTTTCCAAATTTTACAAATTTGATACTTTTGCTTCTTCGGAGGCTGCTTTTGGGAGACAGGTTCTACAGGCAGTGGTTCCTTCCGTTTAAGTTCCTGCCTTGTCCCTCCCATCATCCGTGTACTTTAGCTTTGGTATTGGTATCCCACAAGTAATGGATGATCCGTGGACTGGATACACTTAACAAGAGAAAACATAATTTATGCTTACCTGATAAATTTATTTCTCTTGTAGTGTATCCAGTCCACGGCCCTATGGTTTCTCCTTTCTCGGCTTGTTTCGGTCGAATGACTGGATATGGCAGTGAGGGGATGAGCTATATAGCAGCTCTGCTGTGGGTGATCCTCTTGCAACTTCCTGTTGGGAAGGAGAATATCCCACAAGTAATGGATGATCCGTGGACTGGATACACTACAAGAGAAATAAATTTATCAGGTAAGCATAAATTATGTTTTTATTTATTTGGGTATGCGACTTATAGGTGCTCATATTTTTTATATGGGACTTCTCTTATATCTCTGATGGAGGTGATATTTCCTTATGTTCGTACCATTTCTGTTGATCTGGCCTCGGAGTTAAGAGGACTTGCTGGTTCCCTCCTGAAACAACTTTATAGGAGTTCCCAGATGGATCACTGATTGTTCTCTAGTCTTTAGACCTAGAGTCTAAGGATAGACGATCTCTTATGGAAGTATAAAGATACTTTTCATTTTATATCATATATGCTACTGTATGTGACATACACTTCCCGGGTGACATATTTTTTTTTCTTCAGTGCTCTTTCGACACTGATGGGATAATTTTATGTTGCTCTATTTGTCTATTGGACACAATTTTATAATCTCTTCTATATTGAAGTGATTCTGTTAGGTTTATGACATCTTCTTTTTTTTTTTTGTCCGGGGTTATATATTTTTTTTTTTCTTTTTTTTTTCTTTTCTCTTTTTTTTTTTATCTTTCTCTTTTCCTCTTTCAAATGCTTTATTGAAAGTTGTCAAAGAAATACATGGAAAAAACATAAAGAAATCTTACAACTTGACATTGTTTGATATGGGGGAAAAAAGAAAAAAACAAAACAAAAAACAGGGAAGAAAACAAAAAAAAAAACAAAAAAAACAAATAAACAAATAATCAAGAAACAAAGAAAAAAGAGAAAAAATGCAGATTCAGCTTCATTACAGTTGTTCTAGTATAGTCATAGTGATTAACCTCGAGGTTAGTTATAATAGTTGGATTAGGTGTGAAGTACCGTTCAGCCAATATCAAAGAGTGAGAAATAACTATGTGTAGGAGGATGTGAGCCTCCTCATTGATATAATGAATTGACCCTACTGTATATATGCGTTTAGAAAGTCAGGTTTATAAAAATCGAAAATTGGTGTGTCTTTGTGTGGTCCAGTTCAGGAGGTGTGTAAAAGGGTAGGTATTTACCGGCTATTGACATATTCCTCCCAGAGAAAAGATATGTTGTGGAAATCATCTAATCTTTTAGTGTGTGCGTAGTGATATTTCTCCAGTTGGAGGTAGTGAGTGACTTTAGTTTTCCAAACTGCCATTGATGGTAGGTTCGTTTTCTTCCAGTTAAGTGGGATTAGTCTCTTAGCTGAATTGACCATGATAGTGAGGAGTGTTTGTTTTAGTTTGCACGGGATTTTAGGGAATTTGTTGAAGAGAAAAACCCAGGGTGTGAAAGGAAGCGGTGTGCCTAGTGCTTTTTCGAGTTCTGGTTTAAGGGAGCGCCAGTAGGATGAGACTATCGGGCAATTCCACCAAATGTGCGCAAAGGTTGCTATTTCTCCGCAATCTCTCCAGCACATGGCGGTCGTGTTGGGAAATAAATGATGTAGTCTAATAGGGGTATAATACCAGCGGCTTAATAGCTTGAGGTTCATCTCTAACGTTGAGATGGACGATGAGGCTTTCGTCATCTGCTGGAAAATGGTTGCCCATTCTGTATGGTCTAGAGTGGTGTTTAGGTCTGTTTCCCATTTGGCAACATATGTAGGGGGAGTTGAGTGGGATACCTGTGATAGCAGTTTATACGCAAGAGATAGGATTCCCCTTTGTGGGGTCGGATAGAAGCATATTGCTTCAAATTGGGAGAGTTGTCTCTGCAGGTGAGGTTTAAGTGGGTGTGTGGATAGGTAATGTTTCAACTGAGTGAAAGCGTACCAATTTTGGAAATGTATCCCGAGAATATCGCATATTGCCTGTTGTGGTTAAGTTTCTTTACCTTTATATAACAGGTGGTGTGGGGCTGAGCTATGTATAAAGGGGGTGGGGTGGGTTATGGCAACTGTCTTTATCATTGTTGAGAACGGCGTGTTTTTACTGACCGGTGTCAGAGGGGAGCATGTGGTGGAGATTTTAGGATGTTTCTGGAGTATTTTGTCCCATTGTCTGAAGGTTTCATGTACTAGTCTAGGGGTGGTATATGATAATTTGCGTTGGGTATTGGGGAGCCAGCAGTTCCCGCACAGGTAGTGTTTATCAGAAAGTGTCTGCTCTAATTGAATCCACTCTTTGTTCATGTTGTGTTTGCACCAGTCCACAATACGTGTTAGAAAGACTGCCTGTCTATAACGCATCAAATTTGGAGCTCCAATCCCTCCCAACTCTTTTGGGCGATATAGGGTGGAGGTGGCAATGCGAGGCCTTTTGTGAGACCATATGAAATTGTTAATTTGTTTTTGCAAAGAGAATAACAGGTGTTCAGGGATGGGAATCGGGAGGGTTTGCAAAAGGTATAGGATTTTAGGTAATATGATCATTTTGACCGCATTGATTTTCCCCAGCCAAGAAAGAGGTTTGCGGTTCCATGCACCAAGAGTAGCCTGAGTTGTCGGATTGAGAAGTTTATAGTTAAGAGATATTATGGTTTCCACCGATGGTGAAACGTAAACTCCTAAATATTTGATGGCTTGGGGTTGTATGCGGAAGTGGTATTGTTGCTGGATTCTATCTATTATATTTTGGTGTATGTGGGTGGCCAATAGTTCGGATTTTGAGATATTAATTTTGAAATTAGAATGTAGACCATATGTCTCTAGGGCTTGCATCAGCGGAGGTAATTATGTCTCCACATCCGTGAGCGTCAGAAAGATATCATCCGCATATAGGGTAATTTTATATGATACGGATCCAATCTCTATACCCTTAATGTCTGTGTTGTGTCTGATATGCGTGGCGAGTACTTCCATTGCCAGAATGAATAAAAGAGGTGAGAGCGGACAACCTTGCCTGGTTCCATTCATGATTTTAAACGGGGGTGAAATGGAGTCATTAATTTTAATTTTGGCCTGTGGGTTGCTATAAAGGGTGAATATCTTTCCTATAATTTCCTGGGGGAAGCCAAATGTGTGTAGGGTGGGTTTCAGGAAAGACCAATCTAGCCTATCGAAGGCTTTTTCCGCATCCATGGCGAGAAAAACCGAAGGGATTTTTTGATTAAATGTGTGTTCCATAAGATCTATTATTTTGGTGGTATTGTCTCTGGCTTCTCTGGAGGGCGTAAAGCCTGCTTGGTTGGTGTGTATGATTGAGGGTAAAATTAGGTTTATTCTTGTGGCTATAATTTTTGCAAAAAGTTTTACATCTAAGTTCAGAAGGGAAATGGGGCGGAAATTTGCGGGGGTGTCTGGGGGTTTGCCTGGCTTGGGGAGAACTACTACTAGGGCCTCCAGCATGGAGGGTGGGAAAGGGTTGTCATCAGTTACTGTGTTAAACATTGTGGCGAGGTGAGATGTCAATATGGCCGAGAAGGTTTTGTAATATTTGGCTGTGAAGCCATCTGGCCCAGGACTCTTCCCTATTTTTAGGGTTTTAATGGCTGTTTGGATTTCTTGTGGGGACATTGGTTTGTTGAGTTGATTCTTTTGATCGGTTGTCAATTTTGGTGTCGGGTATTTGGTAATATATTCTGTGAGTTTGGTGAAGTGCTCTACTTCGGGAGTATCTTTCTGGAGATTATATAGTGAGGAGTAATAAGCGTGAAATGACTGTAGGATTTCTGGGGTAGTTTGGAGTGGGTTCCCTTTCGGGTTTTGTAGTTCATAGATATGGGATTTTAGCCTTTTTTTCTTTAGTGCCCTGGCTAGAAGCTTGCCTGCCCTATTGCTCTCGAAGTGAAACATACTATTAGTTTTTCTATGTTGGGATTGGTATTCTAAGTCTAAAAAATTATCTAGTTTGTCTCTGGTTGTTTGCATTTCTGTTAGAATGTTAGTGTTTGTTGGGGATTTCTTGTGAGCGTATTCAAGTTGTGCGTATTTTGTTGTGAGTTCTTGATAACGTTTGCGATAGATCTGTGTGTGGTGGGCTTTTATTTTAATTAATTCGCCACGGATTACACATTTATGTGCTTCCCATATTGCAAATTTATCATTAATTGAGTGTGTATTTATAGCAAAATATTCCTCGATAGATTTAGTTAGTTTGGGGACTATGTCTAATTGGTCTAGTAGGCTGTCATCCATTTTCCACTGGTATGGGGTAAGAGGTGTATTGGGCCAAGTAAATTTGAGTTGGACCGATGAATGGTCCGACCAGAACGTGGGGACTATGTCACATCTAGTTATGTAGGATAGACCACACTGATTTGTGAAGATATAATCAAGTCTGCTATATGATTTGTTGGGGTGGGAAAAAAAGGTGTAATCTCTTCTCTCTTTATGTATGAATCTCCAGGTGTCATGAAGATTCATGTTTTTCATTCCTTGCCAGATGGTTCTGGTAAGTTTTCGGGGGGTTTGGATATTTATGTTAGTGCTGTCGATAGTAGGCTGTATAGGGACATTGAAGTCTCCGGAAAGAACGATCGGACCCTTGGCAAGGTCTAGTATTTTTGTGAACATTGAGCGAAAGAAAGGAAGTTGTTGGGTGTTGGGGGCATAAATATTTATGAGCGTTACAGGACGTCCATACAGAAGGCCTAGCAGTCCCAGAAATCGGCCCTCTCTATCTGCAATGCTCTTAGTAATGGTGAATGGGGTGGATTTATGGATTAAGATACTTACTCCATTTTTTTTGTTTGGTCCTGTACTGTGAAAGTGCGTGGTGAAATGTTTTCCAAAATATTTAGGTATGTGGTGAGATTTGAAATGTGTTTCTTGGAGGAAGAGTATATCTATGTGTCTTTTTGTTAAGTCAGATAGTGCTTTGGATCTTTTAATTGGGGAATTGAATCCTTTTACATTCTGAGTCAGAAGGGTCAGTTGTGGGGCTGAGTCATGTGTCTGTGTTGGCATTATAATACTGTAGTCGTTTGTGGTAGGATTGATAGTTAGGGCATGAATCGGTACATGGCTCGAGGATGATGTGTGTGTCTGTGGATTTGGTAAGAAATATTGAAGCTGCAATAGAATAAACACAGGTTATGTAACAATGAAACCATTTTTCTTGAAAACAAAACAAAACAAACATTGCAAACATATTAAACAACGTGAACAAACAACTGGCTCTCTGCCTAATATAGGTCATTTCTGAGAGCATTCGTAGAGGGGGGTGTTATTGGCTAAACCCTTAAGATATATATTGAATTATCTATCCCACTTTGCTGAGATAGTAGAAAGGGGTCATAACTAAGATATATGTAGCCGCCGTCTCACATGGTAGGGCTTAAAAAGCCGTGGATAGGGTGTAGTTTAGCATGCTAGGGGGGAGGGTTATTTATTTATACTGTGAGATGCATATCCAGAGCAATATTAATACATTTACCAGGAATCTCTGCTAACTGTATGGGGTGATGTTACTTTTCCTAGGTGGCTATTTTACATGTTTGTCATTAGAGTACACAGTCATCTCACTAGAAAATTCACAAAGTTGAATTGGTGGCATGAAACTCTGTGGAATTACAAGCAAAAATGAATATCACTGTATACTTATCAAAACTTCAGTTCAGGGTATTCAGTCGTTTTCAAGTTCAGTGAGTTGAGTCTTTATATGTTGTATGGCCTTGTGATAAAGCAGGCAAAGATGATGGGTAAATACGAGAAGACTGTGTCTGGGCAGGCCGTGTATTCTGTCCGCCATTATCAGCCCTCTCAGGTGTAAGTGAGTCTCTGTTGGTTCTTGATGCTGAGGGACTATTCTGATCCAATGTGGCGGAGTCAAGTGGGAGATCTATCCCCAATTGCTTGCAAAAAGAGTTAGTCTCTTCTGGGGATCTGCATGTTAGTCGGGTGTTGTTTCTGAGAACCCAAACCTGAGTGGGGAAGCCCCATCTGTATGGGATTTTTTTCTTACGAAGAAGAGTGGTTAGTGGGCTAAATTCTTTTCTTCTTTGTAATGTTTGTGCAGCTAAGTCCTGATAAAACTGGAGAACATTGCCACGGAATCGGATTGGTTGTAACTTTCTTGATTGGTTCAAGAGCATTTCTTTTTCCAGGAAATTTTTAAAGCGAATAATAATGTCTCCTGGTGGTGCTGTGTCTGGAGGTTTCGGTCTGAGAGACCTATGGGCTCGTACCCACTGAATGTCCGTGATACATGCGGGTTCTTTGATTTGTTGAAATAAAGACTGGAGATAGACTGGGTAATCCCGTGGAAGAACACTCTCAGGGACTCCCCTTATCCTTATGTTTTTTTCGACGGCTCCTGTTCTCCAGGTCTTCTAATTTTTCTTGGAGTAAGGTGATAGTTTCGTGGTGTGAGGTCACTTGTTCAGTGAGAGACTGGACATCCTCCTTTATTTCGTCCTGGTTGGTTTCAAGAGATTCCACTTGGAGTCCTATGGTGTGGATGTCTTGTTTCATGCCCGCCAGTTCCTCTCTGATGCACGTGCGGACTATGTCCGCGATGTCTTGTTTGGAGGGAAGGCCCTGAAGAATTGTTGAGGTGAAACTGGTGTCTCCATCTTGTGAAGTAGGCAATTGTGAGGCTTCTGTTGACAGTCTTTTATCTCTCGCTTCAGTTATGTCTGTAGCTTGCATGTAAGAAGAAATGTTGGCTGTCTTAACTGCAGGCGTTTTAGGGGGTTTATCGTGTTTCAGTCTCCTGGACGTCATATTGCTTAGTCTGAAGTCGAGTGTGATGTTGAGAGTCAGTCCAGTTGAGGTTTCTAAAGAATGTCGCTGGCTGCTGTCACTCAGCCACGTTCTGCAAAAGAAAAAATCTCTGTGGAGTGATATCCAGCACTGTGTGGGTAGAGATAGATGGAGAGCACTATACAGATATGCTCACCGTTGCTTTTCCAGTTCTGTTATCTTTGCTTATGCGCAGTTCAAGGGAATGTGTGACACTCTACAGTAAGGTGCAGAGAATTTGTTAGGCTGGGCGGTTTTATATATAGGGAGGTTCTGAGGTAGGTTAAATATATGCCTCCTGCCCCCATAAAAGTTTCGTTTTTCTATTCTTTATTTTAACTTCCCTTTTCTCCTCCACTTCTTTTTCTGTTGTCCTGTACTGTTTTCTGTTTTTATTAGTTTTATTTTTTTACTTTTTTATTATTATTTTATTTATTTTTTTGTTTATTGGAAGCTGTTTTCTTCAATTTTATCCCCTGTTTTGTGGTCTTATGTCCCTCGCCCTATCAGGCTTCAATACTGGCTTTAGTAATGATTCTCTGGCAGCTGGTGGTTGGTGCGCCCTGTTTAATGACTTTGTCAGTGCTAAGCACTGTGCGTTGCTGACAAGCGTGGCGTGCCAGAGAGTTAAGTAAAAGTCACTATGGCGGCCGGTGCGCTTCCGGGAAGACGCTCCTCCCCCACTATGGCTCAATCACGGTCACCGAAGCTCAGGACCGCAGTCTTCTATGATGGGATCCCCTAAGGTGAGCGACCGGGGGTTAGCTCTTGGAGGGGTATTATGACAAGTGGGGGGTTGTCTGTATTACCTGCGCTCTATGTGTGCCGCGTCGGCGGTAGGATCGCTCCAGGTGGAGATGCGTTGTGACTTGCGTAGGTCTCTTTGTGAGGGGGTAGCCAGGTATTCCTAGGGGCCGCCAGATGCGTTCCGACAGTTGTCGGCTGTTCGCTCTACTCTGTATAGTAGGTGGTAGGTCCCAGTTTTTAGGAGAAGATCCAGTGAGTTGCTGGTTTTGATTAGCGACGCATATCTTCTATCTCCTGTGGTACATTGAAGAGCTATGTCTGGAAGCTCCGGCACTTCAGGAACATTTATGCTCACAGCAGGGTTGATTTTAGTGAGATTACATAAAGATTTATATACTATTTGGGATTGCCAACACGGAGCTCCGGATTTACGCTGCTCTCATGGCAGCAGCCGGCTCCGCCCCCCGGGGTTATATTTTTATCAATAGTTCCTGGGAAAAATTCCTCTCAGCTCAGAACTAGTTGTTTTTGCTTGGTTCTTTCAGGAATAATCTCTGAGTGGCTATTTCTCATATTAGGACTCTACAAGGTTATCTTTGGCAACTCTGGTTGAGGAGTTTTTTAACTTATGCCGTGGCATCTTGTATGATCTTAGTTCATCTGTTTCAGTGGTCTTAGGACATTTAATGGGTTCTTTTCTTCTTATCTATTTTAGTTATGATTCCTTCCCTTTTTCCACACTAACAGGTGTCTGTTGCATATTTTACATTCGGTAGTTTGCAATTATTTTCCGAGATTTGTGTAAACTTGTATTTCATGGCACACTAGGAATTTTTCTAGGTTTGCCTTTTTGGAAAAATACAATTACCTTTGATAGCTCTGGCCTCCCCTCTGCTCTTTGAATTTTTACGAAGGTTTTGGGGACTCTTTGGGCGGGTGGCTAGATTTCAGGAGTGAGGTGGCTCCTTACCTGGACTATGTCTAGGTTCAGGCACTTTATCTTTATTCAGCAAGGTTTCATACAGATCTCTGTTGTCGATTTATCCGCTCTCGCAAGTGGAAGATGATCTGAAGATCATAGACTCGATTTTCATGAGAAATTTCTATGTGGAAGTTGAAAATTCAATCTTCTTGCTGCAGTTGCTTTTCTTCAGTCTTTTATCAGCCGTTCATTGGCAATGTGTTTGGAAGAATTTGGTCTCATGGCGCCTTCCATGGACCTTGGTGGCTCTCAGGACGATCTGATCCAGGCACATACTTCCTGATGTTCATCTTGGGATATTGTGTCCACGATCGCCAAGCCTTTCGAGCTGGGGAACAGTTTGGAGGGTTCCTTAGGAAATCAGGGATTTGGACTCTGGAGGAGTCTTTCATCCCAATATATATTTTAAGGTTAAGAGCAGTCTTAATGCACTGATTCCTTGATTTTATTGAGTTTGGTCCGGTTTATCAGTATTTCAATCGGATAACATCTGGGTGATGTACAGCTTCCTCCAGGAAGGAACTCGGATCACCCTAGCTATGAAGAAGGTGCCTCCCATTCTTCATTTGTCATTTTTCTGTCAATCTTCTCCCACGCTTTGTCAACTGGGAGGCGGATTGTCTGAACTGACCTATTTTTTTTATCTTGTATCTCGCAGGAGCTAGCGTTGATGATTCTATTTGCCACAGCTTGGCATGTCAGAATCTGGGTTATGGAACTTATGAGGTGTCCGATTACTTTTTGGAAGTTTTCCTCTGTGGAGGGACTTCTACTTCAGTGTCCTTTACTTCTTCAAATCTGGATTCTTTGACGCTGGCTGCTAGGAGATTGAACACCTAGTCTTGTCTGTTTTCCTTCAAGGGTGTTTGAATCTTTTCTTCAGGCTTGGAAGCCGATAACTTGCAAGATTTACCATATGGTTTGATGTCCCTTGTAGTCTGGTGACATTACCTCAAATTCTGTCTTTTCTTTAGAGATCCTGGAGAAGGAATGGTCAATTAGTTTCTCTGAAGGGGGCGCTCTCTGCCCTTTTGATTGCTTTACTTTGTGTCGTATGGTGGATTTGCTATACTTGGATTCCGACCTTGGTCAGAATCAGGCCATGTGTTTAATCCAGTTGCTCCTCCATGGAGTTTTTACTCTGGTTCTTATGGTTTTCCTCAGGCTCCTTTTGAGCCTATGCTTTTTGTTGATATTAAGACATTATCATGACATTTTTTTCCTTGCTATTTCTTCTGTTCGCAGAGTTTCAGTTGTTTTCAGCTCTGCAGTGTGCTTTCCTCTCCTTGTTATGTATGCGGGTAGGTCAGTCCTTTGTTCTAAGTTGGGATTTCTTTACTAAGGTAGTGTTGGGACTGCGGTATCAATAAGAAACTTGTGTTCCTTTGTTCTGTCCTAGTTCTTCAGAAGGGACGCTCTGTTGCATAACTTGGATGTGTTGTGCGTGCTCTGAAATTCTATCTAGTGGCATCTAGAGATTTTATTTATCTCTGGTTAGCGTTAAAGATCAGAAGACCTTTCTTCTAACCCTTTCTCACTGGTTGAGAAGTGTTATTCGGTTGGCTTTAGAGACTGTTGGCGAGTATTTAGGCTCTTTCCCTCTAGGACTGTCTTTTCTTCTTCCTGGGCCTTTAATAAAATTGGGCTTTTGTGGTTTAGTTCTGCAAGGCGGCCTCTTGGTCCTTATTGTTGGGTTTCCGAAATTTTCAAATTCGATGCTGTCTGCCTCAACGGAGGCTTCCTTTGGGAGGAAAGTTCTTCAAGCGCTGGTGCCTTCTGTTTAGGTTTGCCTGTCTTGTTCTCCCTCCCTTCCATTCTGTGTCCTCTAGCTTGGGTATTGGTTCACACTAGTAATTTAAATGGATTAGTGACTCTCACATGCCATTGGAAAGAAAACAAAATGTATGCTTACTTGATAAAAATGGGCATGGAGAGTCCACGACCCGCCCTTGTTTTATATTTAAGATGGCGTTAATTTTTGTTCTTTGAAACCTTAGGCACCTCTATGTCCTCTTCTCTTTCCGTATTCCCTCGGCTGAATGACTGGGGGTTTATAGGAAGTGGGAGTGATACTTAACAGCTTTACTGGAGTGTTCTTTACCTCCACCTGTTGGCCAGGAGTTGAATTCCCACTACATAATTGAATGGATTTGTGGAGCTCTCCATGCTAGGAAAGAAAAAGAAAATAATTTATCATGTAAGCATAAATTTTGTTATTTAAATTTTTTTTTTTTAATTATTATCACAAAAGTTTTCTGTTTTTTGTTTTATTTTTTAATCCACCCTGATTTAAGGCTATCCCAGTGTTTATTTAAAATCTTTTGTATCTTTTAACTGAAATTATTATATTTAGAAACAAACACCATCATCTGTGGGGTTTTTTTTTAAAAAAAAAACCTTTTTTCCATATTATCCATTTAAAAGCTGTTCTCTTGGGATTTACAAAGCTGCAGCTATTTCATTCTTCTAATCTGAGCTGTACCATGGGTGGACTGGGCCAGGAAGCAGGGTGTCAATTAACCCCCAGGCCACTCTTGGTGATGCAATCTGTGTCAGGGTTATTTCTTCATTATGCCATTTAATTGTATATCTGTCTAAAGCATGTGTATATAACGTGTGTGTGTGTATATTTATATATATAATATATATATATATATATAATTATATATATATATATATACAGTAATATGGGTGTGTAAAGGTTTGTTTGTAACTGTAGATACATTCAGATCATGCTGTCTCTCTAAACTACCCAACTTTCCTGCTCAGCCCAGTGCCCAATACTATGCACCTTAGCTGTGAGTTGCTGCCCATACTCCCCTGAAGTCCTGGTTACAATAGAGGTAGGCTGCCCTACATGCATGCTGTAGAAAGGGCAACATGATAAACAAGGAAACACTACCATTTTATTTTTGAAATATCATATATAGCACCACTGGGTAGCACCCCACTTCGGTCAAAATTGCCTGTCCTCCCCTGGTGGAAACCTTTCTTTGGCTTTATACAAGACTGCTAATTTATAAAACAGACATCTGACTGTAATGTAACAAAAAGTCATATAAAATATATTACAATTTTCAATAAAGTCTACAAAGAGGGGAATTCTGGTAAATAAATACAATTATTTTTGGTTGCTATATTTAATCTTTTTTTAGGGGATACAACATAGCCTAAGTTTTACTGCTATACAAAAGACTTGTGCATTTGGGTCCTTCGGAAGTAAGTACTATTCAGCTATTTTTGGATCCTGATTTATTTTGTGCAAATCCAGATCTCAGCATGTGATCTTTGCACCAGAAATCAATCCGGCTCTGATAAGAGCCCAATAGCGCTTACTTCCGCACAAAACACACAATAACCCAATGTGAAAAAATACCAACAAACAATGGCACATCAAAGGCTTGGCCCCTATATGTAAGGTAAGGAATAGGTATTATTTACCTTAATGTTTAATGTTCCAAAAGAGGTGGTGCTTATGCATAAGACACAAATTGCAAAAAAAAATGTGTGAAAAGAGAGAGAATTCCACCAACAAGGATGCATATATTTATCACTCTATGCCCAGACTGTGGATGGGAATATCCTAGTTAGGGTTAAAGCATAACTTTTATTAAGGTATGAACAACTAAAATAGGGTTGCAAACAGTTTAAAATTCCAGGGTATAAGTATCCGATAAAAATAGTGTGGTATGAATGAGTAGTAAATATGGCCTGATAATAAACATCAAATTCTATACCACTCTGTGATAACTTTCTCTTTATATATTATCAGTTATCACAGAGTGGTATAGAATGTGATGTTTATTTATCAGCCATATTTACTACTCATTCACTACACACTATATTTTTTTTAACTGATACTTATACCCTGGAATTTTAAATTGTTTGCAACCCTATTTTAGTTGTTCATTCCTTAATAAAAGTTGTGTTTCAACCTATACTAGGATATTCCCACCCACAGTCTGGGCATAGAGTGCTAAATGTATGCATCCTTGTGGTGGATAATCTCTCTCTTTTTCACATTTTTTTTTTGCACACAATAACCCAATGTTTAAAATACCTTTCAAGTGTTCAACAATACAGTATTGCATACCAGACAATATACTTTATACAAAACTTAAAATCAATCACATAGTGCCACAACTGGGGTCTTTTCCAGTTAATTACTTTTTATATATAAAACTGGCTACCACTAGGATGGTGTGTTTCACGTGTTGTTATATACAGAAATATCAAAGCTCAGTTGTGAAGCAAAATTACAAAAAGTCATATCTATTTCCCTATTAAAACCATTTTGATACATAGTATGTAGATGGAAGATCCAAAATACTTATTTTGTTTTAAAAGTAATCTCCCTCCCTCCTTTTTCTTCTTCTTTTCTTTACACTGTCAATCACTTGTCAATATAGTTGACTAAAACCATGTCCTACTTCCATAAAGCGGGAGGAGACTGGGCTTTTTATCCCTGTATCTTATATTAGGCTTCATGCTCAGTGATCCCTGTCTTTCACTCTGTTAGTCGTCTCCCCCAATGTACATTTTTGATCGTGGACATTTAATTAAATAACTTGCATATCTGTAGTTATGTGTAGTAGACCCTAATCTTATTTACGACCACTCCTTGGGTGTGTAAGATTGGGCCCCCTAATCACTAAATTACTGTTAAACAATTTAAGCAAAGAAAGCTACCAAACAGTTTTGATGTAATCTAGCTCACACTTTTTAATATGTGTTTTAACCAAATTATCTCTCAAATTGGGAAATCTTTTATAGGCCTTTACCGGTGGATTTTGGAACTCTTAAATCCCCAAATTACATTCGCTCAAAATGTGCCAGTGTTTTTTAATGATAGATTTTATCTTTCTGCTACAGAGACTAAACAGAGATGCAAATATTACCTTTACAGGTTTTTCTTCTTTCTTTTTTTTTTTTGTACCCCTAACTGACTATATGCCCATCTCTAATGAAGTGACTGCATGGTAATGAATTTAATAAAGTTGGATTGTAAAAACTCTGATAATGTAGCAAATTATTTTTATCTGTAATTTTATTATAAATATCGATCATTTAAGTTTAAATTTAAAAAATCTTGTAAGTGCTTTCTATAGGAATTGATCTATTGGTTAGCAATGGGCCTCAGGTAGTTGACGCATATGTGGGTATCTTTTTAATGCTTATGGATTTTATATATACATATATAACGTTTAATTCTGAGTGAAGAACAGTGCTATTTGAAGCATTTCTTAACGCAGCTTTAGCTCACTTGGCCTAGCTCACCTTCAGGTTATTAAGAAAGCCAGAGCTGGGTTTTGTAGCGAGTTCCATAGAAGTCTAAGGGGAAAGGAAGTTAGTGCAACTGGGCTACCTGACCTCCAGATGTTATTGTGCCTGAGGCTTCTGCTCAAGCAATAACTTTTTATTTTCAACTTGTAATATGAAGAATATGAGAGCTATTGATCTAACTTGTGCAGTGTTTGCACTCCACTTGTAATCCAACCCCAAATCTGGTGAGCTCTGTCTGAATCATGAAAGTTTAGTTTTGACTTTAACAATCTTATTTCATTTGTGTACAAGTTTCATAGTTTTAAGTTAAGATGAACAATGTTGATTATCAACATGGGAACAGAGCTTAAAGGGACACTGAACCCACATTTTTTCTTTCATGATTTAGATAGAGCATGCAATTTTAAGGAACATTCTAATTTACTCCTATTATCAAATTGTATTCATTCTCTTGGTATGTTTATTTGAAAAGCAAGAATGCAAGTTTAGATGCCGGCCCTTTTTTAGTGAACAACCTGGGTTGTCCTTGCTCATTGGACAGCACCAATAAACAAGTGCTGTCCAACGGTTCTGAACCAACAATTTGCTGGCTCCTTAGCTTAGATGCCTTCTTTTTCAAATAAAGATAGCAAGAGAACGAATAAAAATTGATAATCGAAGTAAAAAAGAAAGTTGCTTAAAATTGCATGCTCTATCTGAATCATGAAATAAAAAAAATTGGGTTCAGTATCCCTTTAAGCAAGAATAATACGATTGAAAAAAAAGCCATGCAAAAAGCCTAGAAATGTGACTTTAAAAAAGCAAAACAGTTTTGAGCAAGTACAAGGTGCTGCATTTGAATAGACCAGAAAATTCTTGGAAAATCCAGAAAAATGTTTTCTGATTGTCCACTTGAAAAGTATAGGTTGTTTATTTGTGGCACAAATGCATGCAATGCATACAATACAATTTTTATTATGATAATTTATGCAATGCAATTTGCAAGGCAACTCTTATTGTAGTGGACCCCAAGGTGTGCTTGTAGGTCAAAACAGAATGCAGAAAAGTCTGATCGCTAATATTTAATGCATGTTATCCCAGCAGGTAGAAGTAACATTAACCCCTTAACGACCAACAACGTACAGGGTACGTCCTACAAAAAAAGGTCCTTAACGACCAAGGACGTACCCTGTACGTCGTTAGTCTTTCCAAGTGGTGGAAGCGATCCTGATCGCTTCCAGCCGCTTTCATGTTATTGCAGTGATGCCTCGATATTGAGGCATCATGCAATAACATTTTTTAGCAGTCCGATGCAGAGAGAGCCACTCTGTTTAAAAAAACAAACAAACAAAAAAAAAAACTTTTATTTTAGTACTGGCAGACTTTCTGCCAGTACATAAGATGTCAGGGACAATTGTGGGGTAAGGGAGGGATCAGGGGGTGTGATGTGTCAGGTGGGAGGCTGATCTCTACACTAAAGCTAAAATTAACACTGCAAGCTCCCTACAAGCTACCTAATTAACCCCTTCACTGCTAGACATAATACACGTGTGGTGCGTAGCAACATTTAGCGGCCTTCTAATTACCAAAAAGCAACGCCTAAGCCATATATGGCTGCTATTTCTGAACAAAGGGGATCCCAGAGAAGCATTTACAACCATTTGTGCCATAATTGCACAAGCTGTTTTTTTAAATAATTTCAGTGAGAAACCTAAAATTTGTGAAAAAGTTAACAATTTTTTTTTATTTGATCGCATTTGGCGGTGAAATGCTGGCATGAAATATACCAAAATGGGCCTAGATTAATACTTTGGGTTGTCTTCTAAAAAAAAATATATTCATGTCAAGGGATATTTAGGGTTTCCTGATATCAGTATTCCAATGTAACTATCACTAATTTTTTAAAAAAGTGGTTTTGAAATAGCAAAGTGCTACTTGTATTTATTGCCCTATAACTTGCAAAGAACATGTAAACATTGGGTATTTCTAAACTCAGGACAACATTTAGAAACTATTTAGCATGGTTGTTTTTTGGTGGTTGTAGATGTGTAACAGATTTTGGGGTCAAAGTTAGAAAAAGTTATTTTTTTTCCATTTTTTCATCATATTTTATAAAATGTTTTATAGTAAATTATAAGATATGATGAAAATAATGGTATCTTTAGAAAGTCTATTTAATGGCGAGAAAAACGGTACATAATATGTGTGAATACAGTAAATGAGTAATAGGAAAATTACAGCTAAACACAAACACTGCAGAAATGTAAAAATAGCCTTGGTCCCAAACGGTCAGAAAATGGAAAAGTGCTGTGGTCGTTAAGGGGTTAAAATATATATATATATATATATATATATATATATATATATATATATATATATATAAAATTTTTTATCATAGAATAACTCAAATGTTTAACTTTGTGTTTTTTTTGTTTTTTAAATCAAGTCCTCAATATTAGCACTTCTGCTCAGCTGACTTTCTCCATGCCAGTGGACTTCCAGCCTCAAGACCACCCCTCACCTGAGGAACCTGTGACATATTTTCCATACTTTAGGGATCGTTACCTGGCAGTAGCTGCATCGCTAAATGGAGGAAATGTGCTTGCATCATTTGTGACAATGTTGAGTAGCTGGATTTCTGAGCTAGGTAAAACACATTTTAAATATCATTTTGACCATCTTTTCTGTTAGTTAACTATAGTTTCAATATTCAGGATTGTAAATGTACATGACAGGCTTTACAAGCCTAACCATGCCACATATATGTCCCTAATTGGCTTCAGAATAGATTTTTAAAAACTGCAAAGCAAACTTTTGCTAACAGAATGACAATGGTGAGCTATGTCTACTACGGAGTGGCTCTGGTTCAATTTTATTGTTCTGATTCTATTATGTACTTGTAAGATCCCTAAATGGTTAGTATCCTGGATAGGATAATTATAAAAAGTGAGGTAACATGCAACCAGTCTATGATTATGCGTCATTAATGGGTGGCACACATTTGTTTTGTGTGTGGATTATAAGCAACTGGGTTCAGTGCTCTGGGATCAGCTTTGAAACATGTAGTTCACATTGTGTATTTCTTATTTCCTGTAAAGCATATTAATATTTAATAAACCTTTTTTCCCCCATTATTTTATTTTTTGGTAGCAAAAACGTGTATATATGTGTGTGTGTGTGTGTGTATAGTATGTGTATATATAAAATTATATATAGTTTATACAATATACAATTTGTCACTGGTGTAAAGCTTATAGTTATCATATTGTAGTGTGTAATACAGGTTATGTTTGGAGCTTTTACTTATGTTCATTCAGTCCTCGCATCATCTCTCCGTATTTGCAGTGCACACTGACGTTGGCATGCTTACATTTAATGATATCAGAATTGCATCTCATTTTTTGTCGATGCAGGATATACAAATTTGTATCCTTGAAAATTCAAAACTGCTTGTCTTTCATTCAGCAAAAACAAAGAAGAAAAGGATCCGGTTATGGGTAATCAAGCTGTGACGTAACGCATACACACAGTGTGAAAGGGCAGCTGCGGGAGATCTGTCTTTTATTCAGTTGTATTTGCCTTCCTGTAAATTCTGAGTTTTCTTTTTGGTAGGTTTGACCAAAATGCTTATTACATTTTCGACATTCAATACTGGAGCATATTGTAGTATTCTTTCTACACTGTTAATAAATTTAACTGCTTTTTAATTACAATTTTATTTCACTTCTATTACTCATAAGATGCATTTTTAATTGTTTCGTCTACCTTTTTTGTATGGATATCTATCAGACTTGCTATTTGCCTATTTAAATATATTCTCTTAAAGACATAGCTTTATTGTGCGTTCCCTATATAGCTTAGCACTATATATTCTTTATAAGATACATTTTGTCAGCTACAATGGCGTGCAATATTATCGACAACACTGCTTTTATAGTCCCACTCACATGAAGAATTTTTCTATTTTATGGACACCACTTACTACTAAGTCCATCGAGTTCAACCTATACAAATCTAAAATACTTACAAAAAGCTCCAGTTAAGCTTAAATAATCCTACTAAAAGGTGACCCATTTAATACTAGCAATCATATCTATGAATTTTGTTTATAGACAGAAATGTATCTAAACAATTTTTAAATGTATCTAGGGTATTGGCATTCACTACCTCCTTTGGTAATGAGTTCCACAATTTTATTCCTCTTACAGTGAAAAAACGTTTCCGTTGCAGGAGATTAAATCTCCTTTCCTCCAACTTTAAATTGTGACCTCTTGTCACAAACAATTTTCTTGGAATAAACAGAGCTTCTGCCATCTCTGTATATGGGCCTTGAATATATTTATATAAAGTAATCATGTCACCTCTCAAGCGCCTTTTTTCTAAAGAAAACAGACCCAGTTTGGCTAGCCTCTCCTCATAGCTTAAATTATCCAATCCTCTTATTAGCTTTGTGGCCCTTCTCTGAACTTTTTCTAGTTCTGCAACATCTTTTTTTCTTACATTGGTGTATCCAGTCCACGGATTCATCCTTACTTGTGGGATATTCTCAATCCCTACAGGAAGTGGCAAAGAGAGCACACAGCAGAGCTGTCCATATAGCTCCCCTCAGGCTCCGCCCCCCAGTCATTCTCTTTGCCGCTCTAACAAGTAGCATCTCCACGGGAGTGTAAAGGGAATGTGGTGTTAGTTTGTAGTTTTTTATTTCTTCAATCAAAAAAAGGAAGGAACTTTCAGGCCAATCCTGGATTTAAAAATTCTAAACAAATTCGTCAGAGTTCCATCATTCAAAATGGAAACCATTCGGACAATCTTACCATTGATCCAGGAAGATCAATATATGACTACCGTGGATTTAAAGCATGCGTACCTACATATTCCTATCCACAAAGATCACCATCAGTTCCTAAGGTTTGCCTTTCTGGACAAGAATTTTCACAAAGGTGCTAGGGTCCATTCTAGCGGTATTAAGACCGCGGGGCATTGCAGTAGCACCTTATCTGGACAACATATTAATTCAGGCGTCGTCTTTTCAAAGAGCCAAGGCTCATACAGAAATAGTTCTGGCCTTTCTAAGGTCTCACGGGCGGAAGGTGAACGTTGAAAAAAGTTCTCTGTCCCCGCTCACAAGGGTTCCCTTCCTGGGAACGCCAATAGACTCGGTAGAAATGAAAATATTTCTGACGGAGGTCAGGAAGTTAAAACTTTTAACTACTTGCCGAGTTCTTCATTCTGTTCCTCGGCCTTCTGTGGCTCAGTGCATGGAGGTAATCGGGTTAATGGTTGCGGCAATGGACGTTGTTCCCTTTGCCAGAATTAATCTCAGACCACTGCAGCTGTGCATGCTCAAACTGTGGAATGGGGATTATGCAGATTGTCTCCTTAGATACAAATGGACGAGAAAATCAGAGATTATCTTCTCTGGTGGTTGTCTCAGGATCACCTGTCTCAGGAAATGTGCTTCCGCAGACCAGAGTGGATCATTGTCACGACCGATTCCAGTCTGTTAGGCTGGAGTGCGGTCTGGGACTCCCTGAAAGCTCAGGGCCTATGGTCTCGGGAAGAGTC
Organism: Bombina bombina; assembly: GCF_027579735.1. NCBI lineage: Eukaryota > Metazoa > Chordata > Amphibia > Anura > Bombinatoridae > Bombina > Bombina bombina. The sequence goes on along the minus strand of NC_069501.1, from coordinate 206,316,642 downwards.
TCTTCTCCCGATAAACATTTTGGAACTGAGAGCGATATTCAACACGCTCCAGGCATAGCCTCAACTAACGGAGGCCAGGTTCATCAGGTTTCAGTCGGACAACATCACGACTGTAGCGTACATCAATCATCAGGGAGGAACAAAGAGTTCCCTAGCGATGAAGGAAGTATCCAAGATCATCAAATGGGCAGAGGATCACTCCTGCCATCTATCTGCAATTCACATCCCAGGAATAGACAACTGGGAGGCGGATTTTCTGAGTCGTCAGACCTTTCACCCGGGGGAGTGGGAACTCCTTCCGGAGGTTTTTGCTCAGCTTACCCAGCTATGGGGTATTCCAGAGTTGGATCTGATGGCGTCCCGTCAGAACTCCAAACTTTCTCTTTACGGATCCAGGTTCAGGGACCCCAAGGTGGCATTGATAGATGCTCTAGTAGCGCCTTGGTCCTTCAATCTGGCTTATGTTTTTCCACCGTTTCCCCTTCTCCCTCATCTGGTAGCCAGAATCAAACAGGAGAAGGCTTCAGTAATTTTGATAGCGCCTGCGTGGCCACGCAGGACTTGGTATGCAGACCTAGTGGACATGTCATCTGTTCCACCATGGACACTGCCATCGAGGCAGGATCTTCTAATTCAAGGTCCATTCAAGCATCCAAATCTAGTTCTCTGCAGCTGACTGCTTGGAGATTGAACGCTTAATTCTATCTAAGCGTAGGTTCTCTGGATCAGTTATAGATACTTTGATCCAGGCTAGAAAACCTGTCACCAGGAACATTTACCATAAGATATGGCGGAAATATCTTTGTTGGTGTGAATCCAAGGGTTACTCGTGGAGTAAGATTAGGATTCCTAGGATTTTGTCATTTCTCCAAGAAGGATTGGAGAAAGGATTGTCAGCTAGTTCCTTAAAGGGACAGATATCTGCTCTATCTATTCTGTTTCACAGGAGTCTGGCGGAAGTACCAGATGTTCAAGCGTTTGCATAGGCTTTAGTCAGAATCAAGCCTGTCTATAAACCTGTGGCTCCTCCATGGAGTCTAAATTTAGTTCTTTCTTTCCTTCAAGGGGTGCCGTTTAAACCTTTACATTCCATAGATATTAAGTGATTATCTTGGAAAGTTTTGTTTTTGGTAACTATTTCTTCTGCTCGAAGAGTTACAGAATTGTCTGCTTTGCAGTGTAATTCACCCTATCTGGTGTTTCATGCAGATAAGGTTGTTTTGCGTACAAAACCTGGTTTCCTTCCGAAAGTGGTTTCTAATAAGAATATTAACCAGGATATCATTGTTCCTTCTCTGTGTCCTAATTCAGTTTCTAAGAAGGAACGTCTGTTACACAATCTTGATGTGGTTCGTGCTTTAAAATTCTATTTAAAAGCAACTAAAGATTTCAGACACACGTCATCCTTGTTTGTTGTCTATTCTGGTAAGAGGAGAGGTCAAAAAGCTATCGCTTCCTCTCTTTCCTTTTGGCTGAAAAGCATTATCCGATTGACTTATGAGACTGCTGGACAGCAGCCTCCTGAAAACGAATTCAGCTCTTTCCACCAGAGCTGGGGCTTCCACATGGGCCTTTCAAGAATGAGGCTTCTGTTGAACAGAGTTGTAAAGCAGGGCGACTTGGTCTTCACTGCATACTTTTGCCAAATTTACAAATTCGATACTTTTGCTTCTTCGGAGGCTATTTTTTTGGGAGAAAGGTTTTTGCAAGTAGTGGTGCCCTTCCGTTTAGGTTACCTGACTTGTTCCCTCCCTTCTTCTCGTGTCCTAAAGCTTTATATTGGTTCCCACAAGTAAGGATGGAATCCTTGGACTGGATACACCAATGTAAGAGGAAAACAGAATTTAAGCTTACCTGATAAATTTCTTTCTCTACGGTGTATCCAGTCCGGGACGCCCGTCCTGGCAATTAAGTCAGGTTCAAATTTATTTTTGTAAAACTAGTCACCACTGCACACTATGGTCTCCTTTTTCTCCTAACCGCGGTCCGGAATGACTGGGGGGGGGGCGGAGCCTGAGGGGAGCTATATGGACAGCTCTGCTGTGTGCTCTCTTTGCCACTTCCTGTAGGGGATTTGAAATATCCACAAGTAAGGGATGAATCCGTGGACTGGATATACCGTAAAGTGAAAGAAATTTATCATGTAAGCTATAAATTTCTGTTTTTTGCGATTGGTCCCCAGAAACTGCACTTCATACTCAAGGTGAGGTTTTTACCAGGGCTTTATATAGTGACAAAATTAGCTTTCCTCCCTTGGAATCAATGCCCCCTTTTAATACATGCTAGTATCTTATTAGTCTTTGAAGTCGCTGCCCTGGCATTTGGCACGCATCTTTAGCATTGTTATTTATGATTACTACCCTCAAATCCCTTTCCTCCTGTGTTTGGCTAAGTCTTGTCCCATTTAAATAATATGCTGCCTGCTTATTTTTACCTCCAAAATGTAGAACCCTTCATTTCCATATTAAATCTAATTTTCCATTTACCTGGCCCATACCTTCTTTTAATTTTTGCAGGTCCTTTTTGTAACGAAACCTTCATCCTGCTCTGACCTAAAGGACCTTATTTAACGTTAGTATCATCTGCAAAGGAGATAAGATTTCGCTATTTAATCCTTGCTCCATGTCATTTTCTATTTAATTACTGGTACATTTACTAAAATGCTGTTTTCCATCTTTTCAAACCAGTTTGTTAATCTAATATTTAATAGTATCAGATATTCCTTGTCCTTTGATTTTATACAAAACCCTTAGCAAAATCTATGTAACAATGTAATATCACATCTGATTCACTTAATTCCTTTCTATGAGGAGTGAGGGACATAGATTATCTGTTTCTCATGTTAAAGATTTTTACTCTGGGATGTACTCATTTGGATATATAATATATAATATATATATATATAATAGATATTATATAATATAGTTATATATATATATATACTGTGTATGTGTAGTATATATATAATATATTCCGTATATTTATTTTAGGCTTTAATTAAGTTCTTTTGGAATTAATATTAACTTTGTTCAATCACCTAATGTCCAAAGTTTAGATAGTGATGCATTATTTTAATGTGATAATGTATCATTCCTTATATCTGGTATCTCATTTAGGAGAGTTCACTAATCTCTTTATGTGAACTAGGAGACACGTACGTGACCGTTATTAGCCAATCACAAAATGTACAGCGTGACCGTTAGCCAATCACAAAACGCATATACATAATATATATTGTGAACTCTTGCACAATCTCAGAAGGAGATGGTGCCTCAGAATGTGTGCATTTAAAAAGATTATGCACATTTTGATAATAAAGGTAAATTTGTTTTTTTATATTTTCAATTTTTTGCTTCATCTGTATCATAACAGTTTAATTTGGCTTTAGTATCCCTTTGGAACTGTAATTTGCCATTAACCCAATCCGTGGCAGTACTAAAGTGTTCACATTAGAACGCTGTTGATGCGATTGTTGTGATATCAGGCCAGGAATCAGATCATGGGGGACTCTCTACGTTGCTAGGCACGCCCCCCCAGGACAATCTTTTGTCTACGTCAAAGGGTTTATACGTTAAAACTGGGAAAACCAAAGCGCCAAAAGAGGCCGGGTCTGAACAATAATAATCTAGATATGATCAATATAGATTGAAAATTAAAAATTACACTTTATTACAGACAGGGTGGGCTCAATAAAATTAAGGCTTTAACATCATTAATACAATAATGGATAATCTTTTGTAACGATTAAATTAAATACACCTAAAATCTACTGATCGGAACCACCACCTCTTACTTATGTTATAGGTATAATTTTCAAGTTTGTATCCCGACATAATAGGGTCAATAGTAATATATAATATATATACTAATCACTCATAAACACCTATATAACAGGAGAACCTAGATATTAATGCATCTGTTTTCAAGAGCCTCCCCTAAAATAGAAAATAAACATAAAAGTTCCTCTATTATCGATACTACAAAAATTTTGTTATATGAAATTATAAAGAATGTATATCTTTTATTGAAGAATAGCCAAGAATATTGGCTATTTAACATAAGAGTTTCTTAAGCCAACCTTAAGAAGTGACATTAGGATACACATAATCTCTGACAATTATTGACAATTTAACATAGGGAAATGTATATCTCTTATTGAAGAATAGCCAAGTATATCGGCTATTTAACATAAGAGCTTCTTAAGCTAACCTTAAAAAGTGACATGTAGGATACACATAATCTCTGACAAATATTGACACTTGGACTCTCCTTGTGCTAACGGTTCTGCTTCGATGAAACTAGGGTCCTCGAAAGTTTCTAAACCGAAGCTTTCTCATGAGGCCCATGCAGTAATTTATTTGTAGTTATAATTTTTGTAAACACTACAAGCCAATTTAAAGAAGTTTAAGTCATTCAAGATGACTCTTTAAGTATCATCTAATAAGGACTATGGTCTGTTCATATTCCCTCCATATTCAAATAATGTAAGGACAGTTCATAGTGGGAGCTGGCAAGCGTATATAAAAAATGAAACATGAAGACGAACATAAGTGAACAGGAGTTAGCTAGCTCCTTTTTATAACTGACATATAAATTCGCCCTGTTCTCTTATAAATGTATAGAACAATTGAATTATGTATCTATGAAAAACTATAGATCTAAGAGAAGTTGAGCTACATATCTATATTAAATATTTATTTATGAAAAGTATAATTATGTATCGAAGATGGACACCTCTGAAAGAATATTAGCGATAGAGAAATACATTTCTGAGAGAATATCAGCGATAGAGAAACGCTGATTTAACAAGTCAAATTCTATGATTTTTTTATGTCCTATCGTCTCTAAATAAACATATAGCTATTACTCCTAAACCCTACACCATTAGTTGAACGAAGAATTGCCCCCAACCAATAAGAACACTGTCTTTTCACACACCTCCATTCAAATAGAAGGACAACCAATAAGATTGCCACCTTTTTCACACACCTCCTTTCAAATAGTTTTGTATATACGACAAAATGAAGTCGGACTAAGCATAGATTAGCCGATATAACAGTTGAAAATTAGTAAGTAATCTGATATTAAGCTTAGAGTAGAGGATTATTTATTTCAGCGTAGATGAAGTTTAGTCATAGGATAGCCCTCTCAATAACGAATCCTGAATCCCATAAGATCGAATAAAAGATAATATTAAGAAAAGTCGGGTCTGAACATAAGGTTTTTGAATAATGGAATTTACACGTTTAATTTAGTCTGTGAACATATATGTTATATGCTAAACCCTTATTAAATCACAATGTAAACCGGAAGTTATTTGCAAAAAAACCGGAAGAATTTAAGAGTTGATGATCTACAAGTTGTTGTTGTTTTTCTTGCTTAAAAAGACAAAATAATATATACATTAAAGGTCATAAAGGCAGAACTAAGGACTTATTGCTAAGTAACGGTCACAGGATATTTAGAAATAAAGATTTTAATCAACTACACGAAACCGGAAAACATTACGCAATGACTTCCGGTACTGCATTTACCGAACAGGTATAAAACGATCACCTGTAATGATGTAGGTCCAGTCTTGAAAAAGGTCTAGTATAGACCGAAACGCGTTTCAACTGGTGGAGTCTACTTCTATACACTGTACTTGAGTATTACGCTCTGCACTATTGTATGTTTATTTCTTCACTTTAGGTTGTATTTGGGACGTTATCGGGCGTATGAGGAGACCTTGATTTCCCATATCGGTCCTGCCAAGGTAGCAGGCACTTTCTCTTCATAGGATTTATCTTTCCACAGGAAATCACTAAAAGCCTTTTCAGCGTGTTTATTTTGTATCATACAGTGGCCACTGATTTTTATCAATATGATGTTTTGATTGGTTGGATTTAACACCACATTTTGGATTTGACACTGTTTTTTGGAGAACTTTGATATTAGTGACAATCACAACCTTTGATCTTTTTGTTTTGTTTTTTATATAATTTTTCGTTGTTTTGCAATTTTTTGCACTACTGTATTCACCCTGCTAGAGTTAATGTTTTATATCTGTTGCGACTGAAGTTAGCTTAATTAAGAAGTGTACCGGAACAATTCCACTTTTATTTTTGTTTCGTCAACTGTGTTATTATAGGAAGTTTTATATTTCTTCTGTTAAGTGTGATCAGTCCACGGGTCATCATTACTTCTGGGATATTACTCCTCCCCAACAGGAAGTGCAAGAGGATTCACCCAGCAGAGCTGCATATAGCTCCTCCCCTCTACGTCACTCCCAGTCATTTCTCTTGCACCCAACGACCTAGATAGGATGTGTAGGAGGGGGGGACTATGGTGATTATACTTAGTTTTATACCTTCAATCAAAAGTTTGTTATTTTATAATAGCACCGGAGTGTGTTATTCCTTCTCTGGTAGAGTTTGAAGAAGAATCTACCAGAGTTTTTACTATGATTTTAGCCGGAGTAGTTAAGATCATATTGCTGTTTCTTGGCCATCTGAGGAGAGGTAAACTTCAGATCAGGGGACAGCGGGCAGATTAATCTGCAAAGAGGTATGTAGCAGCTTTTATTTTCTGACAATGGAATTGATGAGAAAATCCTGCCATACCGATATAATGTCATGTATGTATAATTTACACTTCAGTATTCTGGGGAATGGTACTTCACTGAATACACTGTGTACATAAGACTTTAGCCAATTTTGCAGGGACTAGCAACAGGCTTTTTAATAACATCTTAATTTATGTTAAACGTTTTTGCTGGAATGTAAAATCGTTTTCATTTTCTGAGGTACTGGGTGAATAAAATGTTTGGGCACTATTTTTCCACTTGGCAGTTGCTTGATCTAGTTTCTGACAGTTTCTGATCTCTCTCACTGTTGTGTGTGAGGGGGAGGGCCATTTTTGGCGCTTTTGCTACGCATCAAAAAATTCAGTCAGCAGCTCATTGTATTTCCTGCATGATCCGGTTCATCTCTACAGAACTCAGGAGTCTTCAAAACTTGTTTTGAGGGAGGTAATCATTCACAGCAGAGCTGTGAGATTGTAGTTGACTGTGATAAAAAACGTTTATTGCTGTAATTTTTTTTCTGCTATCAGGGTTAGTTGTCTTTGCTAATGGAGACAAACCTTTGCTAAAGTTGTGTTGTTTACAAAGATTGATGCTATAACTTTTTTCAGTTTATTAATTTTCAACTGTCATAATCTTCTGTGCGTTCTTATAGGCACAGTACGTTTTCAGAGTATTTTACTTGAATAGTATTCCAAGTTGCAAGGTTTATTTTGCTAGTGTGTTAAACATGTCTGATTCAGAGGAAGATACCTGTGCTATTTGTGCTAATGCCAAAGTGGAGCCAATAGAAATTTTATGTACTAACTGTATTGATGCTACTTTAAATAAAAGTCAATCTTGTACAAATTGAACAAATTTCACCAAACAGCGAGGGGAGAGTTATGCCGACTAACTCGCCTCACGTGTCCAGTACCTGCATCTCCTGCTCGGGAGGTGCGCGATATTGTGGCGCCCCGTACATCTGGGCGGCCATTACAAATAACATTACAAGATGTGGCTACTGTTATGACTGAAGTTTTGGCTAAATTACCAGAATTAAGAGGCAAGCGGTGATCACTCTGGGGTGAGAACAGAGTGCGCTGATAATACTAGGGCCATGTCAGATACTGCGTCACAGCTTGCAGCACATGAGGGACCGAGAGCTTCTGTCTGTGGCTGACGGTTCTGATCCAAACAGATTGGATTCAGATATTTCAAATTTTAAATTTAAGCTGGAGCACCTCCGTGTATTACTAGGGGAGGTGTTAGTGGCTCTGAATGATTGTAACACAGTTGCAATACCAGAGAAATGTGTAGGTTGGATAAATATTTTGCTGGTACCAACGAGTACCGACGTTTTTCCTATACCTAAGAGACTTACTGAAATTATTTACTAAGGAGTGGGATAGACCCGGTGTGCCGTTCCTCACCCCCTCCGATATTTAGAAAGATGTTTCCAATAGACACCACCACACGGGACTTATGCAAACGGTCCCTAAGGTGGAGGGAGCAGTTTCTACTTTAGCTAAGCGTACCACTATCCCGGTGGAGGATAGCTGTGCCTTTTCAGATCCAATGGATCAAAAAGTTAGAGGGTTACCTAAGAAAATGTTGTTCAACAAGGTTTTATATTGCAACCCCCCTTGCATGCATTGCGCCGGTCACGGCTGCGGCGGCATTCTGGTTTGAGTCGCTGGAAGAGACCATTAGTTCAGCTACTCTGGATGACATTACGACAAGCTTAGAGTCCTTAAGCTAGCTAATTCATTCATTTCGAGGCCGTAGTACTTTAACTAAACTTACGGCTAAGAATTCAGGATTCGCCATTCAGGCACGCAGAGCACTGTGGCTAAAATCCTGGTCAGCTGATGTTACTTCTAAGTCTAAATTACTTAATATACCTTTCAAAGGGCAGACCTTATTGGGCCTGGTTTGAAAGAAATTATCGCTGACATTACAGGAGGTAAAGGCCACGCCCTGCCTCAAGACAGGGCCAAACCTAAGGCCAGACAGTCTAATTTTCGTTCCTTTCGGAATTTCAAAGCAGGAACAGCATCAACTTCCTCTGCTCCAAAACAAGAAGGATCTTTTGCTCGCTACAGACAAGGCTGGGAGACCCTAACCAGTCTTGGAACAAGGGCAAGCAGGCCAGGAAACCTGCTGCTGCCCCTAAAACAGCATGAATTGAGGGCCCCCGATCCGGGATCGGATCTAGTGGGGGGGCAGACTTTCTCTCTTCGCCCAGGCTTGGGCAAGAGATGTCCAGGATCCCTGGGCGCTAGAGATAATATTCTCAGGGATACCTTCTGGACTTCAAATACTCTCCCTCCAAGAGAGAGATTTCATCTGTCAAGGTTGTCAACAAACCAAACAAAGAAAGAGGCGTTTCTACGCTGCGTACAAGAGCTTTTGTTAATGGGAGTAATCCATCCAGTTCCACGGTCGGAACAGGGACAAGGGTTTTACTCAAATCTGTTTGTGGTTCCCAAAAAAGAGGGAACTTTCAGACCAATCCTGGACTTAAAAATCCTAAACAAATTCCTAAGAGTTCCATCGTTCAAGATGGAGACTATTCGGACAATTTTACCCATGATCCAAAAGGGGTCAGTACATGACCACAGTGGATTTAAAAGGATGCTTACCTTCACATACCGATTCACAAAGATCATTACCGGGTACCTAAGGTTTGCCTTCCTAGACAGGCATTACCAGTTTGTAGCTCTTCATTCGGATTGGCTACAGCTCCAAGAATCTTCACAAAGGTTCTGGGTGCTCTTCTGGCGGTACTAAGAACCGCAGGGACTCTCGGTAGCTCCGTACCTAGACGACATTCTGATACAAGCTACAAGCTTTCAAACTGCCAAGTCTCATACAGAGTTAGTACTGCGGCAATTTCTAAGGTCACATGGATGGAAGGTGAACGAAAAGAAAAGTTCACCTCGTTCCACTCACAAGAGTTCCCCTTCCTGGGGACTCTTATAGATTCTGTAGAAATGAAGATTTTACCTGACAGAAGACAGGTTAACAAGACTTCAAAGTGCTTGCCACACCCTTCATTCCATTCAACACCCGTCAGTGGCTCAAATCATGGAGGTAATCGGCTTGAATGGTAGCGGCAATGGACATAGTACCCTGTTGCACGCTTACACCTCAGACCACTGAAAGCTGTGCATGCTAAGTCAGTGGAATGGGGATTACTCAGACTTGTCCCCTTCTCTGAATCTGGATCAAGAGACCAGAAATTCTCTTTCTATGGTGCTTTCTCGGCCACATCTGTCCAGGGGGATGCCATTCAGCAGGCCAGACTGGACAATTGTAACAACAGACGCCAGCCTTCTAGGTTGGGGTGCCGTCTGGAATTCTCTGAAGGCTCAGGGACAATGGAGTCAGGAGGAGAGTCTCCTACCAATAAACATTCTGGAATTGAGAGCAGTTTCTCAATGCCCTCCTGGCTTGGCCCCAGTTGACACTCGGGGGTTCATCAGGTTTCAGTCGGACAACATCACGGATGTAGCTTACATCAAACCATCAGGGAGGGACAAGAAGATCCCTAGCAATGATGGAAGTATCAAAGATAATTCGCTGGGCAGAGTCTCACTCTTGCCACCTGTCAGCAATCCACATCCCGGGAGTGGAGAACTGGGAGGCGGATTTCTTAAGTCGTCAGACTGTTCATCCGGGGAGTGGGAACTTCATCCCAGAGGTCTTTGCTCAAATACTTCGTCATTGGGGCAAACCAGAGATAGATCTCATGGCGTCTCGACAGAACGCCAAGCTTCCTCGTTACGGGTCCAGATCCAGGGATCCAGGAGCAGTCCCTGATAGATGCCCTGACAGCACCTTGGGACTTCAGGATGGCTTACGTGTTTCCACCCTTCCCGATGCTTCCTCGATTGATTGCCAGAATCAAACAGGAGAGAGCATCAGTTATTCTAATAGCACCTGCATGGCCACCGAGGACTTGGTATGCAGACCTGGTGACATGTCATCCTGTCCACCTTGGTCTCTACCTCCTGAAACAGGACCTTCTGATACAGGGTCCTTTCAAACATCAAAATCTAACTTCTCTGAAGCTGACTGCTTGGAAATTGAACGCTTGATTTTATCAAAACGTGGGTTTTCTGAGTCAGTTATTGATACCTTAATACAGGCTAGGAAGCCTGTTACCAGAAGGATTTACCATAAGATATGGCGTAAATACCTATATTGGTGCGAATCCAAAGGTTACTCTTGGAGTAAGGTTAGGATTCCTAGGATATTGTCTTTTCTACAAGAAGGTTTAGAAAAGGGTTTATCTGCATAGTTCATTAAAGGGACAGATCTCAGCTCTGTCCATTCTGTTGCACAAACGTCTGTCAGAAGTTCCAGACTTTCAGGCTTTTTGTCAGGCTTTGGCCAGGATTAAGCCTGTGTTTAAAACTGTTGCTCCGCCATGGAGTTTAAACCCTTGTTCTTAACGTTTTACAGGGCGTTCCGTTTGAACCCCTTCATTCCATTGATATAAAGTTGTTATCTTGGAAAGTTCTATTTTTAATGGCTATTTCCTCGGCTCGAAGAGTCTCTGAGTTATCAGCCTTACATTGTGATTCTCCTTATTTGATTTTTCATTCGGATAAGGTAGTTCTGCGTACTAAACCTGGGTTCTTACCTATGGTAGTCACTAACAGGAATATCAATCAAGAGATTGTTGTTCCTTCTTTGTGTCCAAATCCTTCTTCGAAGAAGGAACGTCTTCTGCACAATCTGGATGTAGTTCGTGCCCTAAAATTTTACTTACAGGCAACTAAGGAATTTCGACAAACGTCTTCCCTGTTTGTCGTTTACTCTGGTCAGAGGAGAGGTCAAAAAGCTTCTGCTACCTCTCTTTCTTTTTGGCTTCGTAGCATAATTCGTTTAGCTTATGAGACTGCTGGACAGCAGCCTCCTGAAAGAATTACAGCTCATTCTACTAGAGCTGTGGCTTCCACTTGGGCCTTTAAGAATGAGGCCTCTGTTGAACAGATTTGCAAGGCTGCAACTTGGTCTTCGCTTCATACTTTTTCCAAATTTTACAAATTTGACACTTTTGCTTCCTCGGAGGCTATTTTTGGGAGAAAGGTTCTTGAGGCAGTGGTTCCTTCTGTATAAAGAGCCTGCCTATCCCTCCCGTCATCCGTGTACTTTTGCTTTGGTATTGGTATCCCAGAAGTAATGATGACCCGTGGACTGATCACACTTAACAAAAGAAAACATAATTTATGCTTACCTGATAAATTCCTTTCTTCTGTAGTGTGATCAGTCCACGGCCCGCCCTGTTTTTTAAGGCAGGTAAATATTTTTTAAATTATACTTCAGTCACCACTACACCCTCGGCTTCTCCTTTCTCGTTGGTCCTTGGTCGAATGACTGGGAGTGACGTAGAGGGGAGGAGCTATATGCAGCTCTGCTGGGTGAATCCTCTTGCACTTCCTGTTGGGGAGGAGTAATATCCCAGAAGTAATGATGACCCGTGGACTGATCACACTACAGAAGAAAGGAATTTATCAGGTAAGCATAAATTATGTTTTATTTTAAGTAAAGAATCTCATCACTAGAAAGGTGTTCATTTTGAAGTATAGCACATAAATTTGCGTTATTTTCACACAAGCACCACTCACATTATTTAATTGAGGCATTTCTTTCATTTTCTTTCTGGGCACCTCTGAATACTTTATAACACGCTATTTTTTACATCATCACCTATTATCAAGGATAGACAGACCTCTTAGAAGTGCCACTGGGATATCAGTGCAAATTGATCTACACGATTTTCTATTATTATTTTTACACATTTGTCGATAGATACTTCTAAACCTCTATCAGCGCTCCATTCCTACTGACTGTTGTTGATTGATACTCAGACGAGGAGATCAGAAACTGGGACACCAGTACACATAGGTCCAAACTAGTTACCTGCTAGAGAATTGCGTTTGTGAATTCCATAAGAATTTTATATTGTTTTTATATTGTTAACTGTTTTTATGTATATGTCAACAGTCTGTTTGTAACATGGATTCATGCCTGTAATAAAGTGTAATTTTTAATTTTCAATCTATATTGATATATCTAGATTATTATTGATTTAATCCCATTGTTCAGACCCGGCCTCTTTTGGCGCTTTGGTTTTCCAGTTTTAACGTATATCTTAATCATTTATTGACTACTAGGAGTCAATCTCCAGAGCTAGGGTCTTTTGAGGCAGGCGCTTAGTGTACCCCCCCCATTGCAACTTCTACGTCAAAGGGGGAAGCTGCAGGACGCTGTATATGGTAGGACATTCCATGCCGTCCTAACGGCGTTAAAGCCCAGCACTGTTAGGATGGCATGGAGCGCCATTATGGTGTTGTAAAGGGGTTAATATAGATTGCACCTTTGGAATGTTTAAATTATAAAACAATGTTTTCTGCAGTATAGTAGATCACTGCATTTTATAAACCATCCTAATAAAAATCCCCTTTTATTAAGAAGTTTAGGAATATATTTAATAATTAAATGTGTAGTGTTTATATAAGAAATTTAGGACAGAAGGAAATGTGTCAAATGATGCTGAAAATCATGTCTATTAGGACTTAATTATTGTATAGTAAACGTCAACATTTCTTAGAAGTTTACTTTTCTAAATCTATCATCTAAAAAAGCTATAATAAATGTAAATAAATTTTGTTGAATTTTTTAATTTGAAGGGAAAACTCACAGAAGACTTAAAGGTTTCACCTGTTTAAAAGAAGGTGATGTTATAGGATGAGGATATTACTTTATTCTGTGTAAGTAAAATGATTAACTGGAAATACTAAATCTTCTAATACATACTTTAGTAGCATTTTGCTTCACTACTGGGTCTATCAATGAAATGTTTCACAAAGGTATAAAAGACCTGCACGTAAGCTACAATGAATGACAAATTGTGTCATTTCCTCAAGTCATTAGCTGATATGTTGTAGAGCAATAACTGTATTCTTTATTCCTTTTCATATCTGTAAAAAGCATTTTGTGGGTTTCTCTAATGCCGGAATAATTTTATTGAATCAAACCACTAATTTTTTGTAACCATTTAGGACATGTATAGTAGTTTAATATAGTGTTTATGAAGTTGAAATCGAGATGAGTCTGCTGGTTTTTATACTAAAATATTACAGCTATCGTTTTATAGTAGTTTTAATATTGGTAAATATTTCATATTCACTTGTGTGACAAATGTGTGTCCCAAGGACTGCAGCTTTCTGGAAGACTGCATTCTTCCTCTGTGACTTTTACTTCAGGTTCCATTCAGTCCCCTGATTCTGTCTATAGTTTTACTAGGCTGTTCAGGGCGTGAAAACCATATTTATTATATCTAAATTTTCCTTCTTAATATGAGGAGAGTTCACAGCATCATTCCTTACTGTTGGGAAATACTGAACCTGGCCACCAGGAGGAGGCAAAGACACCCCAGCCAAAGGCTTAAATACTCCCCCACTTACCTCATATCCCAGTCATTCTTTGCCTTTCGTCACAGGAGGTTGGCAGAGAAGTGTCAGAAGATTCGGAGTAGTTCCCTTATGAGGCTATCTTCACTTTGAAATGGGACTGAAGTTGTTGTTTCTTTTATTCAAATATTTTATTATTGGGTAATAAACTTGTACAATAATTCACAGTATAGTACATTCAACAATCTAGTTTACAGCAAGAATATAATATAGTACCGAAAGTGTCCCACATTTTAAATTAAACTAATGTGCATATGCAAAACAGAAAAAAAGCTTAATGGAGTGGGGAGAAGAGGGAAGTGGGAAGGGTACATTTAAAAAAAAAGAGGGAAGAGGGAGATGACATGGGGATAGGGGAATATCCTATACATACTTTTCAAGTTTATATAACAAGCCGTATAGTTTTAGGTGCAACTTTACACATTTATATATTAAGATACTAAGAGAGAGACATTTAACGAGTGAAGATGACACTCATCATGAGACAGTTTCTTAACTATACTGTGTGGTATAACCTAACCTTTGCTCTCATAAAAATATTATATCAGTTATGAATTCCCGTTTACCTATGTAGCAATAATGCATCTTCTCAAGTGTGAGGATATGGTCTACTTCTGACTTCCATTGGGAGAAGGTGGGTATCTGTTGTGATTTCCAAAATCTTGGAATTAATCTTTTGGTGCAAGCTAGCATTATAAGAAGCAATTTTTTGTGATAGGCGCAATTGTTATGGGGTAGAGTGGGTAAGTAAAATAATATGCGAGTTAAGAGAAATATCCATGCCTAAAGTTTGATTAATGCTTTGCTCTATCTGTGACCAGAAGTTTGTAACGTTAGGACATGACCACCAGATATGGGTCATAGTTCCTTCTTCCCCACATCTTCTCCAACAGCTGGAGGAAGCATTGGGGTAAATATGTCGTATGCACTGAGGCATAAGATACCAACAAGCAATTATCTTGTAGTTTAGTTCGGACATAGTTAAGGAGACAGAGGAAGAGTGAGTTGATCCAAAGCAACGTTTCGTCATCCTCTAAGTTGGATAGTAACTCTTCATTCCATTTCCTCAAGTATGCAGGTTTATTCTCAGGAAATGATCCTCTAAGCATTTTATATATCATGGAAATATGTGTCTTGTTAAAAATAATATTGGTGCAATTTTTTTCAAAATTTGTGAGAGGTCTCAAAACATCTTGTTTGTATGGACTGGTATTAATTGCATGTTTGATTTTGTAAATAGGGAAACCAGTTATGATACGGAGATCCTAGTTCTTCATTTAATAAGGTCCTGTCTTTAACATAGCCGGAATCGGAAATGAGATATATAGGAAGATTCTGAAAGTTCTTAACCTTGTTTGTATGGGTGAAGGAACTATGTTGTAGGACTAGACAATTGTGCAATAACGGCGTTAAGGGAGATATTGGAGTAGATATTCTTTTTATGTGGGAAACAACATAATCCCAAGTCTCTAGTGTAGCTTTAATATATCTATTATTTATTAAAGTGACCGCTCTGGCTGTTTTAGGGAGCCAAGATATGTCTCTCATGCATTCAGTGTTAGATAGATAAGCTTCGATCTGAATCCATAGGTTGGAGGGGCGTGTGCATGATTCCAGGCTATTACTGTAGTTAAATGTGCTGCTCTATAACAATATGTTATGTTAGGGACATTAAGTCCTCCATCCTCTTTGCTAAGGTATAGAGTATATTGAGCTATTCTGGATTTTTTAAATGACCAAATGAAGGAATTTATTATTTTTTTTGTTGGGCTTTAAGATAGGAGTGAGGTAAAGCTATTGGTAATGTTTGGAAGAGATACAGATATATAGGTATAACCATCATTTTAATAGTATTAATTCTTCCTAACCAGGACAAATGGCCTTGTTTATGCCAAGAATCCAGTAGATTTTTTATAGTAGTTTGAAGATTTAGTTGTCTTAAAATAAATCCTGCGCGTTCTTTTGGAGTATCAGGCCTAAGTATTTGAGTTTATTGGTAATGGCAAATTTAGTGCTTTGAGTTACAAATTCTAGGTTGATCGGCATGAGTCCAGATTTCCCCATATTTATGGAAAAATTAGAGACTTGTTTGTAGTTGTCCAGGATATTTATTCATGCAGGTAATGATGTGGAAGGGGATTGTAATGTAAGGATTACATCATCCGAGAACAAAAGGCATTTTGGGGTAAGATTTCCATAATGTAAGCTTTGAATATTTGGATTTTTCCTAATTTGTATTGCTAAAATTTTGACAGTGAGGGCAAAGAGTAAAGGTGATAGCGGGCAGCTTTGACGCGTGCCATTTGATATGGGAAATGGTTGTGAAATATTATTAACTTTGATCTTAGCACTCGGGCCATTGTATAATGCTTGAATTCTGGTTAAAAAAGTGATTGAAAAGCCAAATTTCGACAGGGTTTTCCACATAAAATGCCAGTCCACCCTGTCGAAAGCTTTCACCGCATCTTTGGAAGGAAGGGTAAGGGGGGAGTGTTATTGTCTAAAGCTTTCTGTAAGGAGGGAAGAACTCTTAATTGTGTTATCTTTCGCTTCCCTTCCTTTCACAAACGCTACATGATCTGGATGTATGACCTTTTGTAAGACTATATTCATTCTAGTCGCAAGTATTTTAGCATATATCTTCATATCTATGTTTATAAGGGATATAGGCCTATAATTCCCTACTTTATCTCTGAGTTTATCTGCTTTGGGAATAACCATGATTGAGAGAAGGCATTGCCTTGGTCAATGGAGGCAAAAAGATTATACAACTGTGGACAGAGTTTGGTTCTGAAGTAACTAAGGGGACTTTCCTGATGGTAATGCTTTTATTGTGATTTTAATTTCTTGTAATGTTATTGGGGAGTCTAATAATTGTTTATCTTCATCCGTGATAGAGGGGACATTTATTGTCGCTAAGTATGAGTCTATATTTTTAAGTTTATCTTGTGGTACCTTAGGGTTCAGATTATATAATTTAGTGTAGAAAGACACAAAGGCATCTGCAATGTCTTCATTCTTAGTGATGGGTTTGCCCAAGGAATGCGTGAGGGTTCTAATAAACGCGCTATAGTGTTGCTTTTTAGGGGATCTGGCCAACATACGTCCAGCTTTATTGCTTTCTACAAAGAATTTCAATTTAGTGGTGAGAGCTCTCATATGAGCATTTTGTACTAAAAATGTATTAAGATTATCTTGCGCTAAAGTTAAGTTAGAAAGTTTTTGAGTGGATATTTCTCTTACATGGTGTATCCAGTCCACGGATTCATACTTACTTGTGGGATATTCTCAATCCCTACAGGAAGTGGCAAAGAGAGCACACAGCAGAGCTGTCCATATAGCTCCCCTCAGGCTCCGCCCCCCCAGTCATTCTCTTTGCCGCTCTAACAAGTAGCATCTCCACGGGAGGGTAAAGTGAATGTGGTGTTAGATTTGTAGTTTTTATTTCTTCAATCAAGAGTTTGTTATTTTAAAATAGTGCCGGTTTGTACTATTTACTCTGAGGCAGAAAGTGACGAAGATTTCTGCTGAGAGGAAAAAGATTTTAGCATGTTGTAACTAAAATCCATTGCTGTTCCCACACAGGACTGTTGAGTACCGGAGAACTTCAGTTGGGGGGAACAGTTTGCAGGCTTAACTGCTTAAGGTATGCTCAGTCACTTTTTTTCTAACAAGACTTGGTAATGCTAGAAGACTGACAGAAATCCCCATGTGGGAAGGTAAGCCATATTCTGAGACTCAGTATAGAAGGATGGCTTAGTTAAAGGGCTTAAATCACTGGTGGACACTGTTATGGGGAAAATCGATTATTTTATTGCTATAACCTGATATTTGCACAAGTGTTTATTATGTTTGGAACACTTTTTTGGGGTTATATATGCCTGGCATATTTTTAGACTCCTAATTTGGCTTAGGAAGGCCCCACAACTCCGGAGTGAAGAGGGAGGGGGCCTAATTTTCGCGCCTCAGTTGCGCAGTTCTTTTGCAAGACAGCTTCATGCAGCTTCACATGTAGAGTCCAGAGATTGCAGGAGGACTACAGGGAGGCTTATTTTCGTTCCAAAACTAATCCCCAAGGAAGGTAGGGCCACAGCAGAGACTGTGGCATAGTGCTGTAGTGTGTTAAACCGGTGGCCTGCTTCAATCTGCTCCGGTTTGGGCAATAAGGGGTTAATTGTCTTGAAACTTGGTGTGCAATCATTTCAAAGCATTAGGATCATATGGTGACCATTTCATAAAGATTGGATGTTTTTTTGAGATTTGGTAAAAAAGTGTGCGCTTTTTATTATTTAAAGGCACAGTACCGTTTTTTCAAAAAGAGTATTTTTCTGTATTTGAGTGCTGTCTAAGTCTGTCTAACATGTAAGTGTGCTAAGGTATCTAAACATTTTAATGACCATGCAGTGACACTTAAAAATGTAGCCCAAGATGATTCTTTGACGGAAGGTAATGAGGATAGTCCTCCTTCCTCTCCCCATGTGTCGACACCAGTTACGCCCGCGCAAGCGTTGCCTAGTACCTCTAGCGCATTGTGCCCTATTACTTTACAGCAATTAGCAGCAGTCATGGATAATTCCCTTGCAGCATTTCTATCCAAACTGCCAGTTTTTCCAAAGAAGCGTGATAGCTCAGTTTTAAGAACAGAGGATGAGCAATCAGAAGCTTTGGATGATTTATCTGTTGTACCATCACAACACTCTGAAGTGGCAGTGAGGGATGGTCTGTCCGAGGGAGAAATTTCTGACACAGGAAAAGTTTCTCAGCGGGCAGAGTCAGATTCCTTAGCGTTTAAATTTAAGCTGGAACAGTCCTGCTTAAGGAGATTTTAGCTACGCTGGATGTTTGTGACCCCATGATGGTCCCAGAAAAATTGTGTAAAATGGACAGGTTTTTAGAGGTCCCTGTATACACTGATGCGTTTCCGATCCCGAAGAGGGTGGCGGATATTGTGACTAGGGAGTGGGAGAGACCAGGTGTACCTTTTGTCCCCCCCCCCTATCTTTAAGAAAATGTTCCCCATAAATGACCCCAGGCGGGACGCGTGGCAGACGGTCCCTAAGGTAGAGGGAGCAGTTTCAACACTTGCTAAGCGTACAACTATACCAATAGAAGACAGTTGTGCTTTTAAAGACCCTATGGATAAAAAATTGGAAGGTTTGCTGAAGAAAATGTTTGTTCAGCAAGGTTTCCTTCTTCAGCCAATTGCCTGCATTATTCCTGTAACTACTGCAGCGGCTTTTTGGTTGGAGGCGCTGGAGGAGTCGCTCCAGAGGGAGACTTCATATGACGAAGTCATGGATAGAATTCATGCTCTAAAGCTG
The DNA here is from genome assembly GCF_027579735.1 of Bombina bombina. Classification (NCBI taxonomy): domain Eukaryota; kingdom Metazoa; phylum Chordata; class Amphibia; order Anura; family Bombinatoridae; genus Bombina; species Bombina bombina. Next base: position 206,297,293 of record NC_069501.1, on the reverse strand, counting down.
GCTAATTCTTTTATCACTGATGCCGCTTTTCAATTAGCTAAGTTAGCGGCGAAAAATTCAGGTTTTGCCATTATGGCGCGAAGAGCGCTTTGGCTCAAATCATGGTCGGCTGACGTGTCGTCCAAAACAAAGTTACTAAACATTCCTTTCAAGGGAAAGACCCTTTTTGGTCCCGAGTTGAAAGAAATTATCGCGGATATCACTGGGGGGAAGGGCCATGCCCTCCCGCAGGATAGACCGTTTAAGGCCAAAAACAAGGCTAATTTTCGCTCCTTTCGCAACTTCAGGAGCGGACCTGCTTCAACCTCTGCTGCCGCAAAGCAAGAGGGTAACGCTTCACAGCCCAAAGCAACCTGGAAACCCTTGCAGGGCTGGAATAAGGGTAAACAGGCCAAGAAGCCTACGTCTGCTACCAAGACAGCATGAAGGGGTAGCCCCCGATCCGGGACCGGATCTAGTAGGGGGCAGACTTTCTCTCTTTGCTCAGGCTTGGGCAAGAGATGTTCCAGATCCCTGGGCATTAGAAATTGTTGCTCAGGGGTATCTTCTAGAATTCGAGGACTCTCCCCCAAGGGGAAGGTTCCACATTTCTCGTTTGTCTTCAGACCAGACAAAGAAACAGGCGTTCTTACGCTGTGTAGAAGATCTTCTAAAGATGGGAGTGATACACCCAGTTCCAATTGCAGAACAAGGACTGGGATTTTACTCAAACCTGTTTGTAGTTCCCAAAAAGGAAGGAACTTTCAGGCCAATCCTGGATCTAAAAATTCTAAACAAATTCCTCAGAGTTCCATCTTTCAAAATGGAAACCATTCGGACAATCTTGCCGATGATCCAAGAAGGTCAATATATGACTACCGTGGATCTAAAGGATGCATACCTACATATTCCTATCCACAAAGATCATCATCAGTTCCTAAGGTTCGCCTTTCTGGACACGCATTAACAGTTCGTGGCCCTTCCTTTCGGGTTGGCCACCGCTCCCAGAATTTTCACAAAGGTGCTAGGGTCCCTTCTAGCGGTACTAAGACTGTGGGGCATTGCAGTAGCACCTTACCTAGACGACATCTTAAAACAGGCGTCGTCTTTTCACAGAGCCAAGACTCATACGGACATTGTTCTGGCCTTTCTAAGGTCTCACAGGTGGAAGGGGAACGTCGAAAAAAGTTCTCTGTCCCCGCTCAAAAGGGTTCCCTTCCTGGGAACACTAATAGACTCGGTAGAAATGAAAATCTTTCTGACAGAGGTCAGAAAGTCAAAACTTTTGAATACTTGCCAAGTTCTTCATTCCATTCTTCGGCCTTCTGTGGCTCAGTGCATGGAGGTAATCGGTTTAATGGTTGCGGCAATGGACGTTGTCCCTTTTGCCCGAATTCATCTAAGACCACTGCAACTGTGCATGCTCAAACAGTGGAATGGGGATTATGCAGATTTGTCTCCTCAAATACAAATGGACCAGAAAACCAGACACTCTCTTCTCTGGTGGTTGTCTCAGGATCACCTGTCTCAGGGAATGAGCTTCCGCAGACCGGAGTGGATCATTGTCACGACCGATGCCAGTCTGTTAGGCTGGGGTGCGGTCTGGGACTCCCTGAAAGCTCAGGGTCTATGGTCTCGGGAAGAATTTCTTCTCCCGATAAACATTTTGGAACTGAGAGCGATATTCAATAGGCTCCAGGCATGGCCTCAACTAGCGGAGGCCAAATTCATCAGATTTCAGTCGGACAACATCACGACTGTAGCGTATATATCAATCATCAGGGAGGAACAAGGAGTTCCCTAGCGATGAAGGAAGTAACCAAGATCATCAAATGGGCGGAGGATCACTCTTGCCATCTATCTGCAATTCACATCCCAGGAGTAGACAACTGGGAGGCGGATTTTCTGAGTCGTCAGACTTTCCATCCCGGGGGAGTGGGAACTCAACCCGGAGGTTTTTGCTCAGCTGACCCAGCTATGGGGCATTGCAGAATTGGATCTGATGGCGTCCCGTCAGAAAACCAAACTTCCCCTTTACGGATCCAGGTCCAGGGATCCCAAGGCGGCATTGATAGATGCTTTAGTAGCGCCTTGGTCATTCATTCTAGCTTATGTCTTTCCACCATTTCCTCTTCTCCCTCGGCTAGTAGCCAGAATCAAACAGGAGAAGGCTTCTGTAATTCTGATAGCGCCTGCGTGGCCACGCAGGACTTGGTATGCAGACCTAGTGGACATGTCATCGGTTCCACCATGGAAACTGCCATCGAGGCAGGATCTTCTAATTCAAGGTCCATTCAAGCATCCAAATCTAGTTTCTCTGCAACTGACTGCTTGGAGATTGAACGCTTAATTCTAGCTAAGTGTGGGTTCTCTGAATCAGTTATAGATACTCTGATCCAGGCCAGAAAGCCTGTCACCAGGAAAATTTACCATAAGATATGGCGGAAATATCTTTGTTGGTGTGAATCCAAGGGTTACTTGTGGAGTAAGGTTAGGATTCCAAGGATATTGTCTTTTCTCCAAGAAGGATTGTAGAAAGGTTTGTCAGCTAGTTCCTTAAAGGGACAGATATCTACTCTGTCTATCCTGTTACACAAGCGTCTGGCAGCCGTACCAGACGTTCAGGTGATTGCACAGGCCCTAGTTAGAATCAAGCCTGTCTACAAACCTGTGGCTCCTCCATGGAGTCTAAATTTAGTTCTTTCAGTTCTTCAAGGTGTTCCGTTTTACCTTTGCATTCTATAGATATTAAGTTATTATCTTGGAAAGTTTTGTTTTTGGTAGCTATTTCTCTTGTTAAGTGTATCCAGTCCACGGATCATCCATTACTTATGGGATATTAACTCCTCCCCAACAGGAAGTGCAAGAGGATTCACCCAGCAGAGCTGCTATATAGCTCCTCCCCTAACTGCCATTGCCAGTCATTCTCTTGCACCCAACGACTAGATAGGATGTGTGAGAGGACTATGGTGATTATATTTAGTTTTATACCTTCAATCAAAAGTTTGTTATTTTATAATAGCACCGGAGTGTGTTATTCCTTCTCTGGTAGAATTTGAAGAAGAATCTACCTGAGTTTTTACTATGATTTTAGCCGGCGTAGTTAAGATCATATTGCTGTTTCTCGGCCATCTGAGGAGAGGTAAACTTCAGATCAGGGGACAGCGGGCAGATTAATCTGCAAAGAGGTATGTAGCAGCTTATTATTTTCTGACAATGGAATTGATGAGAAAATTCTGCCATACCGATATAATGTAAACTCAGCCTTAAATGCAGTAGCAGCATCTGGTATCAGGCTGTCATGTATGTATATTTTACACTTCAGTATTCTGGGGAATGGCACTTCACTGGAATTATACTGTGTGCATAAGACTTTAGCCTAATTTGCAGGGACTGGCAACAGGCTCTTTAATAACACTTAATTTATGTTAAACGTTTTTTGCTGGCATGTAAAATCGTTTCATTTTCTGAGGTACTGGGTGAATAAAATGTTTTGGGCATTATTTTTTCCACTTGGCAGTTGTTTTATTTAATTTATGACAGTTTACTGATCTCTCTCACTGTTGTGTGTGAGGGGGAGGTTAAAAAAATTCAGTCAGAAGCTCATTGTATTTCCTGCATGATCCGGTTCATCTCTACAGAACTCAGGGGTCTTCAAAACTTGTTTTGAGGGAGGTAATCATTCACAGCAGAGCTGTGAGATTGTAGTTGACTGTGATAAAAAACGTTTATTTCTGTAACCTTTTTTTCTGCTATCAGGGTTAGTTATCCTTCGCTAATGGGAACAAGCCTTTGCTAAAATTGTGTTTTTTACAAAGATTTGATGCTATAACCTTTCAGTTTATTAACTTTCAACTGTCATAACTCTTTCTGTGCTTCTTATAGGCACAGTACGTTTTCATATTATAGTAAATTACTTGAAAAGTATTTCCAAGTTGCTAGTTTATTTGCTAGTGTGTTAAACATGTCTGATTCAGAGGAAGACATCTGTGCTATATGTGCTAATGCCAAAGTGGAGCCCAATAGAAATTTATGTACTAACTGTATTGATGCTACTTTAATAAAAGTCAATCTGTACAAATTGAACACATTTCACCAAACAACGAGGGGAGAGTTATGCCGACTAACTCGCCTCACGTGTCAGTACCTGCATCTCCCGCTCGGGGGTGCGTGATATTGTGGCGCCGAGTACATCTGGGCGGCCATTACAAATCACATTACAGGATATGGCTACTGTTATGACTGAAGTTTTGGCTAAATTACCAGAACTAAGAGGTAAGCGTGATCACTCTGGGGTGAGAACAGAGTGCGCTGATAATGTTAGGGCCATGTCAGATACTGCGTCACAACTTGCAGAACATGAGGATGGAGAGCTTCATTCTGCGGCTGACGGTTCTGATCCAAACAGATTGGATTCAGATATTTCAAATTTTAAATTTAAGCTGGAAAACCTCCGTGTATTACTAGGGGAGGTGTTAGCGGCTCTGAATGATTGTAACACAGTTGCAATACCAGAAAAAATGTGTAGGTTGGATAAATATTTTGCGGTACCGTCGAGTACTGACGTTTTTCCTATACCTAAGAGACTTACTGAAATTGTTACTAAGGAGTGGGATAGACCCAGTGTGCCGTTCTCACCCCCTCCGATATTTAGAAAGATGTTTCCAATAGACACCACCACACGGGACTTATGGCAAACGATCCCTAAGGTGGAGGGAGCAGTTTCTACTTTAGCTAAGCGTACCACTATCCCGGTGGAGGATAGCTGTGCCTTTTCAGATCCAATGGATAAAAAGTTAGAGGGTTACCTTAAGAAAATGTTTGTTCAACAAGGTTTTATATTGCAACCCCTTGCATGCATTGCGCCTGTCACGGCTGCAGCAGCATTTTGGTTTGAGTCTCTGGAAGGGACACTTGAATCAGCTCCATTAGATGAGATTACACACAGGCTTAAAGCTCTTAAGTTAGCTAACTCATTTATTTCAGATGCCGTAGTACATTTAACTAAGCTTACGGCTAAGAATTCCGGATTCGCCATTCAGGCGCGCAGAGCACTGTGGCTAAAATCCTGGTCAGCTGACGTTACTTCTAAGTCTAAATTTCTTAATATACCTTTCAAAGGGCAGACCTTATTCGGACCCGGATTGAAAGAAATTATCGCTGACATTACAGGAGGTAAAGGCCATGCCCTGCCTCAAGACAGAGCCAAACCTAAGGCTAGACAATCTAATTTTCGTTCCTTTCGGAATTTCAAAGCAGGAGCAGCATCAACTTCCTCTGCTCCAAAACAAGAAGGATCTATTGCTCGCTACAGACAAGGCTGGAGACCTAACCAGTCCTGGAACAAGGGCAAGCAGGCCAGGAAACCTGCTGGTGCCCCTAAAACAGCATGAATTGAGGGCCCCCGATCCGGGAACGGATCTAGTGGGGGGCAGACTTTCTCTCTTCGCCCAGGCTTGGGCAAGAGATGTCCAGGATCCCTGGGCGCTAGAGATAATATCTCAGGGATACCTTCTGGACTTCAAATACTCTCCCCCAAGAGAGAGATTTCATCTGTCAAGGTTGTCAACAAACCAAATAAAGAAAGAGGCGTTTCTACGCTGCGTACAAGAGCTTTTATTAATGGGAGTAATCCATCCAGTTCCACGGTCGGAACAGGGACAAGGGTTTTACTCAAATCTGTTTGTGGTTCCCAAAAAAGAGGGAACTTTCAGGCCAATCCTGGATTTAAAGATCCTAAACAAATTCCTAAGAGTTCCATCGTTCAAAATGGAGACTATTCGGACAATTTTACCCATGATCCAAAAGGGTCAGTACATGACCACAGTGGATTTAAAGGATGCTTACCTTCACATACCGATTCACAAAGATCATTACCGGTATCTAAGGTTTGCCTTTCTAGACAGGCATTACCAGTTTGTAGCTCTTCCATTCGGATTGGCTACGGCTCCGAGAATCTTCACAAAGGTTCTGGGTGCTCTTCTGGCGGTACTAAGACCGCAAGGAATTGCGGTAGCTCCGTACCTAGACGACATTCTGATACAAGCTTCAAGCTTTCAAACTGCCAAGTCTCATACAGAGTTAGTACTGGCATTTCTAGGTCGCATGGATGGAAGGTGAACGAAAAGAAGAGTTCTCTCTTTCCACTCAAGAGTTCCCTTCTTGGGGACTCTTATAGATTCTGTAGAAATGAAGATTTACCTGACAGAAGACAGGTTAACAAAGCTTCAAAATGCATGCCGTGTCCTTCATTCCATTCAACACCCGTCAGTAGCTCAATGCATGGAGGTGATCGGCTTAATGGTAGCAGCAATGGACATAGTACCCTTTGCACGCCTATATCTCAGACCGCTGCAATTGTGCATGCTAAGTCAGTGGAATGGGGATTACTCAGACTTGTCCCCTACTCTGAATCTGGATCAAGAGACCAGAAATTCTCTTCTATGGTGGCTTTCTCGGCCACATCTGTCCAGGGGGATGCCATTCAGCAGGCCGGACTGGACAATTGTAACAACAGACAACAGCCTACTAGGTTGGGGCGCTGTCTGGAATTCTCTGAAGGCTCAGGGACAATGGAATCAGGAGGAGAGTCTCCTACCAATAAACATTCTGGAATTGAGAGCAGTTCTCAATGCCCTTCTGGCTTGGCCCCAGTTAACAACTCGGGGGTTCATCAGGTTTCAGTCGGACAACATCACGACTGTAGCTTACATCAACCATCAGGGAGGGACAAGAAGCTCCCTAGCAATGATGGAAGTATCAAAGATAATTCGCTGGGCAGAGTCTCACTCTTGCCACCTGTCAGCAATCCACATCCCGGGAGTGGAGAACTGGGAGGCGGATTTCTTAAGTCGTCAGACTTTTCATCCGGGGGAGTGGGAACTTCATCCGGAGGTCTTTGCCCAAATACTTCGACGTTGGGGCAAACCAGAGATAGATCTCATGGCGTCTCGACAGAACGCCAAGCTTCCTCGTTACGGGTCCAGATCCAGGGATCCGGGAGCGGTTCTGATAGATGCTTTGACAGCACCTTGGACCTTCGGGATGGCTTATGTGTTTCCACCCTTCCCGATGCTTCCTCGATTGATTGCCAGAATCAAACAGGAGAGAGCATCAGTGATTCTAATAGCGCCTGCATGGCCACGCAGGACTTGGTATGCAGATCTAGTGGACATGTCATCCTGTCCACCTTGGTCGCTACCTCTGAAACAGGACCTTCTGATCCAGGGTCCCTTCAAACATCAAAATCTAATTTCTCTGAAGCTGACTGCTTGGAAATTGAACGCTTGATTTTATCAAAACGTGTTTTTTCTGAGTCAGTTATTGATACCTTAATACAGGCTAGGAAGCCTGTTACCAGAAATATTTACCATAAGATATGGCGCATATACTTATATTGGTGCGAATCCAAGAGTTACTCATGGAGTAAGGTTAGGATTCCGAGGATATTGTCTTTTCTACAAGAAGGTTTAGAAAAGGGTTTATCCGCTAGTTCCTTAAAGGGACAGATTTCAGCTCTGTCCATTCTTTTACACAAACGTCTTTCAGAAGTTCCGGACGTTCAAGCTTTTTGTCAGGCTTTAGCTAGGATCAAGCCTGTGTTTAAAACTGTTGCTCCACCATGGAGTTTGAACTTAGTTCTTAATGTTTTACAGGGGGTTCCGTTTGAACCCCTTCATTCCATTGATATCAAGTTGTTATCTTGGAAAGTTCTGTTTTTAATGGCGATTTCCTCGGCTCGAAGAGTCTCTGAGTTATCTGCCTTACATTGTGATTCTCCTTATCTGATTTTTCATTCAGACAAGGTAGTTCTGCGTACTAAACCTGGGTTCCTACCTAAGGTGGTCACTAACAGGAATATCAATCAAGAGATTGTGGTTCCATCTTTGTGTCCTAATCCTTCTTCGAAAAAGGAACGTCTGCTACAAAATCTAGATGTAGTCCGTGCCCTGAAATTTTATCTACAGGCAACTAAGGATTTTCGACAAACGTCTTCCCTGTTTGTCGTTTATTCTGGTCAGAGGAGAGGTCAAAAAGCTTCGGCTACCTCTCTCTCCTTTTGGCTTCGTAGCATAATACGGTTAGCCTATGAGACTGCTGGACAGCAGCCTCCTGAAAGAATTACAGCACATTCTACTAGAGCTGTGGCTTCCACTTGGGCCTTTAAGAATGAGGCTTCTGTTGAACAGATTTGCAAGGCTGCAACTTGGTCTTCTCTTCATACTTTTTCCAAATTTTACAAATTTGACACTTTTGCTTCTTCGGAGGCTGTTTTTGGGAGAAAGGTTCTTCAGGCAGTGGTTCCTTCCGTATAAAGAGCCTGCCTGTCCCTCCCGTCATCCGTGTACTTTAGCTTTGGTATTGGTATCCCATAAGTAATGGATGATCCGTGGACTGGATACACTTAACAAGAGAAAACATAATTTATGCTTACCTGATAAATTTATTTCTCTTGTAGTATATCCAGTCCACGGCCCGCCCTGTCACTTTAAGGCAGGTAATTTTTCCATTAAACTACAGTCACCACTGCACCCTATGGTTTTCCTTTCTCTGCATGTTTTCGGTCGAATGACTGGTAATGGCAGTTAGGGGAGGAGCTATATAGCAGCTCTGCTGGGTGAATCCTCTTGCACTTCCTGTTGGGGAGGAGTTAATATCCCATAAGTAATGGATGATCCGTGGACTGGATACACTACAAGAGAAATAAATTTATCAGGTAAGCATAAATTATGTTTTCTTCTGCTCGAAGAGTTTCTGAATTGTCTGCTTTGCAGTGTAATTCACCCTATCTGGTGTTCCATGCAGATAAGGTTGTTTTGCGTACCAAACCTGGTTACCTTCCAAAAGTGGTTTCTAATAAGAATATTAACCAGGAAATCATTGTTCCTTCTCTGTGCCCTAATCCAGTTTCTAAGAAGGAACGACTGTTACACAATCTTGATGTGGTTCATGCTTTAAAATTCTATTTAAATGCAACTAAAGATTTCAGACAAACATCATCCTTGTTTGTTGTCTATTCTGGTAAGAGGAGAGGTCAGAAAGCGACTGCTACCTCTCTTTCCTTCTGGCTGAAAAGCATCATCCGATTGGCTTATGAGACTGCTGGACAGCAGCCTCCTGAACGAATTACAGCTCATTCCACTAGAGCTGTGGCTTCCACATGGGCTTTCAAGAATGAGGCTTCTGTTGAACAGATTTGTAAGGCAGCGACTTGGTCTTCACTGTATACATTTGCCAAATTTTACAAATTCGATACTTTTGCTTCTTCGGAGGCTATTTTTGGGAGAAAGGTTTTGCAAGCAGTGGTGCCTTCCGTTTTAGGTTACCTGACTTGTTCCCTCCCTTCATCCATGTCCTAAAGCTTTGGTATTGGTATCCCACAAGTAAGGATGAATCCGTGGACTGGATACACCATGTAAGAGAAAACAGAATTTATGCTTACCTGATAAATTACTTTCTCTTACGGTGTATCCAGTCCACGGCCCGCCCTGGCAATTAAGTCAGGTTCAAATTTATTTTTTGTAAAACTACAGTCACCACTGCACCCTATGGTTTCTCCTTTTTCTCCTAACCGTCGGTCAAATGACTGGGGGGGCGGAGCCTGAGGGGAGCTATATGGACAGCTCTGCTGTGTGCTCTCTTTGCCACTTCCTGTAGGGATTGAGAATATCCCACAAGTAAGGATGAATCCGTGGACTGGATACACCGTAAGAGAAAGTAATTTATCAGGTAAGCATAAATTCTGTTTTTCCTGGGTACTAAGGTCTTTTTTTAAAGCAGTGAGTTGTGCGGTTCTAATCTTTCTCTGTTTGGCATTATGTTTTATTAAAAACCCCTGTATATAGCATTTATATGCCTCCCAGTTATTTGTAATTGATGTAGCTTCAGGCCTATTGATGAGGAAATATTCTTCAGTAAATTTTATTATTTCCATCTACTAGGGGTGCGCATCTTCACTGGTCTTGCGATTCGATTCGATTACGATTATCATGGTAACGATTCGATTCGGCGATGCATCACGATTACCGCCCTATATTTATGCCCATGATTTAAATTTTTCAGAAAAAAAAAATCAAGCAGTCAAAAGAACTCTCTTTTTTTTTTTTTTTTTTATTTTATTAGCTCAAAAAAGGACACTCTTCCTGTGGCAAAGTCTGAACACAGCAGACAACAACAGTATTTATAGAACAGTAAATACTAAATAAATGGCAATTGTTGTATTGGTTTGGCAACAATATTATGGCATCAAACTGTAGTAGTGTAAAAAGTGCAGTGCTCGCAGTGTACTTATTCAATAAAAGAAAATATTTAAATGTATATAGTATACAAATACAGTCACTCGTATAAACAAACATGAACATAAATAAATGTCTAACCTATCTATCTATGTTGGTTTTAATTTCTCCAACATAGGTGTGTCCGGTCCACGGCGTCATCCTTACTTGTGGGATATTCTCTTCCCCAACAGGAAATGGCAAAGAGTCCCAGCAAAGCTGGTCACATGATCCCTCCTAGGCTCCGCCCACCCCAGTCATTCTCTTTGCCGTTGCACAGGCAACATCTCCACGGAGATGGTTAAGAGTTTTTTGGTGTTTAAATGTAGTTTTTATTCTTCAATCAAGTGTTTGTTATTTTAAAATAGTGCTGGTATGTACTATTTACTCTGAAACAGAAAAAAGAGGAAGATTTCTGTTTGTAAGAGGAAGATGATTTTAGCAGAAGTCACTAAAATCGATTGCTGTTTCCACACAGGACTGTTGAGCTGAAGTAACTTCAGTTGGGGGAAACAGTTGCAGACTTTTCTGCTTAAGGTATGACTGGCCATATTTCTAACAAGACTTTGTAATGCTAGAGGGCTGTCATTTCCCCTTATGGGGACCGGTAAGCCATTTTCTTAGTTTAATAAAAGAATAAAGGGCTTCATAAGGGCTTAAAAAACTGGTAGACATTTTTCTGGGCTAAAACGATTGCTTTGCTAGGCATATTTTGCAGATTCTAACTGTTAATAGTCATTATAATCTTGGGGATTGTTTAAAAAAAACGGCAGGCACTGTGTTGGACACCTTTTTCAGATGGGGGCCTTTTCTAGTTATAGACAGAGCCTCATTTTCGCGCCACTAATGCGCAGTTGTTTTTGGAGAGCAAGGCATGCAGATGCATGTGTGAGGAGCTAAGAATCACTGAAAAAGCATATAGAAGGCATCATTTGGTATCGTATTCCCCTCTGGGCTTGGTTGGGTCTCAGCAAAGCATATAGCTGGGACTGTATAGGGGTTAAATGTAAAAACGGCTCCGGTTCCGTTAATTTAAGGGTTAAAGCTCTGAAATTTGGTGTGCAATACTTTTAAGGCTTTAAGACACTGTGGTGAATTTTGAACAATTCCTTCATACTTTTTCACATATTCAGTAATAAAGTGTTTTCAGTTTGAAATTTAAAGTGACAGTAACGGTTTTTATTTAAAACGTTTTTTGTGCTTTGTTGACAAGTTTAAGCCTGTTTAACATGTCTGTACCATCAGATAAGCTATGTTCTATATGTATGAAAGCCAAGGTGTCTCCCCATTTAAATTTATGTGATAATTGTGCCATAGTGTCCAAACAAAGTAAGGACAGTAGTGCCACAGATAATGATATTGCCCAAGATGATTCCTCAAATGAGGGGAGTAAACATGATACTACATCATCCCCTTCTGTGTCTACACCAGTTTTGCCCACACAAGAGGCCCCTAGTACATCTAGTGCGCCAATTCTTATTACCATGCAACAATTAACGGCTGTAATGGATAACTCTATAGCAAACATTTTATCCAAAATGCCTACTTATCAGAGAAAGCGCGATTGCTCTGTTTTAAACACTGAAGAGCAAGAGGACGCTGATGATAACTGTTCTGACATACCCTCACACCAATCTGAAGGGGCCATGAGGGAGGTTTTGTCTGAGGGAGAAATTTCAGAGTCAGGAAAAATTTCTCAACAAGCTGAACCTGATGTTGTGACATTTAAATTTAAATTAGAACATCTCCGCGCACTGCTTAAGGAGGTTTTATCTACTCTGGATGATTGTGACAATTTGGTCATTCCAGAGAAATTATGTAAGATGGACAAGTTCCTAGAGGTTCCGGTGCCCCCCGATGCTTTTCCTATACCCAAGCGGGTGGCGGACATAGTAAATAAAGAGTGGGAAAGGCCCGGCATACCTTTTGTCCCCCCCCCTATATTTAAGAAATTATTTCCTATAGTCGACCCCAGAAAGGACTTATGGCAGACAGTCCCTAAGGTCGAGGGGGCGGTTTCTACTCTAAACAAACGCACTACTATTCCTATCGAAGATAGTTGTGCTTTCAAAGATCCTATGGATAAAAAATTAGAGGGTTTGCTTAAAAAGATTTTTGTTCAGCAAGGTTACCTTCTACAACCAATTTCATGCATTGTTCCTGTCACTACGGCAGCGTGTTTCTGGTTCGAGGAACTAGAAAAGTCGCTCAATAAAGAATCTTCGTATGAGGAGGTTATGGACAGAGTTCAAGCACTTAAATTGGCTAACTCTTTTATTTTAGATGCCGCTTTGCAATTAGCTAGATTAGCGGCGAAAAATTCAGGGTTTGCTATCGTGGCGCACAGAGCGCTTTGGCTAAAGTCTTGGTCAGCGGATGTGTCTTCCAAGACAAAATTGCTTAACATCCCTTTCAAGGGTAAAACATTGTTTGGACCTGATTTGAAAGAGATTATTTCAGACATCACTGGGGGAAAGGGCCACGCCCTCCCACAGGATAGGTCTTTTAAGGCTAAAAATAAGCCTAATTTTCGTCCCTTTCGCAGAAACGGACCAGCCTCTAATTCTACATCCTCTAAGCAAGAGGGTAATACTTCACAACCCAAACCAGCCTGGAGACCAATGCAAGGCTGGAACAAGGGTAAGCAGGCCAAGAAGCCTACCACTGCTACCAAAACAGCATGAAGGGTTGGCCCCCGATCCGGGACCGGATCTGGTGGGGGGCAGACTTTCTCTCTTTGCTCAGGCTTGGGCAAGAGATGTTCAGGATCCTTGGGCGCTAGAAATAGTTTCTCAAGGTTATCTCCTGGAATTCAAGGAACTACCCCCAAGGGGAAGGTTCCACAGGTCTCAGTTATCTTCAAACCAAATAAAAAGACAGGCATTCTTACATTGTGTAGAAGACCTGTTAAAGATGGGAGTGATTCATCCTGTTCCAATAAGAGAACAAGGGATGGGTTTTTATTCCAACCTGTTCATAGTTCCCAAAAAAGAGGGAACATTCAGACCAATTTTGGATCTCAAGATCCTAAACAAATTTCTCAGGGTTCCATCGTTCAAAATGGAAACTATTCGAACGATTCTACCTACTATCCAGGAAAATCAATTTATGACTACCGTGGATTTAAAGGATGCGTACCTACATATTCCTATCCACAAGGAACATCATCAGTTCCTAAGGTTCGCTTTTCTGGACAAGCATTACCAGTTTGTGGCACTTCCATTCGGATTAGCCACTGCTCCAAGGATTTTCACAAAGGTACTAGGGTCCCTTCTAGCGGTGCTAAGACCAAGGGGCTTTGCAGTAGTACCTTACTTGGACGACATCCTGATTCAAGCGTCGTCTCTGTCAAAAGCAAAGGCTCATACGGACATCGTCCTAGCCTTTCTCAGATCTCACGGATGGAAGGTGAACAAAGAAAAAAGTTCTCTGTCCCCGTCAACAAGAGTTCCCTTCTTGGGAACAATAATAGATTCCTTAGAAATGAGGATTTTTCTGACAGAGGTCAGAAAATCAAAAAGTCTAAGCTCCTGTCAAGTACTTCATTCTGTTCTTCGTCCTTCCATAGCGCAGTGCATGGAAGTAATAGGTTTGATGGTTGCAGCAATGGACATAGTTCCTTTTGCACGAATTCATCTAAGGCCATTACAACTGTGCATGCTCAGACAGTGGAATGGGGATTATACAGACTTGTCTCCGACGATTCAAGTAGATCAAAAGACCAGAGATTCACTCCGTTGGTGGCTGACCCTGGACAATCTGTCACAGGGAATGAGCTTCCGCAGACCAGAGTGGGTCATTGTCACGACCGACGCCAGTCTGGTGGGCTGGGGCGCGGTCTGGGAACCCCTGAAAGCTCAGGGTCTATGGTCTCGGGAAGAATCTCTTCTCCCGATAAACATTCTGGAACTGAGAGCGATATTCAATGCTCTCAAAGCTTGGCCTCAACTAGCAAAGGCCAAATTCATAAGGTTTCAATCAGACAACATGACGACTGTTGCATATATCAACCATCAGGGGGGAACAAGGAGTTCCCTGGCGATGGAAGAAGTGACCAAAATAATTCAATGGGCGGAGAATCACTCCTGCCACTTGTCTGCAATCCACATCCCAGGAGTGGAAAATTGGGAAGCGGATTTTCTGAGTCGTCAGACTTTCCATCCGGGGGAGTGGGAACTCCATCCGGAAATCTTTGCCCAAATAACTCAATTATGGGGCATTCCAGACATGGATCTGATGGTGTCTCGTCAGAACTTCAAGGTTCCTTGCTACGGGTCCAGATCCAGGGATCCCAAGGCGACTCTAGTAGATGCACTAGTAGCACCTTGGACTTTCAACCTAGCTTACGTATTCCCACCGTTTCCTCTCATTCCCAGGCTGGTAGCCAGGATCAATCAGGAGAGGGCTTCGGTGATCTTGATAGCTCCTGCGTGGCCACGCAGGACTTGGTATGCAGACTTGGTGAATATGTCATCGGCTCCACCATGGAAGCTACCTTTGAGACAGGACCTTCTTGTTCAAGGTCCATTCGAACATCCGAATCTGGTTTCCCTCCAACTGACGGCTTGGAGATTGAACGCTTGATTTTATCAAAGCGTGGGTTTTCAGATTCTGTAATAGATACTCTGATTCAGGCTAGAAAGCCTGTAACTAGAAAAATTTACCATAAAATATGGAAAAAATATATCTGTTGGTGTGAATCTAAAGGATTCCCATGGAACAAGATAAAAATTCCTAAGATTCTATCCTTTCTACAAGAAGGTTTGGAGAAAGGATTATCTGCAAGTTCTCTGAAGGGACAGATCTCTGCTTTATCTGTTTTACTTCACAAAAGGCTGGCAGCTGTGCCAGATGTTCAAGCATTTGTTCAGGCTTTGGTTAGAATCAAGCCTGTTTACAGACCTTTGACTCCTCCCTGGAGTCTAAATCTAGTTCTTTCAGTTCTTCAAGGGGTTCCGTTTGAACCCTTACATTCCGTAGATATTAAGTTATTATCTTGGAAAGTTTTGTTTTTGGTTGCAATTTCTTCTGCTAGAAGAGTTTCAGAGTTATCTGCTCTGCAGTGTTCTCCGCCCTATCTGGTGTTCCATGCAGATAAGGTGGTTTTGCGTACTAAGCCTGGTTTTCTTCCGAAAGTTGTTTCCAACAAAAATATTAACCAGGAGATAGTTGTACCTTCTTTGTGTCCGAATCCAGTTTCAAAGAAGGAACGTTTGTTACACAATTTGGACGTAGTCAGTGCTCTAAAGTTCTATTTAGAGGCTACTAAAGATTTCAGACAAACATCTTCCTTGTTTGTTGTTTATTCTGGTAAAAGGAGAGGTCAAAAAGCGACTTCTACCTCTCTTTCCTTTTGGCTTAAAAGCATTATCCGATTGGCTTATGAGACTGCCGGACGGCAGCCTCCTGAAAAAATCACAGCTCACTCCACTAGGGCTGTGGCTTCCACATGGGCCTTCAAGAACGAGGCTTCTGTTGACCAGATATGTAAGGCAGCGACTTGGTCTTCACTGCACACTTTTGCCAAATTTTACAAATTTGATACTTTTGCTTCTTCGGAGGCTATTTTTGGGAGAGAGGTTTTGCAAGCTGTGGTGCCTTCCGTTTAGGTGACCTGATTTGCGCCCTCCCTTCATCCGTGTCCTAAAGCTTTGGTATTGGTTCCCACAAGTAAGGATGACGCCGTGGACCGGACACACCTATGTTGGAGAAAACAGAATTTATGCTTACCTGATAAATTACTTTCTCCAACGGTGTGTCCGGTCCACGGCCCGCCCTGGTTTTTTTAATCCGGTCTGATGAATTATTTTCTCTAACTACAGTCACCACGGTATCATATGATTTCTCCTATATATATTTCCTCCTGTCCGTCGGTCGAATGACTGGGGTGGGCGGAGCCTAGGAGGGATCATGTGACCAGCTTTGCTGGGACTCTTTGCCATTTCCTGTTGGGGAAGAGAATATCCCACAAGTAAGGATGACGCCGTGGACCGGACACACCGTTGGAGAAAGTAATTTATCAGGTAAGCATAAATTCTGTTTTAATGTCTACTTACTTAGTAATAATAATAGACATTAAATTAAAACCAAAATAGATAGGTTAAGCTTAAGTTACCACCATTACCTACCAATACCATTATTATTTGTGTGAAAATGGTCATCCTCAGAAAACAAAACATAAATCCCTTATATGCGGTACAATAAATTACAGGTGTGCCACTGCCTTCATGACTGGCAAACAAACATCACGTGAATCTGGAACACATCACACACACATAATACACAGTTACACTACAGTAGTACTAGAGACATTTAAAACAAGTAGCATTGAACTGAACTATAACTACTAGTTTCTTGATTATAATATCTTTATGGGATCACAAATATATATAGTTTTAGTTACTTAGTGTTAAAGCAGTACACTACACACACACACAGTCACACACGCACACAAACAAACAATACATATAAAAAAAAAACACAGACATCAAGGAGTAATCAAGCATCAAGCATCACACAGTAACTAGAAGTAGTAATAGACATTACAACAAGTAGCATTGAACTACTAGATGAACTTGATTATCTTTATGGGATCACAAATATATTGTTACACAACACACACACACACACACAGTCAAACAATACCAAAAAAAAACACACATCTTAAAGAGTGAATCATGGTGAAGAAAGGGTGACACGCACACAATGAGGTGTGCAGTTGTGTGTTGTTTCTTTTGTATTGTTTGTGTGTGTGTGTGTGTGTGTGACTGTCTGTTACAGTGAGTGACGTGGTCGTGTAGTACTAGTATATTTGTGATCCAACAAAGATTTACTCAAGGTTTTAAGCTTCAATTTTCAAAAAGCTATAAGCTATAACATTAACAAATATAAAATAACTTAATAACAATACTGCACTGGGCAGTGGGAAATATGACCTCATGTACATGCCGCCAGTTCAAAGGGTCTTCAGTGAGAGGCAGAGATGGGGCTTTACAATATTTCTCTATTTCCTCTTCAGCCTTGGCATAGGGGGTCTTGGGTTCTAGTGTACCTTCAGTGTCAGTGAAAGACTGTCCCAGCAAAGTCATGAGCAGCGATTTGGACTTTCTTTTGGGAGGAGAAGAGTTATCCTCCTCAATGGGTGATTCTTCTTCCAGAGTTTCTTTTCCCTCAGGCAGTGGCACTTCATCCACGTTTGTCCTCCTAGATGTAACTGTACTAGTACACTCAATCTGTGTTTGAACAAAAGAATAGAAAAAATAGCATTCATTACCTCTAGCAGCCAGCTAATGCTATGTGTTCACTGCTCAGTAATGCAACATTACAGCTCACATCTATTAGGAGGAGGAAAGTTGACTGTGGCGTTTAGAACTGTCTTATATAAACCTTGTACTCATTAAACTAGCTACTAAGCTACTGCTATGTTATGTTTTATGTTTGTTTTAAATTTATACATTTTTCAAGAAATATTATGAAATTAAAATTACCTCCAAGGATGCAGCCTCCTCAGTCACTCCTCTGTATATCTCCAATCTCTCCTCCTCTGTGAGAATAAAAGGCAGTCCCTTAAAACGAGGATCCAGGGCAGAGGCTGTATAAAGTATCTTCTCTTCCTCACTTCTGTACCTCTTCAGGAGATCTGTTTTGGTGGCATTCTTGATCTCATGGATCATGGGTGTGTCTCCCATGGTGTCTGTCATGTTCTGGAGCAGTTGTGCATTTAGAGTGGCAATGAGCAACACTGTTGGATTGCGCTCTTCTTACATCAGTGTGGTTGCATCCTTCATTGGCTTTAATGCACTCACAGCATCCTCTGCATTTGACACATCTGTTTCGTTGAGAGTGCAGAGATCTGACTCACTTTTTCTGACTTCTGGAGACAGCAATGTGGCACAGATTGCAGGTTGTTGTTCTAAGAACCTCTCGACCATGTCATATGAGCTGTTTCACCTTGTTGTCACATCAGTTATCAGCTTATGATTCTTCAGGCCAAGACATTTCTGTTTTTCTTTCAGACAGTGGTTTGCTGTAGTGCTGCAGTGAAATTTTTTTGATATTCGTCGCACTCTGCCTAAAAGCCTGGAGAGCGTGGCCACTTTCAGCTCCTGCTGGGACGCGAGATTCAGTGTATGGGCGAAGCATTTTACATGAGCAAATTTTCCAACTTGAGCAGAAACAGTCATGTTCGACGCATTGTCGGTCACAAGCACTACAGATTTATCGGACAGCTGCCATTCTTCCACGACACGAGACAGTAGCTCCGCCATATGAGAACCCGTGTGAGACTCATAAACTGCTCTCGTTTGCAGCACATGCGACAAGATCTGCCAGTCCTTGCTAACGTAATATGCAGTTACTGTAACATGAAGTCCATGAATCACACGTTATTGCGACTCGACTGGTAATTGATGCAATTACCTGAGCTTTGGTTTCGTGGTAGAGTGCAGGTATAACGTTTTCTGTAAAGTGACTGTGTGATGGGAGCTTATAACGTTGCTCTAGCGTCTTCAACAGGTTGCGAAACCCGAGGTTTTCCACAACAGAGTAAGGCTGTAGGTCCTTCACTATGAAACTTGCCACAGCGTTGGTTATTCTCTTCCGTTTTTCAGAGTTGGGCGGCAAAGTTGACAGCATTGCATCAATTCTTGGCTGATGAGCTAGTCTTGTTATTTCCTTGGCAGTGGCACTGGCGGCAGGTGTTGGCATCTCAGAGTGAAAACAGCTAACGTAATTTCTCAAGTTAGTAGTATTCCCTAGGTATTTAATTTTTGTGTGACAGGCTTTACAAACCGCGTGTGTCTTGTCCAATTCGTGCTTTCCAGTATGTTTATAAAATCCAAAATGTGCCCAGATGCTTGCTTTTAAAATGCTAGGTGCATTTTTTTATCTCTCTATCTTTTTGGTCTCCTTCTGTCATTTTAGCATGACATGTACATATGTGACGGTTGATGTTGTTGTCAACGTCGAACTCTGTCAGTGTTAAAAAACAAAACACTAAGTTGTCAAAATGTCAAGCCGCAAATGTAAAATCAACAAGAAAATTTAAATGTAGTACGTACATTACATTAGAAACTTCAACTACTATTTTGCCAACATTTGAAAACAAATTGCGGAGGACACTTGGCATTTGGAATGGGGGGTTTGGTTAGGTACTGGACTGGTCTGGTAGAGGTAAGGTATTGTAATGGTATAGCTAGATGTCTGGTGGACACCACAACATATTAAAAAAAACTTTACAATTGTGTTGATGCAGTTAGAGTCTACTGCAAATTCTTTGTATCAGCAATGCATTATTAATTAATTATCCATTCATCATTAGTAGTCTCAATTTGAAATCAAATCAATGCAGGAAAAAAAAATACAGGATAAACCTGCTGTTCCTTTAGGGGCTACTTTTACAAGTGGATTAGTAGAAAAATGTTTGGGTTTCGTGTCCCTTTAAGTGTGTAATGTACTGTGTCCTAGACTCCTAGTAGTACTACTAGTAGTAGTAGTATACACTGTAATATTACACACTTAAAGGTACAATTGAAACCCAAACATTTTCTTTCATGATTCAGATAGAGAATACAATTTTAAACAACATAACTGCTATTATTTAATTTGCTTCATACTTCAGATATTGTTTGTTGATGAAATAGCAATGCACACATTGCACAGTGCACGACACAAGGCATTTCAACAAAGGATAAGTAAATTAGATAATAGAAGTAAATTGGGAAAGTTGTTTAAAATTGCATGCACTTTCTTCTACATCACAAATTGGGTTTTATGGCCTTAAGTATGTTTAAAAATGCAGCTTTAGCCTTGTTATAAATAAAACAGGGATTGGGTTCGGATTGGCACCGTTTATACTTCTTAAGAGAGCACGTGCATTGCATTGCATAATTGCATATATACTATTTGAGATATATATATATATATATATATATATCAAGAGGTGTTACCAGCACTCAGTCTTACCACCAAAAATAAGCAATGTAACCTACTGTAGTACCTGTTATAGTTATTGTAGGTAGATTTCTGTGCCTGTCTAAGAAGTATGAAAAATGTGGGATAAAAATGTTCCCTGCAAACTCTTTAGACTTGATGGGTGTGAGTATAGAGCAGCATGAATATACGATTCAGTGCACTGTTTAAAAAATTACATACAAGAGAATCAATATCGAAAGAAATGTAGCGCTGAATTTCTTTCGATATTGTTTCTCTTGTATGTAATATATATATATATATATATATATATATATATAGTGTATATTATTTTCAATATTTGCAGACCAGGCATCCATGTGAAAAACATCTAGATTGTAGAGGGGCCGCAGACCATCCATGTGAAAAACATCTAGAGGGGCCTGTGATTTAATTTCACTGTGTGAAGATGGTAGATAATATATAGATACGTGGTGGTGTGGCAGCCTCAGTAACTAATAACTAAAGTATCTGGTATATATGACTTGGATATAAAACTTGTGAAAACCTAGAACCTGTAAAGGACTCATTTTATATTTTAGTAATTGTAGTATTGTACCCCTTATTATTCCTGGGCTCTTTCTATCAGTAGGCAAAATGTACGACGTTTTGGTTAACTACTATTAATGTTTAACTTTACTAAGTTTCTCAGTTCTCACCATAGGTCTCCTCCGTCTCCCACAAAATAAAAATGAGCCCGCCGTGTGTACTCTGAATCGTCATCACCATCATCACTCTCACGGCACCAGTCCTCCTACTGCATTCGGCACTTCCAGAGACCACCCATTAGCAGCCCCGTTGCTTTATTGGGGTGACGTCAAACGCTGTACCGCGCACTTTCTCTTACTTGTCCTGGAGGCGGGGTCACGTGGGTAACGTGAATCGATTTGCGCGCTTCACTGCATCGATGCAGAATCGTTTCATGCCACATCGCAATGCATCGCCAATACGATTATTTTCAACAGCCCTATCATCTACTGTTTCATGGTTAGTGAGAATAGACTCATTAAGTCTCCAATTAAATGTGTTCCGTGATCTAGAAGACCATTTGAAAGTAGAAATAACCATGAGATTTGTCAGTAATGTTTGATTGCAGAGTATGTAATATAACCTGGAATATGAATGTTGCAGATGAGAAAAGAATGTATAATCTTTACGTGTTGTATGTACTGTCCTCCAAGCATCAAATAGGGTGAGGGATTGTAAAGTTGCACAATTATTTTTCAGTTGACTGTTACGGAGATATGATTTCCCAGTAGAGGTATCTAGTGTTGGATTCATTCGGAAATTAAAATCTTCCCCCAAAATAATTGGACCTTTAGCGCTGTCCAGGAGGATATTGATAAGTGATTTAAAGATAAAGGGAGTAGGTTTATTTGGGGCATAAAAATGTGCTAATGTGACAGGATTACCATAGCAAAAACCCACTAGGATCAGTATTCTACCTTCTAGGGACTGGAGTTTTAAATAGTCTTATCAGTCTCTCAGTGAGAGCATTGACGAATGTTAGTCTGGAGATGCAGGGAGAGTCTTTCTGCGAACCCATCCAGACTCGTATTAACAGCTCCTAAGCAATAAGTGTTGACGAGTTTCACTGCCTGCTTCCATCACTCAAGTCCCTGTCAGGAGCGATGCTACAAGACTGTCAAACTTGAAAGGCTGTGTTTCTGTTCCACGGCATAGATTCCGGTAAGATCATTTCATTTTTTTTATACAAATATAACGCAAGAAGACAGGGTCACAGTGTGGCTCCTTTTATCTGTATGGAATCAAGGGTTAATATCTCCAGAGGGGGATTATTAAAAAGGGGGGGCTAATCACAAAATTTTACTTTGTTATGATTATGCTGCGACATGTGCGAGATGAGGCTCAGGCAGATGTTGGAACATACAGGCTTGGCGCGCTTTTTTCCTATTAGCAGCGGCGGTTCTGCATTGTGCACCATGTGACCGGGTGTGGTTACACTGATTTCCTCTTTCCTGACTGTGCGGTTTAACGGAAAAGAAGCGGTTTCTCTGTTTGGCCGTGGTCATAGGAGGTGGTGAGTGCCCCAGCCATTGGGGGTATAAAAGTGCTGTTTTAGAATTTTGAATTTGACGGTAGATAAGAACCAAAAAGGCCCATCAAGTCTACCCATATTACATTTTACTTTTTCCTTAGGATAGCCTTATGCATGTCCCAGGCATTTTTAAATTCCTTTACAGTCTTTGTGTTTACCACCTCAAATGGAAGTTTATTCCATGAATCCACCACCCTTTCTGTAAAAAAAAAATGCTTCCTCAAATTTCTCCTGAATCTGCTACCCTCTAACTTTTTAGTTTATGACCCCTTGTTTTGGCATTTATTTTTTGTGAAAAATGTTTTATCTTATTATTCAATAGTCTGCTTTATAAGCGCAAGCAATGGAGGATTCTTATGCGTTAGAGGGTACTCCCTCTTTACCTAAGTCTAATACCTGTCTATATTGTGAGGGGGCCGCGGTATACCCGCCTGCTCAATTATGTTCCACATGCCTTGATAAAGCAATCATTTCAAAGAAAGTGAATATGTTTGATACCACTGAGCTGTCCACCTCTGAGGAGTCTCCGTCCCGTGAGGTGCGCACCCTACAGTCATCTAATACACATGCTGCTTCCCGTAGCACTCCTAATCCTCCATCTGGAGGGGCCCTTTTCCCGCCAGACTTTACTGAGCAGTTACAAATGGCAGTGTCGGCGGCCTTTAGTGCTTTACCTCACCCTGCTAAGCGCAAGCGAAAGGTTAAATATTTCTATCCTCCATCTACTAACTTATTGGATTTATCTGATACAAGATTATCCGATGATGAAGACGCCTCTGATACATTTACGTTTTGAACATTGAACATTTACGTTTTCTGCTAAACAGAACATTTACTTGATTGAACATTTACATTTTCTGCTAAAGGCAGTTTTGGCTATGTTAGAGGTTCCAGAGCCTAAATTGCCTGAGGAACCTTTGGTTCCTAAATTAGATAAGGTCTACAAGGACAGGGTTGTACCACAGGCTTTCCCGGTTCCCATAAAGATGGTGAACATTATTAAAAATGAATGGGAAAAAATTGGTTTTTCTTTTCCCCTCCTTCTTCCTTTAAAAAATTGCTCCGGACTCTCAATTGAAGTTGTGGGTTTCCATCCCCAAGGTGGATGGCGCTATCTCCATGCTTGCTAAACGCACTACTATCCCGCTTGAGGATAGTTCGTAGTTTAAAGAACCCATGGATAAAAAAATAGAAACTCTGTTAAGAAAGATGTTTCAACATACGGGATATTTGTTTCAACTGGCAGCAGCTGTTGCGACTCCTTATCTGAGTTGATAAAGGTGGAGGGTCCCCTTGACGTGATCCAAGAAAGAATTAAGGCCTTAAGGGTGGCTAATTCTTTCATTTGTGATGCAAATATGCAGATTATCTGCCTGAATGCCAAGGCTTCAGGTTTTTCTGTTCAAGCCCGTAGGGCACTCTGGCTGAAGTCCTGGTCTGCGGACATGACTTCGAAGTCAAGACTTCTTTCCCTCCCATTTAAGGGAAAGATTCTATTTGGTCCAGGCCTGGACTCAATTATCTCCACAGTTACTGGAGGCAAAGGTGCCTTTTTACTGCAGGATAAAAAGAACAAATCTAAGGGACAAGGTCCTAATTTTCGTTCCTTTCGTTCAGATAATTCGCAATGTCAGCAACCCTCCGGAAAGCGTATTAGAAAGAATAAAGTATGAAGCAATGTTAGCACTTCCCCTCAGGTACTCGCTGCCAGCCCTGGTTCTTCCAAACCATTTGTTCCAGAAATTGTTTTAACTTTATTCTCTTGATAAAGGCTTCTTTTAGCTAAAACGCGTTAAGCTGTATTTTAAATAAAACCTGAAGCTGCACCTGAAGACACCTTTGTGATGATTTTAATAAAAGGCTTATTTAAACTGCAATCTTGAGTATGACCAGTTTGTGCACCTACCACATTGTCTGAAATCTGCTACACTATTGTGAGCTCTTTTATTTTGGAGGCAAAAGCAACACGGTTGACTCAGAGGACGTGGGCAGCTTGGTTCCCTGGAGGTGACACAGCGCCGCCATTTTCAACACAATCCTCTGCAAAGCCTGAGCAATCCAAGGGGACTTGGAAGCCGGCTCAGTCCTGGAATGAATCCAAGCAGAATAAGAAGTTCGCTGAGACAAAGTCAGCATGAAGGGGAGGCCCCCGGATCAGGCTCTGGATCTTGTAGGGGGCAGACTGTCACTCACTCTTTTCAGAAGTTTTGTTTGGGGTCTTGCAAGTCCCATGGATTCTAGACCTAAAGTGCTTAAACAAATTCCTATCTGTCCCCTCGTTCAAGATGGAGATGATAAGGTCCATCCTTCCCTTAGTTCAGGAAGGACAGTTCATGACCACAATAGATCTGAAGGATGCCTACCTTCACGTTCCAATACACAAGGAACACTTCAAGTTCCTAAGGTTTGCATTCCTGGACCAGCACTTCCAGTTTATTGCACTTCCGTTTGGTCTAGCTACTGCTCCAAGAGTTTTTATGAAGGTTCTAGGGGCTCTGTTTGCAGTGGCCAGAACCAGAGGTATAGCAGTAGCGCCATACATGGATGATATTCTGGTTCAAGCACAATCCTGTCGCCTAGCAGAAGACCATTCGAAAGCTCTTCTATCTCTTCTTCGATCTCATGGATGGAAGATAAACTTTAGAAAAGAATTTTCTTCCCAGTAACAAGTTGGAATTCCTGGGTACTATAAAAGATTCCATATCCATGAGGATATTCCTTACAGACCAGAGACGTTACAAGCTATCTTCCGCTTGTCTTGCCCTCCAGATCTGCTTAAGGCCCTCTGTGGCTCGGTGTATGCAGGGACTTAGCGTCTCTTAGCGTGTGTGTGTTTTTTATTAACTGCAGTCCCGGCTTACTGGTTGCTTAAATATTAGTATATAATCGCTGCCTATTTAACTTAATAACAATAGTTACGATACTGATGACTTGCCATTATAATAGTGGTTGATTGTTCTACCTTTGACTATATAACTTAAATCCGGCCAGTCTCACTCTGAGTGGCGTTTTCTAGTGGTAATTGACACTTTAATGTTACGGTATCTGTCCGGATTCCGGATACCACTATAATTAGTGATTTATTTATAAACTTATAACAAATTTTGTGCTAAATACTGAGTATCAGTCACGATACTTGAGTTTTAAAAATGGATCATGCATATCCTATGTAATATTGATATATATAGTCGTGACTCTTCAGTCACATTTACAGTGTAGAACAGCTTACTATCACTGAATGTGGGGTTTCTAATTAATTTGGAAACCGGATGTTATTCAAGTTACTAAAGTGAATCACACTGACTATCCTTACATATGAACTAATCTATTTTTTCTTAAAACCAGAAACAGTACCACTACGGTATTGCAGTGGGATACATATCCTCAGAGTATTGACACTACACCTAGATATTGGTTGTTAAATAATATATTAGAATGCTGTATATTTATTACCTTATTTCATAATCCTATGGAAGATCATTATCCTAGGGTGACAGTAGTGATATAATTCCCTGCCTATGTGGTCCTGCAACACTCAGTATTTATTTGTCTTCCTGTCTAATATCAGGGGTGTGTGAAGCATACTGACTATAGATTTATAAACCATCGGCTTTGATATATTATTCCCTGACAGGGGGACTTATTAATTTAAATAATAACATACTTGAACTTGGACCTGTCATTTTGACATTACTTTAGGTGGGGATACAATATCCTGGCTAGCACATACTAATCGTTGCACCAACCACTTAAAAACGAATTTGTCAATACTGATTCTATCCCAGGTTGGAAATTTTTTCCACCACAGTACTCATATTTATTTCAGAATTAAGACAACTCACCACAGAGTGACAGGAGCCCATTTATTCATATATGTCAGATCTATTCTGACAAATAGGTAGATCTTTCTATTGACTTTATTATCATCATTTTCCAGATCAGCCGCCACTGTCTTTTTAACATTTAGGGATGTGTGTTTCCCTTTTTTTATCAATAAAAGTTAAGTTTTATACGACTTGAACCAGACTTACATACCTACATATTCACGTTCTGCCATTTATTATTGCTATTACTTATGTGATTATCTTAGAATACAGGCTTGTTGAGTGCTACATATGTACACTCTTTCTCAGTCTTGTACTGAATCCCCTCTGCATAGTATATCCTGAGTCTCCTCTGAAGACACCTTGCCTGTTTCCTGCTCCTACGCTGGAATTTCTACTTGTGGCATTAATTGCATTCTCTGCTTACTTCAAAGATTGGCTCCCTACAGCTCCTTGCCAAGCTAATTTGTTTCTGTGAGTTTACCTGCTCCTCTCAGCCGGATCAACTGTGTTTGGGTGCTTTGGCTGCTCTGCTCTCGGCGTATGACGTCACGCCCGGCTTCCTACTCACTTCAACGGCTGCTGCCGCTCTCACAGGTTCTCTGTTAGCGTGTCTCCTCTGCAGCACTGGCAGTGTCCCTCTCACGCTCCCTGCTCCACGCAACCTACTCTACGCTTCCCCTAAACACCCTGCTCTGTATGACAGCAACTACTGGAACTGGTAATACGTAAAGTTGTAGACATTCTCTGCTTTGCTCTATTTTTCTATCTAAGTGTATATTGGAAGTCTGTTCTTACTTGGGGTTGTCTGCTGTGCTATAATCCAGGACTGTTGACCAGTGTAACCTCTTATTGTCTGTTTATACTGCACACACTAACCACATCCTGCTACTAATTGCTTTATGTGCTCAGAAGGCATAATCTAAGTGGAACCTGATCTCTCTGTTGCCTGACACAGTGACTTTTGTGTGTTACCTTTGCTGACAGTAAGAAAGGAAGCTTAATCAGAACTCTGAACTGATCATTAATCTGTTCTGATTAATTGGCTCTCAGGGCAGCATATGCAAAACTGAGCATGTACTAAAAGAATGGATTGCGTTACATGATTGTCATATAAGGCATTTGAGGATGGGATTCTGTAGTCTGGCATTTTCTAGAACAGAGACATAATGTATCAGTATTAAGATGTTACCCAGAAGATCTTAATGCCTCTCTAAAAAGAGGAGGGGACAGGTATGAATTGCTCCTTACAGCCAAAAGGTTAATCACCTGTGTTTATTTTTTTTTATTTTTTTTTGTTTAGTGGATATGTTTGTTCTTTTTTTTCCCTTTTTCTTTTATAATGTTATTTTATTATTATTTAAAAATAGGGAGGTGAAATCAATTTTAGACATCCTGCTGTAAGTAAAAAGATACTTCATTTTAATCTCTGCAAGCAATACAAAGTAATGAAAAATAAATAAATAAAAATAAAAATAGAACTCTGATAAATACAGCTGTAATGAAGCTGTATTGCCACTAGGTGGAGCTGTTGGATGGAGTAAGTTATATTTTGTTCTGATTAGTAAAGGGTTATGTTTCTTGTGCCACATTTTAAATTGCTCTAACAGAGCATAGTTGCCAACATTTGAAAAAAAAAATTCCAGGGACACTTTCCAGCTATCAATTACCTGCATGAAAATTTTTACCACACCCCTTGCCCTAAAGCTCCGTCCACTTTGCCAAACCCACATAATTAGCATAATTTAGCCATGCCTATTTATTATAGTGCAGAATATATATATATATATATATATATATATATACACGCACACACATACAAATGAGGAAATATGCACTATAGCCAGTAGGAGACTTGCGCCAGGTTTCTATATTTTTAGTGCTACTTAGTAGATCACTATTATAGTTGTTGCTGATCAAAAGATTAATTTCTCTATTAACAGAAAGAAGTTTAGATTTTGACCATTATCACTTTACACCTGATTTATTCTTTTGGAAAAGGAATTTTTAAGTTCCAAGATTTCAATAGACCTGTATATATCTTATTTTACTTTAAAATTAAAGGTAGACAGCGCTGCAGAAAGATTCCCACTTTATCACATTTATAATGACATTGAAACAAAGGATTTGGCTGATTAAACTGTGAACCTTGTGCAATTTAGATAAATTAAAGGAAACAGGAAGGACATTTAAGATCATGAAACATGAATACAAAACTACTTAACTAACCTATGCAGATCTGCTTTCAGAGAGCTAACTACTGAAATGTCACACAGTTTGCAGCACTGTGATCAAACAACTGTGACAAAGGGAGTGGGCAGTACACAATAGTGCAATACTGATAAACCCCCAAAGATCAGATATTCTCACTGTCCTCTAAACCAGCGGTCGCCATCCAGTGGTCCATGGACAACTGGTGGTCCACAAGAAGATGTTGGTGGTCCATGACACCATCAAGCAGGAATTAATATCCTCTGATGGTGTCACCCCCGTCTCACCGCAACTCCCTACAGTGCCTGGCTGGAGATCAGTGAAAACCGACGGAGGAGGAGTTAAATTACAATCTCCCTACGCACGTTGCATAGCACTGCGCAACTTGCGTAGCTAGATTGTATTCTTAACTCTAGGGCGGCAACTAACGATTGTTTTCATAATCGATTATTCGGTTGATTATTTTTTTGATTAATCGACTAATCGGATTTAAAAAAAAAAAAAAATCCTATATTTAAAATAAAATCCACATACTGAGTGTTACAAATATAAAACTTCAAACTAAAACGTTACATTAACACAACCGTTTGTCCAATTTTGAAAATGGGTAGAACTAGTAAGAGGTAGACCATCACTGTATACAACTTTCTGTTATTCATTCTTTCAGGAATTTTTGCAATGAAATGCAAAAATGTCAACATGAACACATGCTCCTGGCTGAGGCTGGCTCTCTTTTTGCAAGCTATTTTGCCTGCAGCAGAGCACTCAGATGGTGTTGAGGTGCCTGAGATGTAAAAGTAGGGTTTTGCCAAGGTTGAATATTTAGCTCAACCAATGCAAAGTGTTTTCCTCCTTGATAAGGGGCCTCTCAATAAAATAAGCCTGGACTTCATTCTAACATAAACATATTTATATGCAAATGTAAATAACCAGCTTTAAGGTTAGGAGAAAAAAATATCTAGTCTGCTCTTAAAATAACAAATATATACTTATAAAGGTTGAATCTGGTACAAATAACTTTTTTTGTTAAAAATTCTAAAAAAAAAAAAAAAGTGCTATACAGGACAAAGCCTTACACGTTTATACAGTACATATCATCAGCAATAGCAAGCGATCCGCTAATAATTGTGCCAACAGATAATAGTGCACATCAATTCAAATAACTCCCATCAATCTAGTGCTTAGTGTAAATAATACATTCAGCACGATATCATGCAAAGCATAGTCCCAAATAACCTGATTTAATTTAAACAGTCCGAATGATGACTCCTATTTTATTTTTGAGTTCCACATAAGCCAGGAGTAGTTGTAAACTTAAAAAGAAACTTATAATGTCCGGAAAAAGTGAAAAGTAAAATGTCTGTAGATGTCCTTTAGGCTAAGAACATAACCATAAAATACAATACAACGTTCAGGAGTTCATCGGAGTGAAGCAGCTGGTGCTGTGTGCAAACCAACTAACCATAGACCAACTAATCTATTATGAGATTCGTTGAAAACTATTTTCATAATCGATTATTATCGATTATATTGATTAGTTGTTGCAGCTCTACTTAACTCCTCCCACCCGGCGTGCTGCTCAGAGGAAGATGCTTCCATTCTAAAGCCAGCAGAGGTTGCTATAGTCTTGGCTTGAAATAGTGGAATTAAAGTATATAAAAAAGAAAATCTTTAAAAAAAAAAAATTCTTATTTCATTTATTTTCTCCCCTATACCTGTCTCTTTGTATTAGTTTCCCTAATTCCTTCAGATGGACTTACATCACTGTTTGTCTTCCTCCCCTCCATCTTCTTCTTTTTTTTAATTAAATATTAATTATTTTTCATTCTAATAATTGTCCCGAATTCCAGTAATTGCCATCCAGCAGATCAGCCATGTCCCAGTATTATAGTAATTGCCAGTAACATCAGTTGTGGTTAGCTCACATCCATATTGAGAGCTTTCTGATATAAACTTAATTTATGACTCCAATGTCTGTCTATGATCATAAGTAGCTTTGAATAATTCCTAACTGGGGAGGTAACTTGGAAGTCTTGTGGTCCTTTTCAACATAATTCTTTTTTTCTCCCACTTTCTGCCTCTGTTTCCAGCTCAAACGTTGGCACTCACCCTACATCTGTCATTTGGAAGTATTCTCTCAGTTCTGTCATTCAGTTAGTTAATCCCAAAAAATAATTCTTAAAAATGTGTAAATATATACATAATGTAATGTTAGCTACGGTTATACTAGTTATGTGTTTATGTATATGTGTGTGTGTGTATATAATATATATATATACAGACATACACACACATGGAGGGTTTGTACCTTTTTAAAAAAAAAAATTATGTTAGTGGTCAAAATTGTGAGTTTAGTGGTCCATGAGGTCCGAAAGGTTGGCGACCCCTGCTCTAAACTAACTGATTTCAACCATAACAGTTATTCACTCACCTCACTACAGCTGCTAAACCCTGCACAAACAGATCCTACCAGCTATTTCACATTAGGTTTCCGTAGTAATTGATTCATTCTCTATCAGGCTTACCACAAGATCATCTGTGTGATGCATGTGTTAGAGCTGAATCAGAATCCGTAAAGTTATCATCTTAATGCAGGCTGCAGCTACCATTCAGTTTCCTGCTATGCTTCTTCACATTGACAGTGACACCTGCTGGCGGAACTCAGAATTGCAGCAAAACCATGTTGGTTTTTTTTTTATTTTATTTTTTTAATTAACATGAGGAAGAGTGCAGGGACATTTAAATGGCAGGGACAGGGTCCCAAATTCCGGGACTGTCCCGGCAAAAACTGGACTGTTGGCAACTGTGACAGAGTATATATTATTTATTCACTCATTTTTCAAGAGATAAAAGTGAAAATAAAAAAAGAAAAATGCTTTATTATGTTAGAGCATTTTATTATTGCACTTTGCTTTTATGTAACTGTGTGCTTAGCCTCTAAAAAGGGTTAAACACATAGTTATGGTCACCTCCAGAGCAGTAATGCACTGGGAGCTAGCTGAAAACATTTGGTGATCCAATGACGTGAGACAAATTACATGTATGTTTAATTTTAACTTTCCAATCCCTTTAATGTATTGAAAAAGCCCTATTGTATAACAAACCATTGAATTTAAAATTAACCAATTTTGAAGCTAAGTTTATGAGTATTATTGACAATAATTGTTTTTGACCCTGGCAGCATCAAAGCAATATGTGTGTGTGTTTTAAGTCTATGGAACATAGATAAGATATAAAATGAAATAAATATTAAATGAATGAAAAACTATACACACTGTATTTGTTATTATGGTAGAAACCTTTATTTAAAACATTTTAGCTAAAGCAGTTATTTATAGTACAGGTACTATATAATGTAAGTGCGAATGAACATAAATAATAATGCTTGCCAAAGAAAAATGTACACAAGGGTTCTTGCAATGAAAAAAGTTTAACAAGACGCGTTCTCTATAGACTACAACCGAGCGTAGAATCATTTACACAAACACCTCTTGTTCTTACCATAGAAAACCATTGATTTAAAGTATCCTCAACATCAGGATCTTTGCCTTCCCTGTTTCGTTAATGAGATGTGTTTTTCTTTTACAAGTCCACGGTTTTCATCCTTTACTTGTGGGATATAATCCTCCTGCTAACAGGAAGTGGCAAAGAGCTCCACAGCAGAACTGCTATATAGCTCCTCCCTTAACTCCTCCCCCCAGTCATTCTATTTGCCTATGCTAGCAATAGGAAGGGTAAAGTTTATGTGGGGATAAAATGATAGTTTTAGTTTTTCTTCAATCAAGAATTTTTTATTTTAAATGGTACCGGAGAATACTGTTTTTCCTCAGGCATGACAGAGCAGAAGAATCATGCCGTGAGTCTGATGATCTTAGCAGTTGTAACTAAGATCTATGTTGGTTCCAACAAGATTTGCTGAGGAAGTACAGGAGAAATCTTCAGTATGGGGGAACGTTTATTGCTGCAAGCAGTATTAAGGTATGTGCAGTGGTTTACATTCTGAGGAGACCTGATATATCAGAATTTGACTGACATATTCCCCATGCGGGGAAAGGGTGAACAGTATTCCTTATTAAAAGAAGGGTGGTACTGTAGTAACCTGGGTATAATTATCCCATTCTAGAGGTAACATGGGATACTTAAGGGCTATGTGGTTTTAGACACTGGGGCAGCCTAGGAAACGCCTAATGTTAACGAATATGGGGCTTATTGAGGCTGAATTTATTTTTATCTGAGGGTTCACATGGCATGGTCATTGCAGAAAAAAAAAGCAGTGTGTACATTTGTTTTTTCTTGTTTAAGACGCTTCCCATGCGGTTTTCTTAAGATGGTTGATTCATCAGACATGATGGGCGGGGCCTAATTTTGCGCCTCAGTGCGCAGTTAATTTCTGGAGAGTACAGCAGCCATTAGCTCCGGTCGGGACCAGACTGTGAGGCTGTGTTTTGGAGTGGGACCGGATTGTTTTAGCAGGTCTTGGGGTCAGGTAGGCGCCACAGCAGAGCTGTGGCGAGGTGCAGAATCAAGTTAGTGTAATTTGTCTGCAGAACGTTTTTACTACCTAAACTTACTCAAATTAAGATTTAACTCTCCTATTACTTGTGGTGCAATATCCGATTGTACATTAGGCTCAAATATCATCAAAATTACTCATTTTGTATAACGTTTTAAGGACTTTGCAAAAACGGTGTTCACTTTTTATTCTTAAAGGTGCAGTACCCGTTTTTTTGCTGAATAGTTTTTTCACATATAATAAAGATTGGGAACGAGTTGTGCTTTTATTACTAGTCTGTACAACATGTCTGACATGGGAAGTCAGTGTTCTATGTGTTTAGACGCCATGGTAGAACCCCCTCTTACATTGTGTCCTTCTTGTACTGAAAGGGCCTTACACTGTAAAGATCATATTTTAAGCAAGGAAAGTATGCCTCAGGATGGTTCTCAGTCTGAAGAGAATCAGTTAGGAGAAAAAAGAGGGCACTAAAAGCTAAGTTCCCACCAAACTTGGTCAAATAACAGGAAATGCAAATACAAAAATGGAATGAACTGTAACATTTTTTCGATCAGCTACCATAAGAAACTCTGTTACAAAGACTGTGAAGATTTCACTCAAGATCGATATTAACATTGTAACAATTTTGCTGCATCTTTTTATACGCTCAAACATTTTAACAAATATTTTCCCTTTTTTCACATTTTTTAAGGTGGTAATCCAATTTTTAAAGGGAGACGTCCCTTCTATCTTATTATTCATATTTTAATGTGTACTGTTGTAATTCATTGTATTTTACTGTGAGTAAAGGTATTTATTACATTTTTGTATTTGCATTTCCTGTTATTTGACCAAGTGTGGTGGGAACTTAGCTTTTAGCGCCCTCTTTTTTCTCCTAACTTTTGTCTTTTTCGTGACAGTCCTGGGGTGACTGTTTTAGAGTGGCCTAGTTCTCTTTTAGCTATTAGCACTATACCTCTGTGTTCACCTGAAGAGAATCAGAACATGCCATCTAATTCTCCCCAAGTGTCACAACCTTTAACGCCCACGCAAGCGACGCCAAGTACTTCTAGTGCGTCTACTTCTTTTACTTTGCAAGATATGGCTGCAGTTATGTCTACTACCCTTACAGAGGTATTATCTAAACTGCCAGGTTTGCAGGGTAAACGTCATAGGTCAGATATTAATGTAAATACTGAACCCTCTGATGCCTTAGTGGCTTTTTCCGATGCACCCTCACAATGCTCTGATTTGGGGGTTAGGGATTTTATGTCTGAGGGAGAACTTTCAGAGTCAGGAAATGCATTACCTCAGACAGATTCGGATGTCATGCCTTTTAAATTCAAATTATAACACCTCCGCATGTTGCTCTGGGAGGTTTTTGCAACTCTGAATGATTGTGACCCTATCACAATTCCCCCAGAAAAATTGAGTAAAATGGACAGATATTTAGAAGTACCTACTTACACGTACTTTTTTCCGGTTCCTAAGAGAATTTCGGAAATTGTTAAGAGGGAATGGGATAGACCAGGTATACCGTTTTCTCCCCCTCCTAACTTTAAGAAAATGTTTCCTATATCTGACACCATGCGGGACTTCTGGCAATTGGTCCCTAAGGTGGAGGGAGCTATATCTACTCTAGCTAAGCGTACAACTATACCCATTGAGGACGGTTGTGCTTTTAAAGACCCTATGGATAAAAAATTAGAGGGCCTTCTAAAGAAACTATTTGTTCACCAGGGTTTTCTCTTACAGCCTATAGCTTGCATGGTTCCAGTAACTACTGCAGCTGCCTTTTGGTTTGACTCCCTGGAAGAGTCTCTGAAGGTAGAGACACCTTTAGAGGACATTTTAGACAGAATTAAGGCTCTTAAGTTAGCCAATTCATTTATGACTGATGCTGCTTTTCAAATTGCAAAATTAGCAGCGAAAAACGCAGGCTTTGCCATTATGGCGCGCAGAGCGTTATGGCTAAAGTCATGGTCGGCTGACGTATCGTCTAAATCTAAGCTTTTATCTATTCCCTTCAAGGGTAAGACCCTATTCGGGCCTGAGCTGAAGGAAATAATCTCTGACATTACTGGAGGTAAGGGTCACGCCTTACCTCAGGACAAGTCCCTCAAGATGAGGGGTAAACAAAATATTTTTCGTTCCTTTCGAAATTTTAAAGAAGTATCCTCTGCTTCCTCTTCCTCCACTAAGCAGGAAGGGAACTTTGCTCAATCCAAGTCGGTCTGGAGACCTAACCAGGCCTGGAATAAAGGTAAACAAGCCAAAAAGCCCGCTGCTGCTACCAAGACAGCATGAAGGGGCAGCCCCCGATCCAGGACCGGATCTAGTAGGGGGCAGACTCTCATTCTTTGCTCAGGCTTAGGCAAGGGATGTAAAGGATCCCTGGGCATTGGAAATTGTGACCCAGGGGTACCAGTTGGAATTAAAGGATTTTCTCCCAAGGGGGAGATTTCATCTTTCACGATTGTCTGTAGACCAGACAAAAAGAAAGGCGTTCGTATGCTGTGTAAAATACCTCTACACCATGGGTGTAATTTGTCCAGTTACAGATCTGGAACAGGGGCAGGGGTTCTATTCAAATCTATTCGTGGTTCCCAAAAAAGAGGGAACCTTCAGACCAATTTTAGATCTCAAATGTCTAAACAAGTTTCTCAGAGTCCCATCGTTTAAGATGGAGACCATTCGTACAGTTTTGCCAATGATCCAGGAGGGTCAATACATGACCACGGTGGACCTGAAGGATGCATATCTTCACATTCCTATCCACAAGGATCATCATCAATTCCTGCGATTTGCATTTCTGGACAAACATTATCAGTTCCCTTTGGGTTGGCCACGGCTCCCAGGATCTTCACAAAGGTTCTGGGGTCTCTTCTAGCGGTTCTCAGACCACGAGGCATAGCGGTGGCGCCCTATCTGGACGATATCTTGATCCAGGCTTCAACTTATCATCTGTCCAAATCTCACACGGACATAGTGTTGTCATTTCTAAGAACTCACGGTTGGAAAGTGAATGTAGAAAAGAGTTCTCTAGTTCCACAGACAAGAGTTCCATTCCTGGGAACTCTGATAGACTCGGTAAACATGAAAATATTTCTGACAGAAGTCAGAAAATCAAAGATTCTAAATACTTGCCAGGCTCTGCAGTCCATCCATCGGCCATCAGTAGCTCAGTGTATGGAAGTCATCGGACTAATGGTAGCAGCAATGGATATCATCCCGTTTGCTCGCTTCCATCTCAGACCACTACAACTGTGCATGCTCAGTCAGTGGAAAAGGGATTATGCAAATTTATCTCCTTAGATAAATCTGGACCAAGAGACCAGAGACTCTCTTCGGTGCTGGTTGTCACAGGACCATCTGTCCCAAGGGATGCGCTTCCGCAGGCCATCTTGGGTAATAGTAACGACAGACGCCAGCCTCTTGGGCTGGGGTGCAGTCTGGAATTCCCTGAAGGCTCAGGGTGTGTGGACTCTCTCAGGGTGGAGTCTCAATTGCCAATCAATATTCTGGAATTTAGAGCGATATTCAATGCGCTACTGGCGTGGCCTCAGTTGGCTTCGGCCAAATTCATAAGATTCCAGTCGGACAATATCACGACTGTGGCATATATCAATCATCAGGGGGGAACAAGGAGTTCTCTAGCGATGATAGAAGTATCAAAAATAATCCGATGGGCGGAGACTCACTCTTGCCATCTGTCTGCGATCTATATGCCAGGAGTAGAGAACTGGGAAGCGGATTTTCTAAGTCGTCAGACTTTTCATCCGGGGGAGTGGGAACTCCATCCGGAGATGTTTGCAGCCTTGATTCATCAATGGGGCACACCGGAATTGGATCTGATGGCATCTCGACAGAATGCCAAACTTCCACGTTACGGGTCCAGGTCAAGGGATCCCCAGGCTGTACTGATAGATGCTCTAGCAGTACCTTGGTCGTTCAACCTGGCTTATGTTTTTCCACCATTTCCTCTCCTTCCTCGTGTGATTGCAGAATCAAACAGGAGAGGGCTTCAATAATTCTAATAGCGCCTGCGTGGCCACGCAGCACCTGGTATGCAGATCTAGTGGACATGTCGTCTCTGCCACCGTGGAGACTGCCATTGAGAAAGGACCTTCTCATTTAAGGTCCGCTCCAACATCCAAATTTAACTTCTCTGCAGCTGACTGCTTGGAGATTGAACGCTTGATTTTATCTAAGCGGGGTTTCTCTGAGCCGGTCATTGATACCTTGATTCAGGCTCGCAAGCCGGTCACTAGAAAAATTTACCATAAGATATGGCGTAAATATCTTTATTGGTGCGAATCCAAGGGTACTCATGGGGTAAGATTAGGATTCCTAGGATTTTGTCTTTTCTCCAAGAAGGATTGGAGAAGGGATTATCAGCTAGTTCCTTGAAGGGACAAATTTCTGCTTTGTCAATTTTGCTTCACAAGCGTCTGGCAGATGTCCCAGATGTTCAGGCATTTTGTCAGGCTTTAATCAGAATTAAGCCTGTGTTTAAACCAATTGCTCCGCCATGGAGTTTGAATTTAGTTCTTAATGTTCTTCAAGGGCTTATGTTTGAACCCATGCATTCCATAGATCAGTGCTTTCCAAACTGTGTGTCGTGACACATTAGTGTGTCGGCGGCAGTGTGTAGGTGTGTCCCTGCTTCAGCACAAATTTTTTTGACATTTAATTTTTCTTTCAATTTTTTGGGGGTTTCCGACTTTCTGCCTGCCTGCTACGCCTATCACATGGTTGACACATGATTGATACCTAGTTGGTAACAGATCATCTTAACCTATTGGTGTAGCTCAGCAGGAACTGAAACTATTCCCATTGGCGGCTTTGATGGCACATTGGCTCCTGACTGCACGTGTAGTCTCCTCAATCGTCTGGTGACTGCATGTGTAGTCAGTGAGTGGGACAGCTGCTTGATGATGAAATGCGAGTGTTCTTATCTAATATTCCACCAAATATTCAGAAACTGTGTTCATCCCATCAACCTCATACATCCCATTAAAATAGTAAGTAGCTATTGGTGTTTTTTAAACTTTTTTTTAATTCTTGCACATACATACTGTTACTTGTAAATACATTTTGTTTTTATATAATTTATGTATATTTCTGTATCTCAAACAAGTTTGTTTAACCTTCTGTTTGCTAGTACAACTGAATTACTGTGTCGCAAAATGATGTAGGTCTAATAAGTGTGTCACCAATATGAAAAGTTTGGAAAGCTCTGCCATAGATATTAAGCTGTTATCTTGGAAAGTTTTGTTTTTAGTAGCCATCTCTTCAGCTCGAAGAGTTTCTGAGCTTTCTGCATTGCAATGTGATTCCCCTTATCTTATATTCCATTCTGATAAGGTGGTTTTGCGGACTAAACCTGGATTTCTTCCTAAGGTTGTTTCAAACAAGAATATTAATCAGGAAATTGTGGTTCCTTCCTTGTGTCCTAATCCTTCCTCTAAGAAGGAACGTCTGTTGCATAACTTGGACGTGGTACGTTCTTTAAAATTGTATTTACAAGCGACCAAGGATTTCCGTCAAACATCTTCCCTATTTGTTGTTTATTCCGGGAAACGTAGGGGTCAAAAAGCTACGGCTACCTCTCTCTCTTTTTGGCTGAAAAGCATCATCCGCCTGGCATATGAGACTGCTGGACAGCAGCCTCCTGAAAAGATTACGGCTCATTCCACTAGAGCTGTGGCTTCCAAATGGGCTTTTAAAAACGATGCTTCTGTTGAACAGATTTGTAAGGCTGCGACTTGGTCCTCCCTTCATACATGTAAAATTTGATACTTTTGCTTCTTCTGAGGAGATTTTTGGGAGAAAGGTACTTCAAGCAGTGGTGCCTTCCGTTTAGGTTCCTGTCTTGTCCCTCCCTTTCATCCGTGTCCTAAAGCTTTGGTATTGGTATCCCACAAGTAGAGGATGAAAACCGTGGACTCGGTATATCTTGTACAAGAAAAGGAAATTTATGCTTACTTGATAAATTGATTTCTCTTACGATATACCGAGTCCACGGCCCACCCTGTCATTTAGGACAGGATTTATTTTTTTATAAACTTCAGTCACCTCTGCACCTTGTTAGTTTTTCCCTTTCTCTTCCTATACCTTCGGTGGAATGACTGGGGGGAGGAGTTAAGGGAGGAGCTATATAGCAGCTCTGCTGTGGAGCTCTTTGCCACTTCCTGTTAGCAGGAGGATTATATCCCACAAGTAAAGGATGAAAACCGTGGACTCTGTATATTGTAAAAGAAATAAATTTATCATGTAAGCATAAATTTCCTTTTTTTTGTTATTCTTTTTGCTTTGTTTTTTAAACCCTTGTGTAATGTTCACTCCTCTTAGTTTTTCTTGTTGTTTTAGCAGTTGGGAAATTGTAGATTTTTGGCACCATAGTTATCTCTTCCAGCTGAAGATGGCTTGTGTTAGGAGGCTGACTTTTTACTTTGTTAATAAAATTGTTTTTCTGAAAGTGACAGATCAGAATCAGAATACAATTATTACAGCAGCACTCTACAGCGAGACGTCACAATAAGTTACCGGCTGCTGCACACCCTTGACCTCTGTGATCTCAATCATCTTCTCTGTCATCTCTATGATCACTCCGGTGCGCCACTGTCCCAGTTAAGCGGCGGGATGACCCAAATAAGTGGAACAAATTGAAACTAAATAACTGGGGTCAACAAATCTGTTTAAAATGTAAGAGCCAGGCATATTTATAGCAGGCAGACAGGGGTATTTGTATAAAGATATATGGACAATGACCCAGAAATTAAGGAGCCAGAAGTAAAATTCCAGGAATTAGTGGCTTCTAGGCTCCTGGGTTTGTTGAGCTCTAATAAATAATGGAATCTTTTGCAAGTTAGTAATCCTAACATTTTAAATTTTATCAGCAACCCCAGATTTTATGAGATGTCCTATTCATATGAAAACAGTTTTAAAAGCTGGTGTTACTGATGATTTTTTTCTTTACTTTTCTTTTTTTCCCCAGATTATGTTAATTGCATAAATTATGTTTAAAGCTTGATAAATAATTTATTTACAGAAATTAAGCTTAGGCATTTAGAAGGAGAACTGTATGGGAACGTTAAGCTTCCCATCTGCAGTAGAATCTACACTTATATAAGGTTCTCTTATTTTATTGTTTTGCATTTCCTAAGGAATGCCTGACAACATGTACTATTTACTTATATATCATGTCCCTTTAAATACTAGAATATCATGGTCTTCTGTTACACATTTACTATCCCTTTTACGGGTTATGTTTTAGCGTATATATAGTATAGTATATACATGGTATATATAATGATGTTTTCAAAGCATAGTTAAGTCTGAGAATAATATGCAGATTGTTTAAATGATATTACTTGTTTAAATATTGAAGAAATAAGTGTACAGCTTAATCTCCATAAAGCAATGTGTTTCATCATGTTCCCTAGGTTTAAGATCAGTTATCTCTTCTGCTGAGGCCAGTTAGGGAAAGCTATATATTTGCTACTGGAGTAACAATATCATAATGTTTGATATACCTTTTTTTTTTTTTCAAAGCTTTATTAAGTATCAATTAACAACAAATACTGTTGACTTAATAATTTGAGAATATAAACAAGGTAGTATACCGAACATTGAGTAGTACCAGATATATAGTAGTAGATATTTCAAAGTAACATTATTGGTGTTGACACGGTTATCACAAAGTGGGGCACGTATGATGGCGTAAGTTACCATAAATGATAAACAAAGTGCATAAAAAGTAGAAGGGAGCGAAAAATAGGTAAACAGGTTAGGGTGCGAGAGAAAGGGAGATGGGAGGGGTAGTTAGGTTCCTGGTATGTGAGTAAAATATTTTATTGAGTAAGAATGGTATGTGGTTACAACACAACTATAGGGAGCCAGTTAGGTTTATATTTAACCTCCCATTCTGACCATATGAGTTCGAACAAGTCAATATTACCCAAGGTGAAGAAGATGTTCCTTTCCATTTAGTTAATAAAAGCTATTATGTCTAGGACCGAGGTCCAGTTCGGGGGAGCTTCTCTTTTCCAAGCCCTAGCAATTGATAGCTTAGTTGCTGTCAGCAGGTAGATGCAGAGATAGCTTTGGTGTTTGGGTAGAGAGTGTATACCTATGTGTAAGAGTGCAGTTGCTGGAGTTTTTGGTATGTGGATACCTAATCTGGTTAAGGTATTAAAACTCAAAATTCCATAATGTAAGCTTAGGGCAGCTTCACCATATGTGTGGAGGATCCCCTCCAGCAATTTGGTGAAGGGCTGATATTTAATTGAAATAATCTAGTAGGTATATAGAACCAGTTTGATGTGCATTTTATATACCATTTAATGATATATGCTCTATAAAATTGTGTATTGTTTTGTGTCTTGAATGTGTTAACTTAAATTAAGGTATATTTAACATGCATTTGACTTTTGTTTTGTTTTGCAGGAATTGATGATGTTTCTGAATTCAGTATATATTCCAAGGTTATTAAAGCGGCTTTGTCCCAAAAAGAAACCAGTCTTACAGTGCATCCCACATTGTTTGGTGAGAGACATATACCTGAGAGCCTGGCTTCTGTGACAAACATCTCAGCTGCTCACCTTTCATTGGGTCATGTAACCAGAGCACTGTGTCATGGAATCATCGAAAACTTGCATTCTATGTTACCTTCTCAGCGACTAGAGGAATCTGGTGTTAAGAGGATTATAGGTAGTGGGAGTGCACTTGCCAGGAATGATGTGTTAAAACAAGAAGTGGAGAAAGTATTTCCATTTCCTGTACTTTATGGAAAGGATGTTGATTCAGCAGTAGGTGCTGCTATGATAATGTTAAATCCACAGTAATGCCGTATTATTGCATTTGAATTTAAAATGTGTATTACACTGGAGATGGTTTACCTCTAGGGTGAATTGCAAAATCTGTATTTCTTTCATAAGGTGGTGAGAGTCCATGAGCCATTACTCCTGCTATTTAACTCCTGGCTGCTAGGTGGAGGCAAATATACCCAACATTCCACAAGCTTTTAATCCCTCTCATCTCTCTACTATCTGAGACCTATGTGAGACTCTTTCTTCCCCTCAGCAACCCTGTATTTACGTAGGGGAGAACATTAGAGTATTTAGGCAATGAATGTAAGTTCTCCTTTGGGAATTTATCACTAGCCTACCACAGATGTTGAGGGGAATGGTCCCTCCTGTTGGATTAGTCTGCCACTGTTGTCTCAGGGACTTGTCTTGTCTCTTAGCCTCCTCTTGATGGCAATGGCTTGCTGTTCTATTCTTTGTGATATCCTCTGCTGTTGCTGACACCGTACTGGATGGGCTCTCTACTGGTAGCTGTCTTTTCTGCAGCTGTAAGCATAGTTGAATAGGCACATCTAAGGTAAGTGCAGACATTACATTGCCCATAGGCTATTAGTAGGTACACCAATTTTGAGGGACATCATAGCCAGGGGACACATATCTCATATACAGACATTTCTACATGTGTAGGTTACTTATTATATTAGTCTAGTATTTATTTATATTGAAGATTTGTATCCTTTTCCTTTTTTTTTTTTTTTTTTCTTTGCACTCTCATATATTTTTTTAGCTCACATGGCTTTTTTATTTCTATCAGACGTTCCCTTTGTTAGCTTCTGTTTTAGAGCTTTGGGGAATTTTTTCTAAGGTAGATATGAAAATTACTGCTTTACCATATGATTTATTATTCTCATTGAGGATAGATAATTCTATGGACCCTATGGTTAAAAATGTGTTTTCTTTCCTTAGGTTCAGCATAGCTGAGGTCATTGCAGTCTATTCATTTTACTTTGTTATGAATATCTGTCTGTCTGATTTAATTTCAGATGTTTATGTTGTTGAAGATCTTTTGAATCTTCTAAACTCAGTACATTTCTTATTTGGTATAGTGATTCAGTGATTATTCATTTTAATGCTAAGTTATGACCTCTGCAGTCCACCCAGAAGAGCTCTGTAGCTCCTTTCATGGTCAGCAGACATGATCTTTTTCATAGACTTTATTTCTGTTTTTACTCAGTAAGG
The DNA here is from genome assembly GCF_027579735.1 of Bombina bombina. Taxonomy (NCBI): domain Eukaryota; kingdom Metazoa; phylum Chordata; class Amphibia; order Anura; family Bombinatoridae; genus Bombina; species Bombina bombina. Next base: position 206,254,436 of record NC_069501.1, on the reverse strand, counting down.
ATTTCCTTTTCTCCTTTTTCACAAACTCTAGATTTTTCCAGAGCTGCTTGGAAGTCTAGTATCTTTTGGATTAAACAAGCTGCTTCTGTGGCGACTATACTTAGTTTCCACATTAGGGGACGCAAACAAATGATTGATATTGCAATGTTATATTAAGCAATGACATGTACAATGAAAAATGCAATTGACAAGTCAAGAATATTATCCTTATCTGTATGTTGTCACAGTCCATGGGTTCAGTCCCAAAATGAGTGGATCCAAAAATGCTGCGTGTGTTGAATCTCTCTCTGGTGCTGGCTGCTCCTTATAATATCTCCTCCAAACTGAATTCTGTGAACAAAAGATAACAAAAAGTGGGTGCCTCCTAGTGTAACTCTGTGATGTCATGAATGGAATACACAATTCTTATAGAAGAACCATACTCACAAAGGTGGTAGCACCCAATTGTGCTGAGTGAAACAGACTAGGGTATCTCAGTGTCCCAGCTCACTGGCCCCTGGAACAGGATAATGCTCCTCTTTGTGGCTACTTGTTGTAGCTCAGGACATAACAAACTCAGGATTCCAGTACAGTGATCTAAAACTTTAATAAAATCTCAACAATAAAAACTGAGGGTGCAACAACAACCCTAAGTATCTAAAGCTATGTTTTAAAACAGTTGCAGCATGTTTCTCAGCTACACTAGCTGTTTCATCAATCATCTCCCAATAGGAGAATCAATTTTCAGAAAATTATTTCTCAGTTATAATTTTTATTTCTGAGGGACTTTGTTGACTGTAGCATTCAACTTCTCTTATGGATCAATGCAGATCCAAGTTCAAACAGCTTGTTCTTTCTTCCATTATTTGTTCTATGTATGAAGTCTTGGGTGAGTTGTTTCACCATTTGATGTCACTTTGCTAGTTCTATATCAGCTTAGCTTGCTATTCTCTTAGTACAGGGTTCACAAGTCTGTTTTCTTAGTAATCGTTTTGGACTCCTCTTTAAAACAGTCTTTGTTCTAGTTATTTATTCTCTATTCCAATTTTCAGGAAGGGTTTTTAAATAGTCTTTTTGGAAAAAAAATTCTACTGACACCAGTTACCTTTATCTTCGCACTTTGTGCAATCTTCTTTCTTCTCAGACTTGTTTTTTTCAAGTCGGTCAAGATCACTGCTGTGGCACAGAGGATTCTTTAGTTTCCTTATCAATAATGGAAGTCACTTAAAGTTGACTTGAACTGAGTTCTGTATCCTTCTAAGTTTTACATACTAGGAATTAATTTTGTGTGGATGATTGCTTCATCTGAGAGAAGGGTTTCTCCTTCAAAGTGTTATATACCAGTTTGTGTATCCATGACTCTGTTTCACTTTTAGACCTCTATGGTCTTTGTTTAATCCTCTCGATTCCAGATACTGTGTCAAAACCAAAGTTATTTAATCTGTTTCTGTAGGTTTCTACATCTATTTGGTCTACATTTCATTTTTATTTCTTCATCTGCTATACCACTCATAGTTACCATCTAGCACTTTTTCTAATCAGTAATTCGGATTGCTTCAGCTTGATCACGCAGGACTGGTTATGCAGTCCTAAACTGAATTTTCAGTTTTTCCTTTTTGGTCTTTACCACTTAGTCAATATTTTTAATTTTTTTCTTTTTTATTAGGCTTTTCAATTTAATGGCCCAGATTGAACTATTGATTCATAGGTTTTTGATGATAGTTGAGACTTTTCTTCAGGCAAGGCAGCCTGTAACAATTAATTTTATCGCCAGTTTTGAATTTTATTTTTCTACCCTGCTGTGATAAACAATGTTTTACAAGTAATTCTTAGGATTTTCAGGAATTTTTCAATTTTACAAAATAATCTGCAAGTTTCTTATAAGGTTTCTGACATTCTGATCTTTGTTCTAGATCTAGTCAAAGTAAGTCTAATAGTTAAGACATTTTCTCTTACTGAGAACCTTATTGGTTTTAAATTTTTCTCATCTTTTGAATCTATGAATAGTTTAAACATTCTGCTTATTTTGAAAGTGATTGTTTCTTTTTTGCAATATACTGTATTCACCAGCACAGTGTCTGGTTTGTTTTTTGTGAGATTCCATATCTTATGTTCTATTAGGATAAGTTATTTCCTCTATATTATTTTTTGCATTCAGGTCATTGTTACTCACTTTCTTTTTCCCATTTCAATTTTTAAAGAGCATTTCATTTGTTCTCGTCCTACATAATATTTTAAAAATAATTTATCTTGGATTGTTGATGCTATGTAATATAGCTTTATGGGAAGCAGGACATTTTCTTCCAAAAATTTTGAAATTGTTTTCTACTAGGTTAATTCCGCCTTTTTAAAAATGAGACTACTGTTACAACTTGGTTGTCTTTACTAACTTTTCTTTTGGGATAGTTGTTCACAGGAAACTTCTACAGTCTTAGTGGCTGGTAAATAGGTGCCTGCCTTGATTTTTGTCCCACTTACCGTGAACTCCACAGCTTGGGTATTAGATCCCAGGATTAATGGCTCATGGACTCTCACCAGAAAACAAAACCCCACCCACTGTGAACTCCACAGCTTGGGTATTAGATCCCAGGATTAATGGCTCATTGACTCCCACCAGAAAACAAAATGTATGCTTACCTGATAAATTAATTTCTTTCATGGTGGTGAGAGTCCATAAGACCTGCACTTTTATATTTTTATATATTTGGCTACAGTTTTAGTATGCACCCTGCTTGTCCTTTCTTATTTCTTTGTGTTTCTCCTTTTCTCAGCTATATGTTAAACTGGGATACATGAGAGGTGACAAGGAATAAAAGGTTGTGAAATGTTAGATATCTTTGCCTCCTCCTAGTGGCCAGGAGTTGGTCTCTCACCACCATGAAAGAAATTAATTTATCACATAAGCATACATTTTGTTATTTTAATAGCAAACCAATTGGAGATAATCACCTATGTTCAGTGTTTGACATCTTGCAAAATAATATATTTAAAATTTAGATTAAACAATCAGAATTGTAATGGAACCTGATGAAACTAAGTTACTTGCTTTGTGCAATATCCTAGAAAAGATTAATGCAGTGCACAGTCAGAATTATTGAATATGCTTACTTGTCATACAGGCTAATATAATAATATAATTTACTGTTTAAATACCCTATCAATAAAATTGTATTTTATTAAGATTTATATGAGTAATTTTTTTTATTTATTTTTTGTCTAAATTTTTATAACTCTTGAATGGGTGTTTTATGTTATTATAAATTGAAACAAGTTATTTGTAATACAGAAAACAATGTTAAGCCTAATAATCTAATAAGGTTCAAGTAAATCATAAAGGTCCTAGGAAAATGAGGGGGACAACATAAATTACATGGACTCTTCTCCTTTATTTATAATGTTAAATCATCTGCATACACTTTTTTTTCCTCTTCATTTTAAGCCTCCTTTGAAAAATAATTGAAGACCCTAAATTCTTTCAACGTATCAGGTAGCTAGAAGTCTACCCTTTTTTCAGAAATATTTATTTGAGAAGAAATATGAATCCTCACAATTATATCTCTAGAGACATCTATTTGCTCTGATTTTAGCTAATCTCTGGATTTGGTCTACTCGTAGCACAAGGTGCACAGTTTTATCCAAAATAATTTGTGTCTTTGACAACTTATCCAATACTTATCAGGTAAGATCCCCTCTCGCAGAATAGAAATAACCACACCCCTTCACCTATATAACCCTTACCTGAGCGTGTCTCCTCTCCTTCTCTTGATCCTACCTGGTAAGTTATGGTAGAGGTTGGTTGGCTTGCTGTCTCCTCTGGGGCTGCTTACACGTTTGGTGGTTGGAGGCATGCTCGTTTTTCTCTATTGCTCTTACAGTCAATCTGATGGGCGCTGCCATGTTGGTATCATCATTCGGCGTTGGGTGGTGACAATAGAAGCCTTGTATGTCTGGAGTGTATTCAGTGTGTTTCCAGCTTGGATCTTTGCTGGTTTTTGGCAGCAGGTAAGCAGTCCTCCAATCAGGACGTGTGTTACGCTTGTTTCTCAAATCTGGCTGCTTAAATTACAGATGGATAGCCCAGATCTTCTATGTAGATCTTGGGATGTATAGCAGCAGAATCCCAATGATATTTGGTAAGTTTACTTTTGATTCAGGGTAGCTTTCTGTAGCTACTTTTTACTTTTGCTCTTTTTTTAACCCTCTAGCCCTGAGCCTAAAACTGATGTTATGCCTAAGAGTTGTGTCCTGTGCAATAAACCTGCTTGTGAAGAAAAAAAACATGCTTTAAATGTATTGGCCAAGTATTTGGAGGATTGTTTGCACCTAATCAATTTGTTGTTGAACCTCAATCTGTTTCTATGCAAGATTGTAATCCCTCTGATACAGAGTCTATAATAATGGAGGATGCTTTGCCTTGCTCATCTGAATTTATTACCTGTTATAATCAGACTTTGGAAACTGAGAATAAGCCTTTCTTATTCTCTTCTGATTGGTATAATGCTAATACTGTAGCCCATGTTGAATATCATTTGCCTGAATTTCTGTCAACATTTTTATGGGAGAATTTGTGAAAACTGATGAACAGCTTGTTATTTCTGAGAAAGTTTTTATGTCATATTTATTGCCTAAATCTACTTGGGGGCCTGTAACTTCCCTTTAAAAGTAGATTAACCTATTATACATTTACCTAAAAAAAAAATTTTTTTTTCATATTAAAGATTCTGAGGATAATTTGATGTTATGCATTAAAAGATTAAATGTAATTAAAACCTTTTCATTTCATGGTGCTATGTTCCACCCTATATTTGCCATGTTCTCTGATACAAAAGCTACTGAAGCTGGGTCTCAACTTTTGAGCAAACTTCTTCACAGACTAGTGAGGAAAAGGTGTCTTTCTTTCATAAGATGGTGAAAGTCCACAAGCCATTACTCCTGAGATTCAACTCCTTTCCCATAGAAGGAGGCAATGATTTCCAAATATCTAAGAGCACTTAATACCTCCCATCTCTCTGGTATTCTAGTCTTTTCTTTGCCTCCACATGAGGAAGGTGAAGAATTTAAGTTCTCCTGATTCTTCGTTGATAGGCCCATTTTCCCATTAGAGAGCTGCTACTAAGAGACAGAAGGGGGATTGGAGTATTGGGCAGTGACACAATTACACCCAGTGACGAGTTTGCCACAAACCTGCTACAGTTGTCGCAGTGACCAATCCCTTAGCCTCCTCCAATTTGGTCATCAATATACTCCACACATAGATCCAATTTTGAGGTACATCATAGCCAGGTGACACACACATGTAACAGACTAATTCCACCATTATTACTTAGACTCTATTTTCTTTCATACAGGTGGTGAGAGTCCACAAGCCATTACTTCTTGTAATTGCTCTTCCTTACCACTAGGAGGAGGAAAAGAATCCCAAATGCCAAGATCTCTATAAAACCCCTCCCACCTCACATGTACCTCACTCTTTACTTTGCTTCCGCTGGAGGTGGTTGAGAACCCCTCTCTCTGAAGAATCTTCAGTCTATATTGAGGCCCGGTTTCCCTTCAGAGTACAGTGCTTGTCAGAGGGATGTATATGGGGTATGGTTTGTGGCTCCTTTTTTCACCTCACAGGAAATCTGTCACGGACCCTCTATAATTGGTTGCAGGGACTTATCTTTTGCCTCCTGCTATGTATCTAATATATACTCCTATTTCATAACTGGGGTACAATTTCCTTTTATATATATATATATAATTACCCAATGTGATATGTCTGTAAAACTTGGTGTTGTTAGTAGGGGTGCTTAAAATAATCGATTCTGTGATGCATCGCGATGCAGCCTGTTAACGATGCTGCATCGATGCAGTGGAGATCAAGAATCGATTCAGGGGTTCAGTGACATCATCGCGCAACGTCACGTGACCCCGCCTCTTTCACATAGCAGACGAGCCAACAGCATTTGTGTCAGGATTAATCTGGTTACAGCCCCCAGCTACACCACATCAAGACTTGCTGTGCACACTGTGCAGATATCTGACCCAGAGAGCATTACCAATAGACCTCCTCTAACACACAAATGTTCCGGTTAAGAATTTTTATGACACCTATCCTAAAGAGCCAACAGCAGCTCATGTAAACAGTGAATCTTTTCTTGTATTATCGATTCACTGTTTACTGTTGCGGTCTCTGCTGCATGTTTCCTCTCTGTCAGACCCCTAGCCCAAACGAGCATTTGAGGGTTGCTGTAAAACTTTTGACTTACTGTATCTAATAGCAACCCTCAAATGCTTGTTTGGGCTAGGGGTCTGACAGAGAGGAAACATGCAGCAGAGACCGCAACAGTAAACAGTGAATCTATAATACAAGAAAAGATTCACTGTTTACATGAGCTGCTGTCGGCTCTTTAGGATAGGTGTCATAAAAAATCCTGACCAGAACATTTGTGTGTAAGAGGAGGTCTGTTGGAATGCTCTCTGGGTCAGGTTTCAGATGTCTGCATGTACTCCGTGAGAATGTTTGAGTGAGTGCACTGCTGCTGGTTATATTTTTCTTTGTAAAATAAATCTACAGATAGATTTCTGTGCACATTGTAGTATTATGTTTATAAGTGCTCTTCCATCTTACACAGTTGTTTAAAAGATTATTTTATATATATACACACACACAAAATATATATATATGTATATATATATATATATATAGTGTGTGTATCTCTCTCTCTCTCTCTCTCTCTCTCTATATATATATATATATATATATATATATGTGGAAGAAGGGAGGGGTGCACAGAAAGACCAGATCCTAGTGCAGTATATTATGGCAAGTTTGTGTGACACACATACATATATATACAGGTGGACACTCATTTGTTAAAACCTCAATCCTAATGAGGTAAGGAATTAGCATGGAGGCTATATGCAGCCTGAAGTCGATGTTAAAGTTGTTGTCCGTTGTACAGCTTGCTTCCCCTTTAAGACCGGTATCAGAAGATAGATATATTACACTCTTCTTCTTAGTCAAAACACCTTGTCAGTCTCTCCTGGATCCTCTTTTACTGTATGATGTTCAATCTGTCAGGGGTATGGGAGGGAGCCATACTGCTTGTGATACAGACTAAAAACTGGTTAAAAGTGGATATACTTTATTGTAAATATATAACAAAAGTGTCAATAATAGTCCACAATGACACTTATTATAACACTCAAAACTGGTTTTGCATTCCCAGTATGGTTAAAACCGAATCTACAACTGTGCAACAATGCATAAAATATTGTCTAATATAACTGATAGTATAACTAATTTAACACTACTCCCAAATGCACAAAGCAGACAGGATGGTTTGCAGAAGCTTAACCGCTAACCTCCTTGATGCTTATTGTGCTGGAGAGTGTGTTCGTGTCGGGGGCGGAGCCTGACGCGTTTCGCGACGCTATTGGTCGCTTCTTCAGAGGTGGGGCCGCCCCCCTACAGCTCTGTTTTTATTCGTGCAGGTCCTTCTGTTCAATAAGCTCGGCCGCCATTTTACTTACTGGCCGCTCCTACTTCTATATGGGCAACAATATTACACTGTTAAGATAATAATCCCTAAAATGTCAAATACATAAAATACAGAAACCGGAGTGATTACACTATTAATCTGTTATATTGTGAATAAACTTGAAAGTAAATTTCCATAAGAATAAATATGCTCATGGAATGGTTAGCTATGCCTAACGTAATATATCTCTGTAACCTTTTAAAAAGTGTATTTCTATATTTGCACACCCGGTTATGGCAAAAAGGATCTAAAATAATAAATTTACCTTATATGTTATGAGGTGTTAATCAGATGAGGTCATTGTTACAAATTTAAAATCCTCAATCACAATTAACCCATAAATTAGTAACATTGCATAAAAATTCATAAGACTGTACATAGAATTTGTAAAAGATAAGACATTAAATAAATAAATGACAACTTCATTCTATAATTCATTCTCTGTGTTACTACTTCTACTAAAAAATGATTTCTGTATATTATAAATAATTGGATGATTTTAAAATTATAATATTAAAAATAATGATATTAAAAAACAGTGCCTAATTAATCATCTGTTCTATTTTAACTTGGACATCTTCTTTAAAGGAATGCTGCAAGATCTATGTCTTTGTTTAACCCTGAAGGGGACAGGGTGACCAGAGCATGAATCCAGTGTGTTTCTCTCTTTCTTAGAGCCAATAGTCTGCTTCCTCCCCTCTGACCCACCTGTACCTGTTCTATTGACTTAAAATAAAACTGTGAAGGGTCACTATTGTGATGCTCTTTAAAATGTCTAATCAGTGGAGTTTTTAATGTACCTGCTTCAATATTTTTGATATGTTCCAAACATCTGATTTTTATTGAGCGTTTAGTTCTTCCTATATACTTCAGGGAATTGGTACATTTACATTCTATCATATAGACTACAAAGTCTGACTTACAATTTAATCTTCCTCTTATTTCATTTAGTTTGCCTCTTTGATCTAAACCAATATGTCTGTTATATTCCTTTGAGGGGTTAACATGCTCACAACAAACACAGTTCTTTCTGAAGCATTTAAAGAACCCATTTAAAGCCGTAGTATGCACAAAACTCTGACTTTTCTCTTTACTCACAGTTTAAATTATACTAGGAGCTATAATATTTTTTATATTCCTGTTCTTTTTGAATATTATTTTCGGGCTTGTACCAATATTTTCCTTTAAAGGTGGAACTTTTCTCAGGATCCTCCAATGCTTCCGTAAGATCTTCCTTATATTTAAGTGACCTTAATTATAGGTGGTTACAAAGTTAAGACCTCGTTTCTTAGAAGCATTTCGAATTACCTGTTTGTCCTTTTTGATCATATTGTCTCTGTCTGTATTTTTAGCCTTATTATATGCTTTCTCTACTAGATCATCAGGGTATCTTTTGACTTTAAAGCGATCTTTGAGAGTTCTTGCTTCTATCTCAAAGATATGCACACACACAATATATATATATATATATATATATATATATATATATATATGTGTGTGTATATATATATTTATATATATATATATATATATATATATATATATATATATATATATATATATATATATGTTAAAGTCATTTAGAAAGGCACTCCATATAAAGATATAGCAGCCTCCAGGGTGCACTTCAAGATAGTGATCCAATATGCATATATAGAAAAAAAGGCACTCACTGGAAAAAATTAAGACTTGGCTTTTAATGAATAATTAAGTTAAAAATGCATAACGTTTCGGAGGCATTCCACCTCCTTTTTCAAATGCATGATACAGACATTTTGGAAAGTACAAAAAGCAGTATACAGAATACATTACCCCTTCACCTTAAATACCCAAATGGCTTCTGATACCGCCGAGCCGCGTCCGCGGCTCGCATGTTGCAAATCCGGAAATCATGTGACCGGAAGTTGCGTCATCTGCGTAAGTCACGTGATGATGTATGTTACCTTAGTGACATCGTTTGTTGTCTAGCGATGTCATAGACAGAGCGGAGTGGCCCATCTGAAAGAATACAACAGGCCAAAATCCTCATCAACTATCATTTAGATCCTCTCCGCCTATGTCACATACCTATGCAAGCAACCATATATCAGATCACCGTGTAAAATAAAAACAATAAAAGTAATCAATCATAAGTGATCAATAACAGTTAAAAAAACATGCATATGGAGGATATGTGAGTCCATCTATATTTAGAAAAACCTTGTATATATTGGTGTGTGTATATATTCATATATATAAAAAACTACTCGTTAAATGGATATTGGGAAATGCTTTAAAACATCACATATAAATAACCCAAACCCTGAATAATATATATATATATATATATATATATATATATACACCCAATATATTTATACGTGATTCATGTTTCCTGGAGCATGGTAAAAAGATACCAGAGGACTTTAGGTTGTTATAATTGTGCATAAGAGTCAAAAAATTATTGAATGGATGGATATGACAATAGAAGCAAGTGGAGGAAAATAGGCTCAGTTCCCAGTATAAAATGGTGAGAAGTCCAGCATAGTGTTTAACCCTCTAGGTGTTATGGTGTCCAAGGTGTAAATCCATCTTGTTTCCAACCTCAGAAGCCGATTGCCCCATCACCTCCCCTTGTCAGCGGTGGTACTTGGTCAATTAGCATGGTCTTAAGACTTGATACACCATGTTTGTGTCTGGGAAATGGCGTGCTACTGGCTGATCAGAGTCGCCATTTTTTATGGCTTCCCTGATCGCACAGCGATGATTAGCCATGCGCTCTCGGAACGTAGTGACCGTTTTCCCTATGTATACAAGGAGCAGGGCTAAATCAACATGTAAATCACATGGGTACTCATGCATGAGAGTCTGTAGTTGATTTTATAGCGCTTATTAGTATGTGGGTGTTGGAATGTGTCACCTTTCAGCATGCTATCACATGTGACACAGTCACCACATTTAAAGCAGCCTTTTTTGTTCGATTTTAACCAATTACTCGTCTCATAACACCTAACTGGGTCTGTTTTCACCAACAAGTCTCGCAAATTCCTTGCTCGACGATATACCATTCTTGGATGTTGTTGCTTCACGAATGGTAGAGACTTATCTGAACTGACTAAGTCCCAATGTTTAGAAACTGCTTTTGCAACCTTTTGATGCATAGGATCAAATGTAGTAATAAAGTTGAGTTTCTCCTCAGAATTAGTAGTGTCTCTTACTCTAATCACGGTGTCTTCAAAGCGTTTCACAGCTCCATCCTTAATATCCATAACCATCCCTCTGTCATAACCTTGTGTGATCAGTTTCTCCGACATCTCAATCAATTTTGTCTCTCTATTCAGTGCCTCGGTATTGTTGCGTAGAACCTGAGTGAGTTGAGAGGCTACTATCCCCTTCTTTTGATGTACAGGATGATAACTACGTGCATCTAACAGGGAATTGTGATCTGTGGGTTTGGTATAGAGAGACGTGCCAAACCTGCACGTCTCCCCTTCAATCACCTTAAAGATGTTCAGATCCCAAAAATGGACCATATCAACATCATATTCAATTTTGAATCTGATTGGGACTGTCAAATTATTTAGGTCATGTACTCAAGACACAAGTGCGTCTGGGGTCCGACGCCAAATCAAAAAGACGTTGTCAATATACCTTGTGTAGTACACCACCTCCATCATGTCCTGGGGCCGCATAATATAATGCTCATACAAGGACATGCAGAGGTTGGCGTACGTGGGAGCCATGTTTGATCCCATTGCAGTCCCTGAGATCTGCAAATAGAAATCCTTCTCAAATTTAAAGTAGGTCTTTTCAAGGCAAATCTGCAAAAGTTCCAACAAGAATTCAATAGGAGGCCCATTGTATTGGTGAGATCCCACCACCATGGACCTGACAGCCTGCACACCCCCCCACATGAGGTATGGAGGTGTACAGGCTGTCCACGCCCATGGTAACTAGGATGTCACCAGATTGCAAAGAATCAAAAGCAGTCAGAATCCTAATGAGGCTAGGGGAATCCTGTAAATAAGCAAATGTGTCCTTGACCACTGGTTGAAGGTGGTGGTCTATGAATTTGGCAATATTTGAGAACAGTGAACCCCTGGCAGACACAATAGGTCTACCAGGTGGTTGAACAAGTGTTTTATGGACCTTAGGTAGCAAATAGAGTACTGGGATTATAGGAAAATCTACTGTCAGAGAAGCGTATTCTTTATCACTCAAAATACATGCCTCCATTGCAGATCTCAGGGACTGATCAACTTGCTTCTTAAAAGCAATTGTGGGATTACCTTTTAAACGTATATAGACCTTGTCGTCAGCAAGTTGACGTCTAGCTTCCTGGCGATAATCATGGTAATTCATAAGAACAATCCCTCCCCCTTTGTCTGCAGGCCTTATGATAATTGACTTGTCATCACTCAAATCCCTAATGGCTTTAAACTCACTAGGGGACAGATTAGGAAAACTTGATGTATCCTGATCTATGTCAATATCATGACAGATCATACGTGTGTAACCTTTAATTGTTGAATGGGTGGTGGCTGGCTCAAATGTAGATTTGGGCCTAAAAGTGGACTCATTATAGGTAGTTGTCTCCTTGTTCTTAAAGAAATCCTTTAATTTCAGCTTCCTCTGTAAGCTATGGACATCTACAATCTTGTTGAACTTATCATTTTTTGGAGTTGGTATAAAGGAAAGACCACGGTTCAGTACAGTATGTTCCACCTGAGTGAAACTGCGATCACTGAGGTTAAACACGTCTATTTTTTCTTTAAATTTCGTTTTTTTGTTGTATCCCCCCGTCTGATGTGGGATCTTTTATTTCTTTTCCTGTATATGGCCCTAGTGGTGGTTTTGCGGCTGCTCTGGTCACAACACCAGAAATAGAAGCCGCACTGGACCCTGGGGCTTGTGTACCATGTTTATCATCATTCATATCGCCCTCAGATGAGTCCCCACCACTAGTGTCAATTTTACCAAGTGTGTTTTTGGTTTTAGTGTATCTGCGTCTATTTCGAAATGTATCATGATGTTTACCATAACAACCACCTGTACACACGTTTTTCTCTATAATCACTCTCAACAGATGCCAGTTTCCTATTTTTAAAGCTAATTAAATCACTTTTATATTTTTTGACCTGTGTTTCTAATTTAGTAACCCAATCCTGAGTTCTGTCGCCGGTCATGATCTCAAAACTGTTAAGTTTAATAGTTTCAATTTCTGTTTTCATTTTATTCTCTAGTCTGGTCACTTCCTCTATAACCAATAAAACAAGGTCATAGGAGCATTTGTTCAGTATTGAGCACCACCTGCGACAGAACTCAGGATTGGATCGACCAATAGTTGGAATATTTTTCACCCTAAAACCCCTAGGGATCTGTTTGCTTCTGTGATAATTAGAGAGAATAAACGGCATGAAGATGGAAATCTGTTAGCCTCTTTCTCAAATTGAGTAATTTATGATATAAATTAATTGGGGTTTCACCCCTCAACTCACTCAGGTCTGCTGCAACGAGAATCCTGCTCACATCTTCAGCTGTATAAACGAAGGTGTCAGTATTCACCTCGTCTCCATCTGTGATGGCTGGAATGATGTCCGGTATGGTTGCCATATCAGGAAAATCCTCCATAGTCACGTGAAGTGAAGGGAAAGAGTTAAAAAAGCATTAAAACACTTTCAAGGATCCGTTTTTGTATAATCCAAGCAGTCGATGATTAAAAAGTTCAAATCCCAATCAGATTCAAAATTGAATATGATGTTGATATGGTCCATTTTTTGGATCTGAACATCTTTAAGGTGATTGAAGGGGAGACGTGCAGGTTTGGCACGTCTCTCTATACCAAACCCACAGATCGCAATTCCCTGTTAGATGCACGTAGTTATCATCCTGTACATCAAAAGAAAGGGATAGTAGCCTCTCAACTCACTCGGGTTCTACGCAACAATACCGAGGCACTGAATAGAGAGACACAATTGAATGAGATGTCGGAGAAACTGATCACACGAGGTTATGACAGGGATGGTTATGGATATTAAGGATGGAGCTGTGAAACGCTTTGAAGACACCGTGATTAGAGTAAGAGACACTACTAATTCTGAGGAGAAACTCAACTTTATTACTACATTTGATCCTATGCATCAAAAGGTTGCAAAAGCAGTTTCTAAACATTGGGACTTAGTCAGTTCAGATAAGTCTCTACCATTCGTGAAGCAACAACATCCAAGAATGGTATATTGTCAAGCAAGGAATTTGCGAGACTTGTTGGTGAAAACGGACCCAGTTAGGTGTTATGAGACGAGTAATTGGTTAAAATCGAACAAAAAAGGCTGCTTTAAATGTGGTGACTGTGTCACATGTGATAGCATGCTGAAAGGTGACACATTCCAACACCCACATACTAATAAGCGCTATAAAATCAACTACAGACTCTCATGCATGAGTACCCATGTGATTTACATGTTGATTTGCCCCTGCTCCCTTGTATACATAGGGAAAACGGTCACCACGTTCCGAGAGCGCATGGCTAATCATCGCTGTGCGATCAGGGAAGCCTTCAAAAATGGCGACTCTGATCAGCCAGTAGCATGCCATTTCGCCCGACACAAACATGGTGTATCAAGTCTTAAGACCATGCTAATTGACCAAGTACCACCGCTGACAAGGGGAGGTGATAGGGGCAATCGGCTTCTGAGGTTGGAAACAAGATGGATTTACACCTTTGGACACCATAACACCTAGAGAGTTAAACACTATGCTGGACTTCTCACCATTTTATACTGGGAACTGAGCCTATTTTCCTCCACTTGCTTCTATTGTCATATCCATCCATTCAATAATTTTTTGACTCTTATGCACAATTATAACAACCTAAAGTCCTCTGGTATCTTTTTACCATGCTCCAGGAAACATGAATCACGTATAAATATATTGGGTGTATATATATATATATATATATTATTCAGGGTTTGGGTTATTTATATGTGATGTTTTAAAGCATTTCCCAATATCCATTTAACGAGTAGTTTTTTATATATATGAATATATACACACACCAATATATACAAGGTTTTTCTAAATATAGATGGACTCACATATCCTTCATATGCATGTTTTTTTAACTGTTATTGATCACTTATGATTGATTACTTTTATTGTTTTTATTTTACACGGTGCTCTGATATACGGTTGCTTGCATAAGTATGTGACATAGGCGGAGAGGATCTAAATGATAGTTGATGAGGATTTTGGCCTGTTGTATTCTTTCAGATGGGCCACTCCGCTCTGTCTATGACATCGCTAGACAACAAACAATGTCACTATGGTAACATACATCATCACATGATTTACGCAGATGACGCAACTTCCGGTCACATGATTTCCGGATTTGCACCATGCGGGCCGTGGACGCGGCTCGGCGGTATCAGAAGCCATTTGGGTATTTAAGGTGAAGGGGTAATGTATTCTGTATACTGCTTTTTGTACTTTCCAAAATGTCTGTATCATGCATTTGAAAAAGGAGGTGGAATGCCTCCGAAACGTTATGCATTTTTAACTTAAAATCTAAGTCTTAATTTTTTCCAGTGAGCTCTCTCTCTCTCTCACTCACTCACTCACACACACACACACACACACGAGATAATGCATTTGAATAATCAATTTTATTCTTACCTTAAAATTTGACTTTTTTTTCCCTGTGGGCTGTTAGGCTCGCGGGGGCTGAAAATGCTTCATTTTATTGCGTCATTCTTGGCGCTGACTTTTTTTTTGGCGCAAAAAATTTCTTTGTTATTTCCGGCGTGTCACCGGAAGTTGCGTCATTTTTGACGTTTTTTTGCGCCAAAAGTGTCGGCGTTACCGGATGTGGCTTCATTTTTGGCGCCAAAAGCATTTAGGCGCCAAATAATGTGGGCGTCTTTTTTGGCGCTAAAAAATATGGGCGTCATTATTGGCTCCACATTATTTAAGTCTCATTGTTTATTGCTTCTGGTTGCTAGAAGCTTGTTCACTGGCATTTTTTCCCATTCCTGAAACTGTCTTTTAAGGAATTTGATCAATTTTGCTTTATATGTTGTTTTTTCTATTACATATTGCAAGATGTCCCAGATTGACCCTGAATCAGAAGATACTTCTGGAAAATCGCTGCCTGATGCTGGATCTACCAGAGTTAAGTGTATTTGCTGTAAACTTATGGTATCTGTTCCTCCAGCTGTTGTTTGTAATGAATGCCATGACAAACTTGTTAATGCAGATAATATTTCCTTTAGTAATGTTACATTGCCTGTTGTTGTTCCATCAACATCTAATACTCAGAGTGTTCCTGTTAACATAAGAGATTTTGTTTCTAAATCCATTAAGAAGGCTTTGTCTGTTATTCCTCCTTCTAGTAAACGTAAAAGGTCTTTTAAAACTTCTAATTTTTCAGATGAATTTTTAAATGAACATCATCATTCTGATTCTGATAATGATTCCTCTGGTTCAGAGGTTTCTGTTTCAGAGGTTGATGCTGATAAATCTTCATATTTGTTCAAAATGGAATTTATTCGTTCTTTACTTAAAGAAGTCTTAATTGCATTTAGAAATAGAGGATTCTGGTCCTCTTGATACTAAATCTAAACGTTTAAATAAGGTTTTTAAATCTCCTGTAGTTATTCCAGAAGTTTTTCCTGTCCCTGATGCTATTTCTGAAGTAATCTCCAGGGAATGGAATAATTTGGGTAATTCATTTACTCCTTCTAAACGTTTTAAGCAATTATATCCTGTGCCATCTGACAGATTAGAGTTTTGGGACAAAATCCCTAGGGTTGATGGGGCTATCTCTACTCTTGCTAAACGTACTACTATTCCTAAGGCAGATAGTACTTCCTTTAAGGATCCTTTAGATAGGAAAATTGAATCCTTTCTGAGAAAAGCTTACTTATGTTCAGGTAATCTTCTTAGACCTGCTATATCTTTAGCGGATGTTGCTGCAGCTTCAACTTTTTGGTTAGAAGCTTTAGCGCAACAAGTAACAGATCATAATTCTCATAGCATTGTTAATCTTCTTCAACATGCTAATAATTTTATTTGTGATGCCATCTTTGATATCATTCGGGTTGATGTCAGGTATATGTCTAGCTATTTTAGCTAGAAGAGCTTTATGGCTTAAAACTTGGAATGCTGATATGTCTTCTAAGTCAACTTTGCTTTCCCTTTCTTTCCAGGGTAATAAATTATTTGGTTCACAGTTGGATTCTATTATTTCAACTGTTACTGGAGGGAAAGGAACTTTTTTACCACAGGATAAAAAATCTAAAGGTAAATTTAGGTCTAATAATCGTTTTTGTTCCTTTCGTCACAATAAGGAACAAAAGCCTGATCCTTCCCCTTCAGGAGCGGCATCAATTTGGAAACCATCTCCAGTCTGGAATAAATCCAAGCCTTTTAGAAAGCCAAAGCCAGCTCCCAAGTCCACATGAAGGTGCGGCCCTCATTCCAGCCCAGCTGGTAGGGGGCAGATTACGATTTTTCAAAGAAATTTGGATCAATTCAATTCACAATCTTTGGATTCAGAACATTGTTTCAGAAGGGTACAGAATAGGCTTCAAGATAAGGCCTCCTGCAAGAAGATTTTTTCTTTCCCGTGTCCCAGTAAATCCAGTGAAGGCTCAAGCATTTCTGAAATGTGTTTCAGATCTAGAGTTGGCTGGAGTAATTATGCCAGTTCCAGTTCTGGAACAGGGGCTGGGGTTTTACTCAAATCTCTTCATTGTACCAAAGAAGGAGAATTCCTTCAGACCAGTTCTGGATTTAAAAATATTGAATCATTATGTAAGAATACCAACATTCAAAATGGTAACTATAAGGACTTTTCTGCCTTTTGTTCAGCTAGGGCATTATATGTCCACAATAGATTTCTTTCATGTAATTAGCAAGAGTCCATGAGCTAGTGACGTATGGGATATACATTCCTACCAGGAGGGGCAAAGTTTCCCAAACCTCAAAATGCCTATAAATACACCCCTCACCACACCCACAATTCAGTTTTACAAACTTTGCCTCCGATGGAGGTGGTGAAGTAAGTTTGTGCTAGATTCTACGTTGATATGCGCTCCGCAGCAAGTTGGAGCCCGGTTTTCCTCTCAGCGTGCAGTGAATGTCAGAGGGATGTGAGGAGAGTATTGCCTATTTGAATGCAGTGATCTCCTTCTAAGGGGTCTATTTCATAGGTTCTCTGTTATCGGTCGTAGAGATTCATCTCTTACCTCCCTTTTCAGATCGACGATATACTCATAGTAGATAGCCAAACCAGTACTGAAACGAGAATCAGCAGAGGTAATGGTATATATAAATGTAGATGAGTGTCCTGGGGTAAGTAAGTCTTATTTTCTGTGACACTCCTAGCTATGGTTGGGCACTTTGTTTATAAAGTTCCAAATATATGTATTCAAACATTTATTTGCCTTGACTCAGAATGTTCAACTTTCCTTATTTTCAGACAGTTTCATATTTGGGATAATGCATTTTAACATTTTTCTTACCTTAAAATTTGACTTTTTCCCTGTGGGCTGTTAGGCTCGCGGGGGCTGAAAATGCTTCATTTTATTGCGTCATTCTTGGCGCGGACTTTTTTGGCGCAAAAATTCTATTTCCGTTTCCGGCGTCATACGTGTCGCCGGAAGTTGCGTCATTTTTTGACGTTATTTTGCGCTAAAAATGTCGGCGTTCCGGATGTGGCGTCATTTTTGGCGCCAAAAAGCATTTAGGCGCCAAATAATGTGGGCGTCTTATTTGGCGCGAAAAAATATGGGCGTCACTTTTTTCTCCACATTATTTAAGTCTCATTTTTTATTGCTTCTGGTTGCTAGAAGCTTGTTCTTTGGCATTTTTTCCCATTCCTGAAACTGTCATTTAAGGAATTTGATCAATTTTGCTTTATATATATGTTGTTTTTTCTCTTACATATTGCAAGATGTCTCACGTTGCATCTGAGTCAGAAGATACTACAGGAAAATCGCTGTCAAGTGCTGAATCTACCAAAGCTAAGTGTATCTGCTGTAAACTTTTGGTAGCTATTCCTCCAGCTGTTGTTTGTATTGATTGTCATGACAAACTTGTTAAAGCAGATAATATTTCCTTTAGTAAAGTACCATTGCCTGTTGCAGTTCCTTCAACATCTAAGGTGCAGAATGTTCCTGATAATATAAGAGATTTTGTTTCTGAATCCATAAAGAAGGCTATGTCTGTTATTTCTCCTTCTAGTACACGTAAAAAATCTTTTAAAACTTCTCTCCCTACAGATGAATTTTTAACTGAACATCATCATTCTGATTCTGATGATTCCTCTGGTTCAGAGGATTCTGTCTCAGAGGTTGATGCTGATAAATCTTCATATTTATTTAAAATGGAATTTATTCGTTCTTTACTTAAAGAAGTCCTAATTGCTTTAGAAATAGAGGATTCTGGTCCTCTTGATACTAAATCTAAACGTTTAAATAAGGTTTTTAAATCTCCTGTAGTTATTCCAGAAGTTTTTCCTGTCCCTGATGCTATTTCTGCAGTAATTTCCAAAGAATGGGATAATTTGGGTAATTCATTTACTCCTTCTAAACGTTTTAAGCAATTATATCCTGTGCCGTCTGACAGATTAGAATTTTGGGACAAGATCCCTAAAGTTGATGGGGCTATTTCTACCCTTGCTAAACGTACTACTATTCCTACGTCAGATGGTACTTCGTTTAAGGATCCTCTAGATAGGAAAATTGAGTCCTTTCTAAGAAAAGCTTATCTGTGTTCAGGTAATCTTCTTAGACCTGCTATATCTTTGGCTGATGTTGCTGCGGCTTCAACTTTTTGGTTGGAAACTTTAGCGCAACAAGTAACACATCGTGATTCTCATGATATTATTATTCTTCTTCAACATGCTAATAATTTTATCTGTGATGCCATTTTTGATATTATCAGAGTTGATGTCAGGTTTATGTCTCTAGCTATTTTAGCTAGAAGAGCTTTATGGCTTAAAACTTGGAATGCTGATATGGCTTCTAAATCAACTTTACTTTCCATTTCTTTCCAGGGTAACAAATTATTTGGTTCTCAGTTGGATTCCATTATTTCAACTGTTACTGGTGGGAAAGGAACTTTTTTACCACAAGATAAAAAATCTAAAGGTAAAAACAGGGCTAATAATCGTTTTCGTTCCTTTCGTTTCAACAAAGAACAAAAGCCTGATCCTTCATCCTCAGGAGCAGTTTCAGTTTGGAGACCATCTCCAGTTTGGAATAAATCCAAGCCAGCTAGAAAGGCAAAGCCTGCTTCTAAGTCCACATGAAGGTGCGGCCCTCATTCCAGCTCAGCTGGTAGGGGGCAGGTTACGTTTTTTCAAGGAAATTTGGATCAATTCTGTTCACAATCTTTGGATTCAGAGCATTGTTTCAGAAGGATACAGAATTGGTTTCAAGTTGAGACCTCCTGCAAAGAGATTTTTTCTTTCCCGTGTCCCAGTAAATCCAGTAAAAGCTCAAGCATTTCTGAAATGTGTTTCAGATCTAGAGTTGACTGGAGTAATTATGCCAGTTCCAGTTCCGGAACATGGGATGGGGTTTTATTCAAATCTCTTCATTGTACCAAAGAAGGAGAATTCTTTCAGACCAGTTCTGGATCTAAAAATATTGAATCGTTATGTCAGGATACCAACGTTCAAGATGGTAACTGTAAGGACTATCTTACCTTTTGTTCAGCAAGGGAATTATATGTCCACAATAGATTTACAGGATGCATATCTGCATATTCCGATTCATCCAGATCATTATCAGTTCCTGAGATTCTCGTTTCTGGACAAGCATTACCAGTTTGTGGCTCTGCCGTTTGGCCTAGCTACAGCTCCAAGAATTTTTACAAAGGTTCTCGGTGCCCTGCTGTCTGTAATCAGAGAACAGGGTATTGTGGTATTTCCTTATTTGGACGATATCTTGGTACTTGCTCAGTCTTTACATTTAGCAGAATCTCATACGAATCGACTTGTGTTGTTTCTTCAAGATCATGGTTGGAGGATCAATTTACCAAAAAGTTCTTTGATTCCTCAGACAAGGGTAACCTTTCTGGGTTTCCAGATGGATTCAGTGTCCATGACTCTGTCTTTAACAGACAAGAGACGTCTAAAGTTGATTACAGCTTGTCGAAACCTTCAGTCACAATCATTCCCTTCGGTAGCCTTATGCATGGAAATTCTAGGTCTTATGACTGCTGCATCGGACGCGATCCCCTTTGCTCGTTTTCACATGCGACCTCTTCAGCTCTGTATGCTGAAGCAATGGTGCAAGGATTACACGAAGATATCTCAATTAATATTTTTAAAACCGATTGTTCGACACTCTCTAACATGGTGGACAGATCACCATCGTTTAATTCAGGGGGCTTCTTTTGTGCTTCCGACCTGGACTGTAATTTCAACAGATGCAAGTCTCACAGGTTGGGGAGCTGTGTGGGGATCTCTGACGGCACAAGGAGTTTGGGAATCTCAGGAGGTGAGATTACCGATCAATATTTTGGAACTCCGTGCAATTTTCAGAGCTCTTCAGTTTTGGCCTCTTCTGAAGAGAGAATCGTTCATTTGTTTTCAGACAGACAATGTCACAACTGTGGCATACATCAATCATCAAGGAGGGACTCACAGTCCTCTGGCTATGAAAGAAGTATCTCGAATTTTGGTTTGGGCGGAATCCAGCTCCTGTCTAATCTCTGCGGTTCATATCCCAGGTGTAGACAATTGGGAAGCGGATTATCTCAGTCGCCAAACGTTGCATCCGGGCGAATGGTCTCTTCACCCAGAGGTATTTCTTCAGATTGTTCAAATGTGGGAACTTCCAGAAATAGATCTGATGGCGTCCCATCTAAACAAGAAACTTCCCAGGTATCTGTCCAGATCCCGGGATCCTCAGGCGGAGGCAGTGGATGCATTATCACTTCCTTGGAAGTATCATCCTGCCTATATCTTTCTGCCTCTAGTTCTTCTTCCAAGAGTAATCTCCAAGATTCTGAAGGAATGCTCGTTTGTTCTGC
This sequence comes from Bombina bombina, assembly GCF_027579735.1. Lineage (NCBI taxonomy): Eukaryota > Metazoa > Chordata > Amphibia > Anura > Bombinatoridae > Bombina > Bombina bombina. The sequence continues at coordinate 206,232,912 of NC_069501.1, read as the reverse complement.
TGGTAGCTCCGGCATGGCCTCAAAGGTTTTGGTATGCGGATCTTGTCCGGATGGCCTCTTGCCAACCGTGGACTCTTCCGTTAAGACCAGACCTTCTGTCACAAGGTCCTTTTTTCCATCAGGATCTGAAATCCTTAAATTTAAAGGTATGGAGATTGAACGCTTGATTCTTGGTCAAAGAGGTTTCTCTGACTCTGTGATTAATACTATGTTACAGGCTCGTAAATCTGTATCTCGAGAGATATATTATAGAGTCTGGAAGACTTATATTTCTTGGTGTCTTTCTCATCATTTTTCCTGGCATTCTTTTAGAATACCGAGAATTTTACAGTTCCTTCAGGATGGTTTAGATAAGGGTTTGTCCGCAAGTTCTTTGAAAGGACAAATCTCTGCTCTTTCTGTTCTTTTTCACAGAAAGATTGCTATTCTTCCTGATATTCATTGTTTTGTACAAGCTTTGGTTCGTATAAAACCTGTCATTAAGTCAATTTCTCCTCCTTGGAGTTTGAATTTGGTTCTGGGAGCTCTTCAAGCTCCTCCGTTTGAACCTATGCATTCATTGGACATTAAATTACTTTCTTGGAAAGTTTTGTTCCTTTTGGCCATCTCTTCTGCCAGAAGAGTTTCTGAATTATCTGCTCTTTCTTGTGAGTCTCCTTTTCTGATTTTTCATCAGGATAAGGCGGTGTTGCGAACTTCTTTTGAATTTTTACCTAAAGTTGTGAATTCCAACAACATTAGTAGAGAAATTGTGGTTCCTTCATTATGTCCTAATCCTAAGAATTCTAAGGAGAAATCGTTGCATTCTTTGGATGTTGTTAGAGCTTTGAAATATTATGTTGAAGCTACGAAATCTTTTCGTAAGACTTCTAGTCTATTTGTTATCTTTTCCGGTTCTAGAAAAGGCCAGAAAGCTTCTGCCATTTCTTTGGCATCTTGGTTGAAATCTTTAATTCATCTTGCCTATGTTGAGTCGGGTAAAACTCCGCCTCAGAGGATTACAGCTCATTCTACTAGGTCAGTTTCTACTTCCTGGGCGTTTAGGAATGAAGCTTCGGTTGACCAGATCTGCAAAGCAGCGACTTGGTCCTCTTTGCATACTTTTACTAAATTCTACCATTTTGATGTATTTTCTTCTTCTGAAGCAGTTTTTGGTAGAAAAGTACTTCAGGCAGCGGTTTCAGTTTGAATCTTCTGCTTATGTTTTTCGTTAAACTTTATTTTGGGTGTGGATTATTTTCAGCAGGAATTGGCTGTCTTTATTTTATCCCTCCCTCTCTAGTGACTCTTGTGTGGAAAGATCCACTTCTTGGGTAGTCATTATCCCATACGTCACTAGCTCATGGACTCTTGCTAATTACATGAAAGAAAACATAATTTATGTAAGAACTTACCTGATAAATTCATTTCTTTCATATTAGCAAGAGTCCATGAGGCCCGCCCTTTTTTTGTGGTGGTTATGATTTTGTATAAAGCACAATTATTCCAATTCCTTATTTTATATGCTTTCGCACTTTTTTATCACCCCACTTCTTGGCTATTCGTTAAACTGAATTGTGGGTGTGGTGAGGGGTGTATTTATAGGCATTTTGAGGTTTGGGAAACTTTGCCCCTCCTGGTAGGAATGTATATCCCATACGTCACTAGCTCATGGACTCTTGCTAATATGAAAGAAATGAATTTATCAGGTAAGTTCTTACATAAATTATGTTTTACAGGATGCATATCTTCATATTCAGATTCATCCAGATCACTATCAGTTTCTGAGATTCTCTTTCCTAGACAAGCATTACCAGTTTGTGGCTCTGCCGTTTGGCCTAGCAACAGCTCCAAGGATTTTTACAAAGGTTCTCGGTGTCCTTCTGTCTGTAATCAGAGAACAGGGTATTGTGGTATTTCTTTATTTGGACGATATCTTGGTACTTGCTCAGTCTTCACATTTAGCAGAATCTCATACGAATCGACTTGTATTGTTTCTTCAAGATCATGGTTGGAGGATCAATTTACCAAAAAGTTCATTGATTCCTCAGACAAGGGTAACCTTTTTAGGTTTCCAGATAGATTCAGTGTCCATGACTCTGTCTCTGACAGACAAAAGACGTCTAAAATTGGTTTCAGCTTGTCGAAACCTTCAGTCTCAATCATTCCCTTCGGTAGCCTTATGCATGGAAATTCTAGGTCTTATGACTGCTGCATCGGACGCGATCCCCTTTGCTCGTTTTCACATGCGACCTTTTCAGCTTTGTATGCTGAACCAGTGGTGCAGGGATTATACAAAGATATCGCAATTGATATCTTTAAAACCGATTTACGACACTCTCTGATGTGGTGGACAGATCACCATCGTTTAGTTCAGGGGGCTTCTTTTGTTCTTCCAACCTGGACTGTGATTTCAACAGATGCAAGTCTGACAGGTTGGGGAGCTGTTTGGGGGTCTCTGACAGCACAAGGGGTTTGGGAATCTCAGGAGGTGAGATTACCAATCAATATTTTGGAACTCCGTGCAATTTTCAGAGCTCTTCAGTCGTGGCCTCTTCTAAAGAGAGAGTCGTTCATTTGTTTTCAGACCGACAATGTCACAACTGTGGCATATATCAATCATCAAGGAGGGACTCACAGTCCTCTGGCTATGAAAGAAGTATCTCGAATACTGGTATGGGCGGAATCCAGCTCCTGTCTGATTTCTGCGGTTCATATCCCAGGTATAGACAATTTGGAAGCGGATTATCTCAGTCGCCAAACGTTACATCCGGGAGAATGGTCTCTTCACCCAGAGGTATTTCTTCAGATTGTTCAAATGTGGGGACTTCCAGAAATAGATCTGATGGCTTCTCATCTAAACAAGAAGCTTCCCAGGTATCTGTCCAGATCCAGGGATCCTTAGGCGGAAGCAGTGGATGCATTGTCATTTCCTTGGAAGTATCATCCTGCCTATATCTTTCCGCCTCTAGTTCTTCTTCCAGGAAATGTTCGTTTGTTCTGCTGGTGGCTCCAGCATGGCCTCACAGGTTTTGGTATGCGGATCTTGTCCGGATGGCCACTTGCCAACCGTGGACTCTTCCGTTAAGACCAGACCTGTCGCAAGGTCCTTTTTTCCATCAGGATCTCAAATCCTTAAATTTAAAGGTATGGAGATTGAACGCTTGATTCTCAGTCAAAGAGGTTTCTCTGACTCTGTGATTAATACTATATTACAGGCTCGTAAATCTGTATCTAGGAAGATATATTATCGAGTCTGGAAGATTTACATTTCTTGGTGTCTTTCTCATCATTTTTCCTGGCATTCTTTTAGAATTCCGAGAATTTTACAGTTTCTTCAGGATGGTTTGGATAAAGGTTTGTCTGCAAGTTCATTGAAAGGACAAATCTCTGCTCTTTCTGTTCTTTTTCACAGAAAGATTGCTAATCTTCCTGATATTCATTGTTTTGTACAAGCTTTGGTTCGTATAAAACCTTTTATTAAGTCAATTTCTCCTCCTTGGAGTTTGAATTTGGTTCTGGGGGCTCTTCAAGCTCCTCCGTTTGAACCTATGCATTCACTGGACATTAAATTACTTTCTTGGAAAGTTTTTTTTTTCTTTTGGCCATCTCTTCGGCTAGAAGAATTTCTGAATTATCTGCTCTTTCTTGTGAGTTTCCTTTTCTGATTTTTCATCAGGATAAGGCGGTGTTGCGAACTTCTTTTACATTTTTACCTAAGGTTGTGAATTCTAACAACATTAGTAGAGAAATTGTGGTTACTTCATTGTGTCCTAATCCTAAGAATTCTAAGGAGAGATCATTGCATTCTTTGGATGTAGTTAGAGCTTGGAAATATTATGTTGAAGCTACTAAGAATTTCCGAAAGACTTCTAGTCTATTTGTTATCTTTTCCGGTTCTAGGAAAGGTCAGAAGGCCTCTGCCATTTCTTTGGCGTCTTGGTTGAAATCTTTAATTCATCATGCTTATGTCGAGTCGGGTAAAACTCTGCCTCAAAGGATTACAGCTCATTCTACTAGGTCAGTTTATACTTCCTGGGCGTTTAGGAATGAAGCTTCGGTTGATCAGATTTGCAAAGCAGCAACTTGGTCTTCTTTGCATACTTTTACTAAATTCTACCATTTTGATGTGTTTTCTTCTTCTGAAGCAGTTTTTGGTAGAAAAGTTCTTCAGGCAGCTGTTTCAGTTTGATTCTTCTGCTTATAATTTCAGTTTTTTTCATTATAAGATTTAAACTTTATTTTGGGTGTGGATTATTTTCAGCGGAATTGGCTGTCTTTATTTTATCCCTCCCTCTCTAGTGACTCTTGCGTGGAAGATCCACATCTTGGGTATTCATTATCCCATACATCACTAGCTCATGGACTCTTGCTAATTACATGAAAGAAAACATAATTTATGTAAGAACTTACCTGATAAATTCATTTCTTTCATATTAGCAAGAGTCCATGAGGCCCACCCTTTTTGTGGTGGTTATGATTTTTTTGTATAAAGCACAATTTTTCCAATTCCTTATTTTTTATGCTTTCGCACTCTTGTCTTATCACCCCACTTCTTGGCTATGCGTTAAACTGATTTGTGGGTGTGGTGAGGGGTGTATTTATAGGCATTTTGAGGTTTGGGAAACTTTGCCCCTCCTGGTAGGAATGTATATCCCATACGTCACTAGCTCATGGACTCTTGCTAATATGAAAGAAATGAATTTATCAGGTAAGTTCTTACTTAAATTATGTTATATACATACAGTATATGTATATATATTTATGGAATAGAACAAGTTCAGACAGTAATCGTGATGCATCGCAGAATCGAATTGAATCGAATCGTTGACAGGATAATCGTAATCGAATCGTGAGACCAGTGAAGATACACACCCCTAGTTGTTAGGCTGTTTCCTTTGTCAAGGCTTATAGTAGAATGTCTTCTAAAAATTGGTTGATTTTGATGTTTTGTTCTGTGATACGTGAAATGAGTGTCACCAGTATTTTTATTAATGTTCTGAGCTGCGGATAGTCTAATATATGGTTATAAACTATTAATGCCCCTCTTAGCTGAATCTTAGATTCTGATGATGTGCAGCACTAGTTGCGGATAATTATTTCTTTCATGTAATTAACAAGAGTCCATGAGCTAGTGACGTATGGGATATACATTCCTACCAGGAGGGGCAAAGTTTCCCAAACCTTAAAATGCCTATAAATACACCCCTCACCACACCCACAAATCAGTTTTACAAACTTTGCCTCCAAGGGAGGTGGTGAAGTAAGTTTGTGCTAGATTCTACGTTGATATGCGCTCCGCAGCAAGTTGGAGCCCGGTTTTCCTCTCAGCGTGCAGTGAATGTCAGAGGGATGTGAGGAGAGTATTGCCTATTGAATGCAGTGATCTCCTTCTACGGGGTCTATTTCATAAGGTTCTCTGTTATCGGTCGTAGAGATTCATCTCTTACCTCCCTTTTCAGATCGACGATATACTCTTATATTTACCATTTCCTCTACTGATTCTCGTTTCAGTACTGGTTTGGCTTTCTACAAACATGTAGATGAGTGTCCTGGGGTAAGTAAGTCTTATTTTCTGTGACACTCTAAGCTATGGTTGGGCACTTTATTTATAAAGTTCTAAATATTTGTATTCAAACATTTATTTGCCTTGACTCAGAATGTTCAACTTTCCTTATTTCCAGACAGTCAGTTTCATATTTGGGATTATGCTTTAAATTTTCATATTTTGTCTTACCTCAAAAATTTGACTTTTTTCCCTGTGGGCTGTTAGGCTCGCGGGGGCTGAAAATGCTTCATTTTATTGCGTCATTTTTGGCGCGGATTTTTTTGGCGCAAAAATTCATTTCCGTTTCCGGCGTCATACGTGTCGCCGGAAGTTGCGTCATTTTTTGACGTTATTTTGCGCCAAAAATGTCGGCGTTCCGGATGTGGCGTCATTTTTGGCGCCAAAAGCATTTAGGCGCCAAATAATGTGGGCGTCTTATTTGGCGCCAAAAAATATGGGCGTCGCTTTTGTCTCCACATTATTTCAGTCTCATTTTCATTTGCTTCTGGTTGCTAGAAGCTTGATGTTTGGCATTTTTTTCCCATTCCTGAAACTGTCTTATAAGGAATTTGATTTATTTTGCTTTATATGTTGTTTTTTCTCTTACATATTGCAAGATGTCTCACGTTGCATCTGAGCCAGAAGATACTACAGGAAAACCACTGCCTGCTGGATCTACCAAAGCTAAGTGTATCTGCTGTAAACTTTTGGTAGCTATTTCTCCAGCTGTTGTTTGTATTAATTGTCATGACAAACTTGTTAAAGCAGATAATATTTCCTTTAGTGATGTACCATTGCCTGTTGCAGTTCCCTCAACATCTAAGGTGCAGAATGTTCCTGATAACATAAGAGATTTTGTTTCTGAATCCATAAAGAAGGCTTTGTCTGTTATTTCTCCTTCTAGTAAACGTAAAAAGTCTTTTAAATCTTCTCTCTCTACAGATGAATTTTTAAATGAACACCATCATTCTGATTCTTTGGACTCTTCTAGTTCAGAGGATTCTGTCTCAGAGATTGATGCTGATAAATCTTCATATTTATTTAAGATGGAATTTATTCGCTCTTTACTTAAAGAAGTACTAATTGCTTTAGAAATAGAGGATTCTAGTCCTCTTGATACTAATTCTATACGTTTGGATAAGGTTTTTAAAGCTCCTGCGGTTATTCCAGAAGTCTTTCCTGTTCCTAATGCTATTTCTGCAGTAATTGCTAAGGAATGGGATAAATTGGGTAATTCATTTACTCCTTCTAAACGTTTTAAGCAATTATATCCTGTTCCGCCTGACAGGTTAGAATTTTGGGACAAAATCCCTAAAGTTGATGGGGCTATTTCTACCCTTGCTAAACGTACTACCATTCCTACGTCAGATGGTACCTCGTTTAAGGATCCTTTAGATAGAAAAATTGAATCTTTTCTAAGAAAAGCTTATCTATGTTCAGGTAATCTTCTTAGACCTGCTATATCATTGGCTGATGTTGCTGCAGCTTCAACTTTTTGGTTGGAAACTCTAGCGCAACAAGTAACAAATCGTGATTCTCATGATATTATTATTCTTCTCCAGCATGCTAATAATTTCATCTGTGATGCCATTTTTGATATTATTAGAGTTGATGTTAGATTTATGTCTCTGGCTATCTTAGCCAGAAGAGCTTTATGGCTTAAGACTTGGAATGCTGATATGGCTTCTAAATCAACTCTACTTTCCATTTCTTTCCAGGGAAACAAATTATTTGGTTCTCAGTTGGATTCTATTATTTCAACTGTTACTGGTGGGAAAGGAACTTTTTTACCACAGGATAAAAAATCTAAAGGTAAAAACAGGGCTAACAATCGTTTTCGTTCCTTTCGTTTCAACAAAGAACAAAAGCCTGATCCTTCGTCCTCAGGAGCAGTTTCAGTTTGGAAACCATCTCCAGTCTGGAATAAATCCAAGCCTGCTAGAAAGGCAAAGCCTGCTTCTAAGTTCACATGAAGGTACGGCCCTCATTCCAGTTCAGCTGGTAGGGGGCAGGTTACGTTTTTTCAAAGAAATTTGGATCAAATCTGTTCACAATCTTTGGATTCAGAACATTGTTTCAGAAGGGTACAGAATTGGTTTCAAGTTGAGACCTCCTGCAAAGAGATTTTTTCTTTCCCATGTCCCAGTAAATCCAGTGAAAGCTCAAGCATTTCTGAATTGTGTTTCAGATCTAGAGTTGGCTGGAGTAATTATGCCAGTTCCAGTTCCGGAACAGGGGATGGGGTTTTATTCAAATCTCTTCATTGTACCAAAGAAGGAGAATTCCTTCAGACCAGTTCTGGATCTAAAATTATTGAATCGTTATGTAAGGATACCAACGTTCAAGATGGTAACTGTAAGGACTATATTGCCTTTTGTTCAGCAAGGGAATTATATGTCCACAATAGATTTACAGGATGCATATCTGCATATTCCGATTCATCCAGATCATTATCAGTTCCTGAGATTCTCTTTTCTAGACAAGCATTACCAATTTGTGGCTCTACCGTTTGGCCTTGCTACAGCTCCAAGAATTTTCACAAAGATTCTCGGTGCCCTTCTGTCTGTAATCAGAGAACAGGGTATTGTGGTATTTCCTTATTTGGACGATATCTTGGTACTTGCTCCGTCTTTACATTTAGCAGAGTCTCATACGAATCGACTTGTGTTGTTTCTTCAAGATCATGGTTGGAGGATCAATTTACCAAAAAGTTCTTTGATTCCTCAAACAAGGGTAACCTTTCTGGGTTTCCAGATAGATTCAGTGTCCATGACTCTGTCTTTAACAGACAAGAGACGTCTAAAATTGATTACAGCTTGTCGAAACCTTCAGTCACAATCATTCCCTTCGGTAGCCTTATGCATGGAAATTCTAGGTCTTATGACTGCTGCATCGGACGCGATCCCCTTTGCTCGTTTTCACATGCGACCTCTTCAGCTCTGTATGCTGAACCAATGGTGCAGGGATTACACGAAGATATCTCAATTAATATCTTTAAAACCGATTGTTCGACACTCTCTAACGTGGTGGACAAATCACCATCGTTTAATTCAGGGGGCTTCTTTTGTTCTTCCGACCTGGACTGTAATTTCAACAGATGCAAGTCTCACAGGTTGGGGAGCTGTGTGGGGATCTCTGACGGCACAAGGAGTTTGGGAATCTCAGGAGGTGAGATTACCGATCAATATTTTGGAACTCCGTGCAATTTTCAGAGCTCTTCAGTTTTGGCCTCTTCTGAAGAGAGAATCGTTCATTTGTTTTCAGACAGACAATGTCACAACTGTGGCATACATCAATCATCAAGGAGGGACTCACAGTCCTCTGGCTATGAAAGAAGTATCTCGAATTTTGGTTTGGGCGGAATCCAGCTCCTGTCTAATCTCTGCGGTTCATATCCCAGGTGTAGACAATTGGGAAGCGGATTATCTCAGTCGCCAAACGTTGCATCCGGGCGAATGGTCTCTTCACCCAGAGGTATTTCTTCAGATTGTTCAATTGTGGGGGCTCCCAGAGATAGATCTGATGGCCTCTCATCTAAACAAGAAACTTCCCAGGTATCTGTCCAGATCCCGGGATCCTCAGGCGGAGGCAGTGGATGCATTATCACTTCCTTGGAAGTATCATCCTGCCTATATCTTTCCGCCTCTAGTTCTTCTTCCAAGAGTAATCTCCAAGATTCTGAGGGAATGCTCGTTTGTTCTGCTAATAGCTCCGGCATGGCCTCACAGGTTTTGGTATGCGGATCTTGTCCGGATGGCATCTTGCCAGCCATGGACTCTTCCGTTAAGACCAGACCTTCTGTCACAAGGTCCTTTTTTCCATCCGGATCTGAAATCCTTAAATTTAAAGGTATGGAGATTGAACGCTTGATTCTTGGTCGTAGAGGTTTCTCTGACTCCGTGATTAATACTATGTTACAGGCTCGTAAATCTGTATCTCGAGAGATATATTATAGAGTCTGGAAGACTTATATTTCATGGTGTCTTTCTCATCATTTTTCTTGGCATTCTTTTAGAATACCGAGAATTTTACAATTTCTTCAGGATGGTTTGGATAAGGGTTTGTCCGCAAGTTCTTTGAAAGGACAAATCTCTGCTCTTTCTGTTCTTTTTCACAGAAAGATTGCTATTCTTCCTGATATTCATTGTTTTGTACAAGCTTTGGTTCGTATAAAACCTGTCATTAAGTCAATTTCTCCTCCTTGGAGTTTGAATTTGGTTCTGGGAGCTCTTCAAGCTCCTCCGTTTGAACCTATGCATTCATTGGACATTAAATTACTTTCTTGGAAAGTTTTGTTCCTTTTGGCCATCTCTTCTGCTAGAAGAGTTTCTGAATTATCTGCTCTTTCGTGTGAGTCTCCTTTTCTGATTTTTCATCAGGATAAGGCGGTGTTGCGAACTTCTTTTGAATTTTTACCTAAAGTTGTGAATTCCAACAACATTAGTAGAGAAATTGTGGTTCCTTCATTATGTCCTAATCCTAAGAATTCTAAGGAGAAATCATTGCATTCTTTGGATGTTGTTAGAGCTTTGAAATATTATGTTGAAGCTACGAAATCTTTCCGTAAGACTTCTAGTCTATTTGTTATCTTTTCTGGTTCTAGGAAAGGCCAGAAAGCTTCTGCCATTTCTTTGGCATCTTGGTTGAAATCTTTAATTCATCTTGCCTATGTTGAGTCGGGTAAAACTCCGCCTCAAAGAATTACAGCTCATTCTACTAGGTCAGTATCTACTTCCTGGGCGTTTAGGAATGAAGCTTCGGTTGACCAGATCTGCAAAGCAGCAACTTGGTCTTCTTTGCATACTTTTACTAAATTCTACCATTTTGATGTATTTTCTTCTTCTGAAGCAGTTTTTGGTAGAAAAGTTCTTCAGGCAGCGGTTTCAGTTTGAATCTTCTGCTTATGTTTTTTGTTAAACTTTATTTTGGGTGTGGATTATTTTCAGCAGGAATTGGCTGTCTTTATTTTATCCCTCCCTCTCTAGTGACTCTTGTGTGGAAAGATCCACATCTTGGGTAGTCATTATCCCATACGTCACTAGCTCATGGACTCTTGTTAATTACATGAAAGAAAACATAATTTATGTAAGAACTTACCTGATAAATTCATTTCTTTCATATTAACAAGAGTCCATGAGGCCCACCCTTTTTTGTGGTGGTTATGATTTTTTTGTATAAAGCACAATTATTCCAATTCCTTATTTTATATGCTTCGCACTTTTTCTTATCACCCCACTTCTTGGCTATTCGTTAAACTGATTTGTGGGTGTGGTGAGGGGTGTATTTATAGGCATTTTAAGGTTTGGGAAACTTTGCCCCTCCTGGTAGGAATGTATATCCCATACGTCACTAGCTCATGGACTCTTGTTAATATGAAAGAAATGAATTTATCAGGTAAGTTCTTACATAAATTATGTTATTCTATATCTAAAGTCACCATAAATGTTTGGGGCATGATTACCTTGAATATGTTTAAATGCTTAGGCAATATGTATTTTTTTTTCAACTGGTGAAGGTTCAAGACCTGCTCCCTTCTTGTAAATTGAGAATCATATCCTTTTTTGTTCTTTTGCAACTGACAGGTTTGTCTTTTTGTTGAGCTTTTCACAATCTTTTAGGAGAAAGGATGTTTATTTTGAAAATATCTGGAACTTTTACATGCCCCTCTATTGATTTTAAAACCAATATATTTTTAAACTTCTGACTGCCACAAGTTTTTGCTGGAGAAGGATTACACTTAAGGTAGAAAATGATCTTTTTGAGGTTGAGAATACTTTGCCATTTATGGTCTAAAATGAGGTCTATAATTCATAGACCTCATCCAAAAATGTACTCTTCCCTCCAAGTCTTTTTGAGGTCATGGGCTATAATTGTGAAGAAAAAAAAAACATATGTGGCTCAAAATGTAAATTGCAGGCATTCATTTTAGATCTATTGTCAGCCATTCTGTGAAAATCATAAGATTTTCTAGCTACATTTGCTGCTACCATAGTCTTTGAAAAATAAATGAGTAATGGAATACTAGTAAGCAAATAAGACACATTTTTAGAAGCAGACTGAGATAATCTCTTTTTCTAATAACCATAATAAGAGAGCACATAAAGAACTGTCAGAGTTGCTCACCCTTTCTTGTTTCAGTTGGAGTGCAGGCCGGTTTCTGGCTTCTCTTGCAGTGTTTCTGACACTGTGCGTTCCTCTCACACGCCCTCTTACAGCCCTGTGAACATTATCACTCTGCAGCTACTGGTAACTTTTGGCAACTTCCTATCTCTCAGTGATGATGTAATGCCAGTTTACTATATAACCATCACCCATTCCACTCTGTCTCCGCCCTTGCCCGAGTCCAGACCTACCAAGTTCATACCTGTATTTTGTTTCTGTTCTGCGTATGACCCTTGCTTTTGCTGATTGATTTCTTGGTTCCTGACTCCAGCTATTGTTCCCGTTGTTCCTGCTCTCTGCGTTCCTTGACCCATCTCGGCTGATTACCCACTTTTGCATCAGACATCTTGCTTGGTACCGACTACGTCCTGGATTTTCCTATTTTTGTTTGTTATTTTCAATAAACTATTTATTTTAATCCTGCACTTTCTCTGTCTGGTTTCTTGATTCTCTGACAATAACAAAGTTTAATTAATTGACCCTAAAAAGAAAAATGCATTTATTAAAATTAGTTGTACATTGCATTAGATCTTCAAAAGTATCAGTGTTCTCCATAGGAAATATTATTTGCTACTCTAGAGACCACTGGATCTTCTTTAGGTGCATTATATATGTGCATTATGTACATTATAAAAAAAAAACAGTAAACCCCAATCGTAAGCTAGGAGGCTTCCCAACCCAGAAAGATATATAAATATGTACCTAAAAATATATTTTAAAAATTGTGAAATGCTGCTTATCCTATAATAAGAACTGTCTCCCCAAGAGAATATGCATATACTTAAAATTCTATATAGATGTATATACAAACAAAATTCTGACTCAAAACAAATGTTGTCTATAGGTGTATTGGTTCTTCAGCTGTCTACTTCCATTCTGAGAACTTGCAAAAAAAGTTTGATCAGCTAACAGTGTGTAAAAATAACAAGCACAATATTGTGCCTGTTTCACCAGACAGTTTTATTCATTTAGCTGTAAAATTCAGAAGAATTTGGATTTAACTTTGAATTTTAATCAGGCATACTTGACTACCTCCCTGTTTTATCCCATTCAGCATTAATTGAAGTGCAGGTTATACTTGAAATTCAGCTTATATTTAGAGCTAATATGTAGACATGGGCAAGTAATGCGGAAGTAAGCAACCCCCTCATTGACTTCGGCTTTTTTCGGAGCCGGATTTATGCTTGTGAAAAATCACAACACTAAGCTCTGGATTTGCAAATATCTTAGTGTGGTGATCTTTCACAAGCATAAATCCGGCTCTGAAAAAGGGGCTGCTTACTTCTGCATTTGGCTGCTAATGAAGCGGTCTAAAATGTATCTTTCACATACTAAACAACATATATTCTTTATGTATACTTATGATCTTAAAGTGTTCTGCAACAGTAAAAACACAAATTCTTATGGAATCTTTAGAAGACTAAAGTGTAGTTTCATTTTAGAAAATGAGTATGCCTGTTGCCCTTCCAAATTTATTTTCCGGGGATAATTAATACACTGAAACATATTTTTTTTTTTTTTCTTAGGCTACTAACTGAAAAATTGAATCCCAATTGACCAATTTATTTAGCTTCTGATCCTGCCCTTCCTCCCTTTCATACAGGTGGTGAGAGTCCACAAGCCATTACTTCTTGTAATTGCTCTTCCTTACCACTAGGAGGAGGAAAAGATTCCCAAATGCCAAGAGCTCTATAAAACCTCTCCCGCCTCACATGTACCTCACTCTTTACTTTGCTTCCGCTGGAGGTGGTTGAGAACCCTTCAGTCTATATTGAGGCCCGGTTTCCCTTCAGAGTACAGTGCTTGTCAGAGGGATGTATATGGGGTATGGTTTGTGGCTTCTTTTTTCGCCTCACAGGAAATCTGTCATGGACCCTCTATAATTGGTTGCAGGGATTTATCTTTTGCCTCCTGCTATGTATCTAATATATACTCCTATTTCATAACTGGGGTACAATTTCCTTATATATATATATATATATATATTTGATTACCCAATGTTATATGTCTGTAAAACTTGGTGTTGTTAGTAGGGGTGCTTAAAATAATCGATTCTGTGATGCATCGCAATGCAGCCCGTTAACGATGCTGCATCAATGCAGTGGAGATCAAGAATCGATTCAGGGGCTCAGTGACATCATCGCGCAACGTCACGTGACCCCGTCTCTCTCACATAGCAGACGAGCCGACAGCATTTGTGTCAGGATTAATCTGGTTACAGCCCCCAGCTACACCACATCAAGACTTGCTGTGCACACTGCGCAGATATCTGACCCAGAGAGCATTACCAATAGACCTCCTCTAACACACAAATGTTCCGGTTAAGAATTTTTATGACACCTATCCTAAAGAGCCGACAGCAGCTCATGTAAACAGTGAATCTTTTCTTGTATTATCGATTCACTGTTTACTGTTGCGGTCTCTGCTGCATGTTTCCTCTCTGTCAGACCCCTAGCCCAAACGAGCATTTGAGGGTTGCTGTAAAACTTTTGACTTACTGTATCTAATAGCAACCCTCAAATGCTCGTTTGGGCTAGGGGTCTGACAGAGAGGAAACATGCAGCAGTGACCGCAAAAGTAAACAGTGAATCTATAATACAAGAAAAGATTCACTGTTTACATGAGCTGCTGTCGGCTCTTTAGGATAGGTGTCATAAAAATTCCTGACCGGAACATTTGTGTGTAAGAGGAGGTCTGTTGAATGCTCTCTGGGTCAGGTTTCAGATGTCTGCATGTACTCCGTGAGAATGTTTGAGTGAGTGCACTGCTGCTGGTTATATTTTTCTTTGTAAAATAAATCTACAGATACATTTCTGTGCATATTGTAGTATTATGTTTATAAATGCTCCTCCATCTTACACAGTTGTTTAAAAATTTTCACACAAAAGTACCGTAGTAAAATGAGTGACTCACCCCGGTTCTCAGGGCTATCGAGCAAGTCCCCTCCTCGGATCACACTTTTCTTACCAGTACGGTCCTCACTTCTCTTACCAGTACGGTTCTCCCTGTGTCTGAACAGGGCAAGTCTTGTTCCAGGATCACGTGATCAGCTACGCCGTCTAGCGGCATATTAGGAAATACCAGTACTATTGGGGCAAAAGTCTAAAAACTCTGTGCTCACACAAAATGTCCAGGAAGCCCAGGGTGTGCCCGTACCCCTCCCTGCAACATCAGCGGTTCAGCCCAACCCCCACCCAGACCTTTCACTGTAAGATACCAAGTATAGGCCGCACCCCTGATTTAGAGACTTAAATCAGGGGAAAAAAGTGTGGCCTATACTCAGAACAATACAGTATTTGGCTTTCCTATAGGTGCATATTACTGTACATATTTAAAGGGACATAATACTCATAGGCTAAATCACTTGAAACTGATGCAGTATAACTGTAAAAAGCTGACAGGAAAATATCACCTGAGCATCTCTATGTAAAAAAGGAAGATATTTTACCTCACAATTTTCTCAGCTCACCAGAGTAAGTTCTGTGTAAAATGTTATACTCCGCTGCTGCCCAGCTTCAGGTAAAAAAAATTAAAAATGAATCAGCCAATCAGCATCAACAGTGCTGAGGTCATGAACTCTTTTACTGTGATCTCATGAGATTTCCCTTAACTCTCATGAGATTTCATAGTAAACTTCCTTTACCTGATTGGGGAAATAAGATGAGTGTGCACGAAAGCTCGCTCCTTCCGCTGTCCCAGGACAGACATAATGATTTGCTGCTTAGAAGTCCTTTACAATGGGATATGGCTACTGAGAATTTTTTGAGGTAAAATATCTTTCTTTTTTACATAGAGATGTTCAGGTGATATTTTAAGTCAGCTTTTTACAGCTATGCTGCAGCACTTTCAAGTGTTTAAATATTTTGGTATTATGGCCCTTTAAGTACCAATCCCCAATCTAAAATTTTCATTATGGAATATTTGGGACAATGTTCACTCTTTCTTTCTTTCTTTATGTTGTCAATTTGACTTCCATAAAGAACCGCTTAAAGATCCTCAATATAGTTCTAGATTACATTTTAATGTTGCATCTCAAATAATGTAAATTTATTCTAGATGGTCTTCCATTCATTTGTGCTCTCAGAAATAAACTATGCATCTTGAGCAGTAATTTTGAAACATTTCCCATGATGCTTAGGCTCTCTGCAGTCTAGTTGAGCATCATTGGAAATGTAGTTCTGAAGCATCAGGGGTGCCAAGGTTAGTCATCACTAATCTAGAGTCTCTATTTTTATAATGCATAACGCTCATTCTGCATATCTATTTAAGTATTTCCATCAGTCCAAGTGATCTTGGATATTGCCAACTAAATTAGCTGCGCATTTCAACTATAAAGGCTGTTACATTATTAATAGTAGTATACTCAACATCATTTTAAGTAGACTTGTGCGTTTCGTTTGGGCCGAATTTTGGCCGATTCAGAGATTCGAATGCATCTGAATTTCCAAATCGGAAAATCCCGAAAAATTCCAAAAATTAATAAATCAGTTTCCGAATTTTCTAATCCATTATTCATATTCAGAATTTTTCATTGTTCTAATCTAAACCGCAGTTTCCCGACATCGCCGACACTAAGTAAATTAATAAATAAAGCTATTAACCCCATATCACTAACTAAACCTATTAACCCCTAAACCGCAGTTCCCAAACATCGTCCACACTAAACCTATTAACCCCTAAACTGCAGTTCCCAAACATTACTGACACAAACTAAAACTATTAACCTCTAAACCGCCGTCCCCCCAAATCGCAAACACTATCTAAACCTATTAACCCCTAAACCGCACCCCCCACCAACACTAACTAAACCTATTAACCCCTAAACTGCCGTCCCCCCACATCGCAAACACTATCTAAATCTATTAACACTGAAAACACACCCTCCCCACATCGCCAACACTAACTAAACCTATTAACCCCAAACCGCCGTTCCCAAACATCGCAACACTAACTAAACCTATTAACCCCTAAAATGCCGTTCCCAAACATCTGCAACACTAACTAAACCTATAAACTCCTAAACCGCCGCCCCCTACATCTCAAAAACCTAAATTAAATTATATTAACCTCTAAACCTAACACCCCCTAACTTTAACATAATTAAAATAGACCTAAATTAAAGTTACAATTATTAACTACCTACCTATTTAAAAATAAATACAAACTTACCTGTGAAATAAAAATAAAACCTAAGCTAGCTACAATATAACTATTTACTAACTACCTAGTTAAAATAAATAAAAAATTACCTGTGAAATAAAAATAAAACCTAAGCTTACACTAATAAAACCTAACATTACTAAAAATAAAAAAACCTAAGATTACTAAAAAATTATAACTACAATTACAAAAAATAATAAACACTAAAATTACAAAAAATAAAAAATGCTACCATTACAAAAAATAACAAACCAAATTATACAAAACAATAAAAATGATTCCTATTCTAATACCCCGTTTTAAAGAGGAAAAAAAACACCCCAAAATAAAAAAAAAACTAATCTATAATAAACTACCAAGGGCCCTTAAAAGGGACTTTTGTAGGGCATTGCCCTAAAGTTAACAGCTCTTTTGCAAAAAAATAAAAACAAACACACACTAACATTACAAACCCCCACCCCCTGAACCCACAAAATAAAAATAAACCTAATCAACCCATTGCCCCGAAAAGGGCATTTGTATGGGCATTGCCCTTAAAAGGGCATTTAGCTATTTTTCGGCCCATTAAAAATAAAAAATGCCTATTCAAAAAAAAAAAAAAGCACCCCAGAAATAAAAAAAATCCCATTACAAAAAAAAAAAAAACGAAAAGGGCATTCAGCTCTTTTTCTGCCCAGCCCTAACCTAAAAAACCCCACCTAACACTAACCCCAAAATTGGTATTCAGAGTTGCTGAAGTCCGGCAAAAGAGCTTCATCCCAGCGGCGAAGCATCTTCATCCCTGCGGAGGAGAGCTCGATGCACGGAGGCGGAGGTCTATAGGTCCGACGTGCGATCGTCCTCCGCACACTGAGGATTCAATGCAAGGTACCCCTTTTATATTGGGGATACCGTTGCATTCCTATTGGCTGAAAAATTTAAGACAGCCAATAGGAATTAGAGCTGCTTAAATCCTATTGGCTGATTTGAACAGCCAATAGGATTTAAGCAGCTCTCATTCCTATTGGCTAATTCAAATCAGCCAATAGGATTTAAAATAAAACCTAAGCTTACACTAATAAAACCTAACATTACTAAAAATAAAAAAACCTAAGATTACTAAAAAGTTATAACTAAAATAAAAAAAAATAAAAAATGCTACCATTACAAAAAATAACAAACCAAATTATACAAAACAATAAAAATGATTCCTATTCTAATACCCCGTTTTAAAGAGGAAAAAAAACACCCCAAAATAAAAAAAAACTAATCTATAATAAACTACCAAGGGCCCTTAAAAGGGACTTTTGTAGGGCATTGCCCTAAAGTTAACAGCTCTTTTGCAAAAAAATAAAAACAAACACACACTAACATTACAAACCCCCACCCCTGAACCCACAAAATAAAAATAAACCTAATCTACCCATTGCCCCGAAAAGGGCATTTGTATGGGCATTGCCCTTAAAAGGGCATTTAGCTATTTTTCTGCCCATTAAAAATAAAAAATGCCTATTCAAAAAAAAAAGCACCCCAGAAATAAAAAAAATCCCATTACAAAAACAAAACAAAACGAAATTATCCAAAATAATAAAAATTATTACTATTCTAATACCCCATTTAAAAAAAAACTAATCTATAATAAACTACCAAGGGCCCTTTAAAAGGGCCTTTTGTAGGGCATTGCCCTAAAGTTAAACAGCTCTTTTTCTAACACATTACAACAAACACCCACTAACATTACAAACCTAATCTACCCATTGCCCTGAAAAGGGCTTTCAGCTCTTTTACTGCCCTTAAAAGGGCATTCAGCTCTTTTTCTGCCCAGCCCTAACCTAAAAAACCCCACCTAACACTAACCCCAAAATTGGTATTCAGAGTTGCTGAAGTCCGGCAAAAGAGCTTCATCCAAGCGGCGAAGCATCTTCATCCATCGAGGGACCGGCATCTTCTTCATCCCTGCGGAGGAGAGCTCGATGCACGGAGGCGGAGGTCTATAGGTCCGACGTGCGATCGTCCTCCGCACACTGAGGATTCAATGCAAGGTACCCCTTTTATATTGGGGGTACCGTTGCATTCCTATTGGCTGAAAAATTTAAGACAGCCAATAGGAATTAGAGCTGCTTAAATCCTATTGGCTGATTTGAACAGCCAATAGGATTTAAGCAGCTCTCATTCCTATTGGCTAATTCAAATCAGCCAATAGGATTTAAGCAGCTCTAATTCCTATTGGCTGATTTAATTTTTATTAGCCAATAGGAATGCAACGGTATCCACAATATAAAAGGGGTACCTTGCATTGAATCCTCAGTGTGCGGCGGACGATCGCATGAAGAGGACCTCCACGTCGGACCGATAGACCTCTGCGCATTGACCGTTCCGCCTCCACAGGGATAAAGAAGATGCATGCCGGTCCTGCGATGAAGATGGAGCCGCCTGTATGAAGATGCTTCACCACTGGGATGAAGATCTTTCACCAGACTTCAACAACTGTGAGTACCTATTTTGGGGTTAGTTTTTGTTTGGGGGGGTAGGGTTTTTTTTTTAGGTTAGGGCTGGGCAGAGAAAGAGCTGAATGCCCTTTTAAGGGCAATGCCCATACAAATGCCCTTTTCAGGGCAATGGGTAGATTAGGTTTTTTTATTTGTGGGTTTGGGGGGGTGGGGGTTTGTAATGTTAGGGGATGTTTGTTGTAATGTTTTAGAAAAAGAGCTGTTTAACTTTAGGGCAATGCCCTACAAAAGGCCCTTTTAAGGGCTATTGATAGTTTATTATAGATTTGTTTTTTTGGGGGGTGTTTTTTTTGGGGGGGGGTTTAAACGGGGTAGTAGAATAGGAACAATTTGGATTATTTTGGTTAATTTTGTTTGTTATTTTTTGTAATGGGATTTTTGTTATTTTCGGGGTAGGGTTTTTTTTTTTTAGAATAGGCATTTTTTTTTATTTTTAATGGGCCAAAAAAGAGCTGAATGCCCTTTTACGAGCAATGCCCATACAAATGTCCTTTTCGGGGCAATGGGTAGATTAGGTTTATTTTTATTTTGGGGGGTGGGAGTTTGTAATGTTAGGAGGTGTTTGTTTTTATTTTTATTTTTGCAAAAGAGCTGTTAACTTTAGGTCAATGATGAAAAAGGAAAAATTCCTAATGTTGAAATACCACCATTGTAGTGTAGTTACTCAAACAATAATTGAGTCCCACTGTGTTGTTAACGGCTGTTCCCTAAGGCTCAGAATGGAATACCACTGTGTGTATAAATTCACATGTATGCCTTTCATACAGAGACCAATGGATACATGTCCCGTACTTGTTCAAAGGTGCTAAGCATTCACACGTAACCAAAATGCAATCACAGACAATCAAAGATGCTCAATTCCGTGTTTCAAAAACGGACCTCCATCTAAAGAAGAAATTCCTACAAGGAAACCCAGCCCCTCGCCGTGTCAACTCACGGATCCTCTCCAGTCAAGTTCAGCGTCCGTATAGAGTTCTACGTCCCAGACTACTTCAGCCACATCCGATGCCTTGGAGGGAGTATTCCAGCGTTTGTCGTCATCAGAGAAGTCACATGTGAGCCAATGGCCTATAGGGAAACAACCGGCTGTCCCAATAGAGGAAGTAACCGTGTGCCAGGCAATAGTATAATGAGAAGAGAAACAAAGTTCTACGGTATGTTCCAAAGTAAAATTACGCTTTATTACAAATCTTAAAAGAGAAAAAATATGTTACAGCAACATGGAGCAGCAATGGGGGTGGTGTGTCAGACTGGCTTGCGCGTTTCAGCGGCCATTTTAAGGGCCATTGGTAGGTTATTATAGATTAGGGGTTTTTTTTTTATTTTTGGGGTCGTTTTTTTTTCTTCTTTAAAACGGGGTATTAGAATATGAATAATTTTTATTGTTTTGGATAATTTCATTTATTTTTTGTAATGGTAGTTTTTTTATTTTTTAGTAATATCAGGTTTTTTTATTTTTAGTAATGTTAGATTTTTTTATTTTTAGTAATGTTAGGTTTTATTAGTGTAAGCTTAGGTTTTATTTTTATTTCACAGGTAAGTTTGTATTTATTTTTAAATAGGTAGTTAATAATTGCAACTTTAATTTAGGTCTATTTTAATTATGTTAAAGTTAGGGGGTGTAGGTTTAGGGGTTAATATAGTGTTATTTCGGTTGTTGCGATGTGGGGTCGGCGGTTTATGGGTCAATAGGTTTAGTTAGTGTTGGCGATGTTTGGGAACTGCAGTTTAGGGGTTAATAGGCTTATTTAGTTTCTGCAGTGTCGGGGAAACGGCGGTTTAGGGGGTTAATAGCTTTATTTAGTGATTTAGTTAGTGTCGGTGATGTGGGGGGGGGTGCGGTTTAGCAATTGATAGGTTCATGTAGTGTTGGCAATGTGGGGGGACGGCTGTTTAGGAGTTAATAGGGGTTAATAGCTTTATTTAGTGATTTATTTAGTGTTGTGATGTGGGTGGCGGTGGTGGTTTAAGATAATTTTGTTTTGGCAATTGTCTGCATATTAGTTATGTTTAATTAAATCGTTTTTTTGGATCCTATCGTTTTTTTGGATCCATTCTTTAATCATTTGCATTATTCTTTTCTAAACTTCAGAATAGAATAATGCATATGAATAAAGAATGGATTAAAAAAAAACGATTAACTAAACTAATTTGCCGAAACAAAATTATTTATTTAACTAATCAAAATGAAATAGAACAATTTTTTTAGCGGCACACATGTCTAATTTTAAGTGTACCACCATCTTGTGTCTTGCCTTTCTACCTCCTCCATTAACCTTTGCAAATCTTCTGTGGTCTACAGCCTGATCATTGAGAAGGAGGACCAAAAGTAGCCGAAAGAGTAACAAAGAGCATGGAAGAGGAGATAGGAAGATGACCATTGCCTATGTAAATATAAACTGTTAAATACCATAATATTAATATACTGCCAAGCCCCCCCCCCAAAAAAAAACCCCTCAGAATGTGCTCCCAGTCTACATAGGTCTAAATGTACCCCTGTTTGGAATTTTGCCTATAGTCTTAATTTTGCTCATTTTTATGACTTGACACATTTGAAAGATAAATGTAATTTATTTTTCATGTTAAGTAAAAGGTTTACTTTCTACCTTAAATAATATATTATTTGAGAAAATATTAATGCAGGGATAGTTGATGTGATTCTTATTTAAAAGGCATTTATGTTTGGGCTATAGTCAATTTGCTGTTTTTCTTTGGTTTATGATGAGTCCTATTTAAGATTCTGCGCTGGAAGTATTGTAAAATCACAATTTGCAATAGAGGTGTCCAGTTTTGATATATTATTGAATATGATTCACAATAATTTTAAACATTTGAATATACTGTATATTATTTTAGGAAAATGAAAGTGTGGGTTTTAACGTGCCTACCCTTTCACAAAATGAATGTTAAACAGCACTTTAAATGCTGCTGCAGGTAATCACTGTTTTTATGGCAATCACCTGCAACTTACAATGGCATTGCTCCTCATTTAAAAGGGCAGATCCCCCTCTTTCAAACAAGGAGTCACTTGTCTCTGTAAGTGGCCTAGGGCTTGAGATAAGGGCTTGCAGGTAGTCCCCCGCCCCCTTGTCCCGTCATCACAGGCCTGCAGCAATGGGGAAGTAGATTGCAATCTCTCTTCCCCATGTACAATGCATCCACTCTGCATGAATAGATGTGCATGATGAGAAGGACATGCGTATCTAAGAGGTTATATGTACATGAAACCCAATTTATTTTCATGATTCAGAAAGGGCATAAAATATGAAACCATTTTTATGTTTGTGCTTCTGCGGCAGCAGCCTTTGGTAGAAAGGTTCTTCAGGCAGTTGTCTCAGTTTGATAATTGTGTCTGTATATTGAGTTTTAGTCCTAAAATACTTATTTTGTCATAAAGAATTATTTTGGGTTATGGATTTAATTTCTCAGCGGAAAAAGCTGTTGTTTTTTTTTTATCCTCCCCTTTAATTTTACTCGTGAACTTCCACATCTTGGGTATTATATCCCATACCTAACAGCTCGTGGACTCTCACCACCTATACATAAGAAAACATAATTTATATCTTGACTGATAAATTCATTCCTTTCATGGTGGTGAGAGTCCATGAGCCCCCATCCATTTGGGGTTATTTTTGTTTAGCACATCTTTCTCCTGTTAAGTGTAGTCAGTCCACGGGTCATCCATTACTTATGGGATTATATCTCCTCCCTAACAGGAAGTGCAAGAGGATCACCCAAGCAGAGCTGCTATATAGCTCCTCCCCTCTACGTCATACCCAGTCATTCTCTTGCACCTAACTAATAGATAGGACGTGTGAGAGGACTGTGGTTGTTAAAACTAGTTTTTATTTCTTCAATCAAAAGTTTGTTATTTTAAACAGCACCGGAGTGTGTTGTTTTTTCTCAGGCAGCATTAGAAGAAGAATCTACCTGAGTTTGTGTATGATCTTAGCGGTCGTAACTAAGATCCATTTGCTGTTCTCGGCCATTCTGAGGAGTGAGGTAACTTCAGAACAGGGGACAGCGGGCAGGGTTCACCTGCAAGGGGGTATGTTGCAGTATATTATTTTCTAAGGAATGGAATTGACTGAGAAAATACTGCTAATACCGATGTAATGTAAGTGCAGCCTTAAATGCAGTAGTAGCGACTGGTATCAGGCTGATATGTATGTATGTTTACACTGAGGTATTTCTGGGGAATGGAACTTCACTAAGAAAATATTGTATACATTTAACTTATATTTGAGCCCCCACTGCAGTGAAAGCGACTAGCAGCAGGCTTATTAATAACATTTCATAATTTTATTTTTAAAACGTTTACTGGCATGTTAATCGTTTTTCTCTGAGGTACTTGGTGATAAAACTTGTTGGGCATTATTTTTCCACATGGCTGTCGTTTATTATGAATAAAATCAGTTTACTGAGCTTCCCCACTGTTGTAATATGAGTGGGAGGGGCCTATTTTGGCGCTTTATTGCGCAGTAAAAATTCAGTCACAGTCTTCCTATTTCTTCCTCCATGATCCAGGACGTCTCTACAGAGCCCAGGGGTCTCCAAAACTAGTTTTGAGGGAGGTAATCACTCACAGCAGACCTGTGAGACTGTGCTTTTGACTGTGATAAAAACGTTATATTAATTTGTTATCCGTTTTTGGGTACTAAGGGGTTAATCATCCATTTGCTGGTGGGTGCTATCCTTTGCTAACTTAATGCATTTACTGTGAAAATTTGGTTGCTATAACTAATTTAGTTCACTGTTATTTCAACTGTGACAGTTTCTTTGTGCTTCTTAAAGGCACAGTAACGTTTTTTATATTGCTTGTAAATTTATTTGAAAAGTATTTTCCAAGCTTGCTATTTTCATTGCTAGTTTGTTTAAACATGTCTGACACAGAGGAATCTCTTTGTGCAATATATTTAAAGGCCAACGTGGAGCCCAATAGAAATTTGTGTACTAATTACATTGATGCTACTTTAAATAAAAGCCAATCTGTACATGTAAAGAAAATTTCACCAGACAACGAGGGGGAAGTTATGCCGACTAACTCTCCTCACGTGTCAGTACCTTCGTCTCCCGCTCAGGAGGTGCGTGATATTGTGGCGCCAAGTACATCAGGGCGGCCCATACAAATCACTTTGCAAGACATGGCTAATGTTATGACTGAAGTATTATCTAAATTGCCAGAATTTAGGGGTAAACGCGACCACTCTGGGGTGAGAACAGAGTGCGCTGATAATAATAGAGCCATGTCTGATACTGCGTCACAATTTGCAGAACATGAGGACGGAGAGCTTCATTCTGTGGGTGACGGATCTGATCCAAGTAAACTGGATTCAGACATTTCAAATTTTAAATTTAAGCTTGAGAACCTCCGTGTATTGCTAGGGGAGGTATTAGCGGCTCTGAATGATTGTAACACGGTTGCAATTCCAGAAAAAATATGTAGGCTGGATAAATATTTTGCGGTACCGACGTGTACTGACGTTTTTCCTATACCTAAAAGGCTTACAGAAATTGTTAACAAGGAGTGGGATAGACCCGGTGTGCCTTTTTCACCCCCTCCTATATTTAGAAAAATGTTTCCAATAGACGCCACCACACGGGACTTATGGCAGACGGTCCCTAAGGTGGAGGGAGCAGTTTCTACTCTGGCTAAGCGCACCACTATCCCGGTCGAGGATAGCTGTGCTTTTTCAGATCCAATGGATAAAAAGTTAGAGGGTTACCTTAAGAAAATGTTTGTTCAACAAGGTTTTATATTACAACCCCTTGCATGCATTGCGCCTGTCACGGCTGCGGCAGCATTCTGGTTTGAGTCTCTGGAAGAGACCATTAGCTCAGCTACATTGGATGAGATTACAGACAAGCTTAGAGTCCTTAAGCTAGCTAATTCATTTATTTCTGATGCCGTAGTACACTTAACTAAACTTACGGCTAAGAACTCCGGATTCGCCATTCAAGCGCGCAGAGCGCTGTGGCTAAAATCCTGGTCAGCCGATGTGACTTCTAAATCTAAATTGCTTAACATACCTTTCAAAGGGCAGACATTATTCGGGCCCGGTTTGAAAGAAATTATCGCTGACATTACTGGAGGTAAGGGCCATGCCCTGCATCAAGACAGAGCCAAACCAAGGGCTAGACAGTCTAATTTTCGTGCCTTTCGTAACTTCAAGGCAGGAGCAGCATCAACTTCCTCCGCTCCAAAACAGCAAGGAACTGTTGCTCGCTACAGACAGGGCTGGAAACCTAACCAGTCCTGGAACAAGGGCAAGCAGGCCAGAAAGCCTGCTGCTGCCCCTAAGACAGCATGAAGTGAGGGCCCCCGATCCGGAAACGGATCTAGTGGGGGGAAGACTTTCTCTCTTCGCCCAGGCTTGGTCAAGAGATGTCCAGGATCCCTGGGCGTTAGAGATCATATCTCAGGGATATCTTCTGGACTTCAAAGCTTCTCCTCCAAAAGGGAGATTTCATCTTTCAAGGTTGTCAGCAAACCAGATAAAGAAAGAGGCGTTTCTACGCTGTGTACAAGACCTTTTACTAATGGGAGTGATCCACCCAGTTCCGCGGTCGGAACACGGACAAGGGTTTTACTCAAATCTGTTTGTGGTTCCCAAAAAAGAGGGAACCTTCAGACCAATCTTGGACTTAAAAATCCTAAACAAATTCCTAAGAGTTACATCGTTCAAAATGGAAACTATTCGGACAATCTTACCTATGATCCAAAAGGGTCAGTACATGACCACAGTGGATTTAAAGGATGCCTACCTTATCTAAGGTTTGCCTTCCTAAACAGGCATTACCAGTTTGTAGCTCTTCCCTTCGGGTTAGCTACGGCTCCAAGAATCTTTACAAAGGTTCTGGGCGCTCTTCTGGCGGTACTAAGACCGCGAGGAATTTCGGTAGCTCCGTACCTAGACGACATTCTGATACAAGCGTCAAGTTTCCAGACTGCCAAGTCTCATACAGAGTTAGTTCTGGCTTTCCTAAGGTCGCATGGGTGGAAGGTGAACGTAAAAAAGAGTTCTCTATTGCCACTCACAAGAGTTCCCTTCTTGGGGACTCTTATAGACTCTGTAGAAATGAAAATTTACCTGACAGAGGACAGGTTAGCAAAACTTCTAAATGCTTGCCGTGTCCTTCATTCCATTCAACACCCGTCAGTGGCTCAATGCATGGAGGTAATCGGCTTAATGGTAGCGGCAATGGACATAGTACCTTTTGCACGCCTGCATCTCAGACCACTGCAATTGTGCATGCTAAGTCAGTGGAATGGGGATTACTCAGATTTGTCCCCTATGCTGAATCTGGATCAAGAGACCAGAGATTCTCTTCTATGGTGGCTTTCTCGGCCACATCTGTCCAGGGGGATGCCCTTCAGCAGGCCAGATTGGACGATTGTAACAACAGACGCCAGCCTGCTAGGTTGGGGCGCTGTCTGGAATTCCCTGAAGGCTCAGGGATCATGGACTCAGGAGGAGAGACTCCTTCCAATAAACATTCTGGAATTAAGAGCAGTTCTCAATGCCCTTCTGGCTTGGCCTCAGTTAGCAACTCTGAGGTTCATCAGGTTTCAGTCGGACAACATCACGACTGTGGCTTACATCAACCATCAGGGAGGGACAAGGAGTTCCCTAGCGATGATGGAAGTCTCAAAGATAATTCGCTGGGCAGAGTCTCACTCTTGCCACCTGTCAGCGATCCACATCCCAGGCGTGGAAAACTGGGAGGCGGATTTCCTAAGTCGCCAGACTTTTCATCCGGGGGAGTGGGAACTTCACCCAACTGCTTCGGTGTTGAGGCAAACCAGATCTGGATCTCATGGCGTCTCGCCAGAACGCCAAGCTTCCTTGTTACGGATCCAGGTCCAGGGACCCGGGAGCGGTTCTGATAGATGCTCTGACAGCACCTTGGGTCTTCAACATGGCTTATGTGTTTCCACCCTTCCCGATGCTTCCTCGACTGATTGCCAGGATCAAACAGGAAAGAGCATTGGTGATTCTAATAGCGCCTACGTGGCCACGCAGGACCTGGTATGCAGATCTAGTGGACATGTCGTCCTGTCCACCATGGTCTCTGCTTCTGAGACAGGACCTTCTGGTTCAGGGTCCTTTCAAACATCCAAATCTAATTTCTCTGAGGCTGACTGCATGGAGATTGAACGCTTGATTCTATCAAAGCGTGGATTCTCGGAGTCAGTGATTGATACCTTAATACAGGCTAGGAAACCTGTTACCAGGAAAATTTACCATAAAATATGGCGTAAATACTTGCATTCGTGCGAATCCAAGAGTTACTCATGGAGTAAGGTTAGGATTCCTAGGATATTGTCTTTTCTACAAGAAGGTTTAGAAAAGGGTTTATCTGCTAGTTCGTTAAAGGGACAGATCTCAGCTCTGTCCATCCTTTTACACAAACGTCTGTCAGAAGTTCCAGACGTTCAGGCTTTTTGTCAGGCTTTGGCCAGGATTAAGCCTGTGTTTAAAACTGTTGCTCCGCCATGGAGCTTAAACTTAGTTCTTAACGTTTTACAGGGTGTTCCGTTTGAACCCCTTCATTCCATTGATATCAAGCTGTTATATTGGAAAGTTCTGTTTTTAATGGCTATTTCCTCGGCTCGAAGAGTCTCTGAGTTATCGGCCTTACATTGTGATTCTCCTTATCTGATTTTTCATTCAGACAAGGTAGTTCTACATACTAAACCTGGGTTCTTACCTAAGGTAGTCACTAACAGGAATATCAATCAAGAGATTGTTGTTCCATCATTGTGCCCTAACCCTTCTTCAAAGAAGGAACGACTTCTGTACAATCTGGACGTCGTCCGTGCCCTGAAATTTTATTTGCAGGCAACTAAAGATTTTCGACAAACTTCTTCCCTGTTTGTCGTTTATTCTGGACAAAGGAGAGGTCAAAAGGCTTCGGCTACCTCTCTCTCCTTCTGGCTTCGTAGCACAATACGTTTAGCCTATGAGACTACTGGACAGCAGCCTCCTGAAAGAATTACAGCTCATTCTACCAGAGCTGTGGCTTCCACTTGGGCCTTTAAAAATGAGGCCTCTGTTGGACAGATTTGCAAGGCTGCAACTTGGTCTTCACTTCACACCTTTTCAAAATTTTACAAATTTGACACTTTTGCTTCTTCTGAGGCTGTTTTTGGGAGAAAGGTTCTTCAGGCAGTGGTTCCTTCCGTGTAAAGGTCCTGCCTGTCCCTCCCGTCATCCGTGTACTTTTAGCTTTGGTATTGGTATCCCATAAGTAATGGATGACCCGTGGACTGACTACACTTAACAGGAGAAAACATAATTTATGCTTACCTGATAAATTCCTTTCTCCTGTAGTGTAGTCAGTCCACGGCCCGCCCTGTTTTTACGGCAGGTCTAAATTTTAAATTAAACTCCAGTCACCACTGCACCCTATAGTTTCTCCTTTCTCGTTTGGTTTCGGTCGAATGACTGGGTATGACGTAGAGGGGAGGAGCTATATAGCAGCTCTGCTTGGGTGATCCTCTTGCACTTCCTGTTAGGGAGGAGATATAATCCCATAAGTAATGGATGACCCGTGGACTGACTACACTACAGGAAAAAGGAATTTATCAGGTAAGCATAAATTATGTTTTTTTCCCTGCTCCTCAATTTTGGCTTTTATTCCTAAACATTTCATCACTTGGCTATATATCAAACTAAGGTATTTGTGAGGTGGTAGAATTTTTTAGGCTTTTTGAGGTTTGGGAAACTTTGCCTCCTCCTGGTAGGAATGTATATCCCATACGTAACAGCTTGTGTACTCTCGCCACCATGAAATAAATTAAATTATCGGGTAAGATATAAATTATGTTTTAGTTTCTCATTTTGCAATTTTTATTGAATAATATATACTGTATACAATTCTATCTTTTTTTTTTGGGTGGGTGTGGGGGAAATGATTCTAAATGTGAAACCATTAAGTATGGGTTTGAAATATTTGTTAGATGATGACTTTTGCTCTCCAGAAAACAACACAAACAAAGAAATACAAACATATTTTGTGCATTCTTTCTGGTGGCTTTTTGTTGTTGTAAATATAAAGTTTTTAAAGATGATGTTTAAATGCAATGAGTGCAAATGGCTAAAAAAAAGGTTTTAGCACAGGGGTGTGAAATTACTTAGCAGTCAAAGGGTCCAGGCATGTCCTATATGTCATGGAAAATAATTAGCAAAAATGTTTATTAATACCAAAGTTTGATTTTTAAATCAAAACTATGGGCTCCATGTACTAAGCAGTCAACAAGTGTCAGAACTCTCGCACGGATAGGAAATCGTATGTACAGAGTAGTCAGCTATGCCAAAACCGGCAGTTTTAAACTTGCGAGCGGACCCACCGGTTTTTGCAATGAAAAAAGTTGCAATAATCCAAATGTACTAATGAATCAATTTATCCGCTCGCTATATTTTTCGCTAGCACCTTGTGGATTTTGCCTCTGCTGCTTTTAGGTGGTGGGCACTGTACAAAACAATAGGAGAGACAACAAAGACGCCAGTCTAGCTATTTATAAGGGTCTAAACTCTGTTTACTTACATTATTCAGTGAGCGTTGAAGCCATGGAGACACTTCTGTATTTGTTTCTCACCCGTTTGATGCAAATCAAGGGTATATGCATTATACAAATACTTTACATGAAATAATAACTAATCTAAACTATTTTCTAAAAAAATTGTGTCAATTTGTGAATAATAAATTTACCTCTCAAACAGGGATAGGCACAGATAAAGGCTGTGGCGGACATTTTCCAAAGTACAGACCTTAGTGAAGGACACCAAGGTACATTTGAAATTAAAAACGTTTTTTTATAGCGCTTGGTTTTATTATACTGGTGCAGATACCACTGATCCTATAACCAGCATTCCTCTGGCTATACCCATGAGCCAGTGTCACTGCTGTGTCATTATATAGTGCTGGGTGTTATTATACTGATGCATATACCACTGATCCTATAACCAGCCTTCCTCTGGCTATACCCCTGAGTCAGTGTCACTACTGTGTCATTATATAGTGCTTGGTGTTATTATACTGATGCAGATATCACTGATCCTATAACCAGCATTCCTCTGGCTATACCCATGTGCCAGTGTCACTACTGTGTCATTATATAGTGCTTGGTGTTATTATACTGATGCAGATACCACTGATCCTATAACCAGCCCTCCTCTGGCTATACCCCTGAGTCAGTGTCACTACTGTGTCATTATATAGTGCTTGGTGTTATTATACTGATGCAGATACCACTGATCCTATAACCAGCCCTCTTCTGGCTATACACATGTGCCAGTGTCACTACTGTGTCATTATATAGTGCTGGGTGTTATTATACTGATGCAGATACCGCTGACCCTATAACCAGCCCTCCTCTGGCTATACACATGTGCCAGTGTCACTACTGTGTCATTATATAGTGCTGGGTGTTATTATACTGATGCAGATACCACTTATCCTATAACCAGCCCTCTTCTGGATATACCCATGTGCCAGTGTCACTACTGTGTCATTATATAGTGCTTGGTGTTATTATACTGATGCAGATACCACTGATCCTATAACCAACCATCCTCTGGATATACCCATGAATCAGTGTCACTACTGTGTCATTATATAGTGCTTGGTGTTATTATACTGATGCAGATACCACTGATCCTATAACCAGCCATCCTCTGGCTATACCCATGTGCCAGTGTCACTACTGTGTCATTATATAGCGCTGGGTGTTAATATACTGATGCAGATACCACTGATCCTATAACCAGCCATCCTCTGGATATACCCATGAGCCAGTGTCACTACTGTGTCATTATATAGTGCTTGGTTTTATTATACTCATGCAGATACCACTGATTCTATAACCAGCCATCCTCTGGATATACCCATGAATCAGTGTCACTACTGTGTCATTATATAGTGCTTGGTGTTCTTATACTAATGCAGATACCACTGATCCTATAACCAGCCATCCTCTGGATATACCCATGAATCAATGTCACTACTGTGTCATTATATAGTGCTTGTATAATAATACAAGCTTATAATTTCGTTGTCTCTGTTTTCTTACATTGTACAATGACAGGGATAGGCACGAACCAAGGCTGTGGCGGACATTTTCTAAAGTAAACCCCTTAGTGAAGGACTCCAAGGTACATTTCAAATTAAAAACATCATTATATAGTGCTGAATGTTTTTATACTGATGCAGATACCACTGATCCTATTACCAGCCCTCTTTTGGCTATACCCATGTGCCAGTGTCACTTCTGTGTCATTATATAGTGCTGGGTGTTATTATACTGATGCAGATACCACTAATCCTATAACCAGCCCTTGTCTGGATATACGCATGTGCCAGTGTCACTACTGTGTCTTTGCATAAAGCTGGGTGTTAATATACAGATGCAGATACACATCCAGTATTTCACTCAGGCTTTATTTATCCCGTAACTTATCACCAAATATCGCTAGCAGTCTCTTGACAAGCCACTAACTTTATTCACACTACATATTTTTTTTATTCCTATAATTTAATCAGTAAGAAAAGATATATACTAAGGTTGTGGGGGAAACTTCAAGGGCTAATCACGGACACCAGTGTCCGTGAAAGGACACCTTGCCTATCCCTGCTCTCAAATCGATGTCATAGTCGTCCGTTGTGCCGGTAATGATCTCAGGCCCTAGCCGCTGGACAAGCTACTGTTAGTAATCATTTAAGTCCGCGACATATCCTGGTCCACCTCCTGTAGCACGGGCAAAAAAAAATTCTTTGGCCAATTTAGCTTTAGCAAAACGTTTAATGTCATTGTACTTTTCTTATCTCTTCAACGTCTTTTTTGCCTGGACTCTGGGCACTAACGACATCACTTATTGGTTGCCAGATCATCTTCTGTTGTGCAAAGTTGGCATGTCTTACACGACAACCAAATAAATATGTCATATGATTTGATAATCATATATATATTAAAACCAAGTTTTGCTGATGGGAAAAGTGTGGGTTCTTTGATTTCAAGGTCTGGGACTCAGATCCAGATGAAGCCATAACGAACGTTGAATTACATTTTTATAAAAAGCTTGCAGCTAATAAAATTGTCCAACAAATTTGAGCTATATATATATTCCTGCAGAAATGTACTTTTATATTAGCTGACTTCTATTCCTGCGAGTACTATGACGTTTGTGACACCTTGCAGGTCACGTGTGAATAATTGGCCTTACAATTCTCCAGACATAATAGTACATTAGATTATTCTTGGTGAGCAAGGCGTCAAAGTTATCAATCGTCCACCACTGCTAGCAGCGGATTAGACGCAACATTTTCGGAAAGGTTTTTTAGTACATAGTGGCAGTGGTCATCATTTCTCTTGCTGCAAGTTTATCTGCATCTCCAATGTCAAATAAATTGACGGTTTAGTACATGGAGCCCTATAAAAGTCAGGTAAGTATTGGAGTTTTAGAGATTGTCTGTTAGAACTGCAATACTTTTTATTTCCTATTTAGGGTCAGGGTGGAACAGTTACGTGTGAGTGAAAAGGGGTTTATCGTGGGTGTTTGTTCACATATTCAATTGTATTTAAGTATTTACGGACATATATACACATATAAACACATAAATACATATGTACACACATATACACATATATAGAAGTGCATTGGAGCCCTTTGCCATTACGTAGATGTAAACATGTAAAAGCATATTTATGTAATATTCATATTTAATAAAGTGTTTAACTGTGTATGTACTGTAAATATTTCAGATTCCAAAGTTCTTCACATAGGGGAATAATCTCTAAGTATTTATAAATAGCTGTTCCTATATATATATATATAATCATCTGTATGTGTATAAATGTATATATATATATGACAATTACAAAAAAGATTGAAACATAAGAATATAGAAACTAAAATAAAAAGGATGCCCTAGCCAGCACTCTCCATTCTACTAGTAATTAATGCTATAAGGGTCAATATGGGATGATTGGTCTGAGTCCGCACAGATCAAGTCACACAGATGGAATATAAAAAGACATATTTATTAATCACATCTATAAAATAAACATTCACAAAGATATGGTGCACCTTAAGATAAAATGGATACAAAAACACCAATGGCCATGGTGGAAAAAAAGGAACCCAGGCAATAGGAGATTTCAGTGTCCCCCTTACACTGTAGTGCAGCAATAGGTAATTTAAATGTATCCCATACACATTAGTGCAAGCATATGTTATGATAACAGCCACTTTGCAGTCATAGGTGAGTCACGGTTTATGCCTGGCATCTATATTCAAGTAGCATATATAGTGATCCAGTCCGTGCAATTCATGTAATTCAAAGCTGTGATAGGCAGTCCAATACACTACAATCCAAAGCCATGCAAGTCACTTTAGTAGTGTCTGTTATTAAAAGGCAGCATTTAGTAGAGGCAACTCATGGAAGCAGTGGCATAGAATATATAATACATGCATATTAGTAGCATCCAATAGAACCGGCAGTCACAATGCAACATTTTCCAAGAGACACAGTAGTGAGACAGGCAATTATAATTAGTAGCAGCAAAGTCCATGCAAATATAATTATTATGACAGTCGACCTGTAGAAACATTAAGAGATAACCAACTTGAAGTTTGGAGTGTGCTAAGTTGTGTTGTTACAATGTTGCATGTTTGGAGGCGGGTGTTTGTGCTTACCTTTATAGGGTCCTGCAGCAGTGATACCGGCCTCTTCCTGTTCCAGATTTCAAGGAGAAAGTTTCTTTGTGCCTTGAGAAGTGTGTGGATAATGGATAGAGCCAGGAGGAAGTCAATGTCGCTGAAAAGATATCAGGAGGTTGTGGAGTTGACAGCCAGGAAGAGGGGACCTGCAGGAGACAGAGAGGATCAGCAATCTGAAGAGGCGGTACCCCCCACACCCCAAAAAACACCCCCAGTAGATCTTTTAATAGGGGCAGGAGGGTGGTTAGGGTAGAAGCAGACTCTGCAGGCCAGTTAAGGGTAGTAGGAGAGTTGGGACAGTGGATGTAGGACTAGGCCCCAAATGTGAGTCACCAGCAGGCACTTCCCATCTTTATGGATCATCCCAGCGCATTGCAGCAGTTCCCCCCTCCCACCCCCTCATCTACTCATTTACTAGGGATAGTGCGAGCAGCAGATGGGATCATAGGGCAGGTATGGGGGGTTGCAACACAGCTGTTGCCCGCCTTACCACCTGCAACAATGGCGGTTGTCTTTGCCCTTGCACAGTCCCTGGCCAGGGTGATGAGCCCGGTGTGGGTTGTGCGGGGTCAGGATGGCCCCAGATCCGTGGATGGGCGTTGCGGCTCGTCGTGGCCTTGTTCCCCTGTAGGCCCGTCATCAGCGGTTATCCACGACCCCCTTGCATGGCCTGTCTTGCGCGGCCTCCCCCTCTGGATCTTCTAGCGGGGAGGAGCACGGCCACCATCTTTGGGAGAGGTGTCAGGGAGGCACACTCAGGCCACATGACTAGAGCACCCCAGGTAGGTTGGGGAGTGTCTGGGTCGCGGAGGAGGCCCCAAAGGGCAGGGATGGTGTGTGTGAGGCGCAGCAGCATCAGCCGGTTAGTGGCAACTGGCGACAGGAGAACGATGCTTGGGGTGATGTGGAGGCTAGTCCAGCGATGGTGTTGAGTGTGGCTGGAGGTCAGGATGAGCATGGCAGAGTGAGCGATGATCATGGAGCCACGGGTATGAATGTGAGCGGATGGTCACAGGAAAGGTCACTTGAGATGCGTGAGCCGCCCGCACAGTGACAGTTGACATGGGAAGTGTGGGTCCAGTTGCAGGGGGGGATTATGCACATCAAGGGGTGGCAAATGCGGGGATAACTCATTTTGGTGTGTATGGTGCACAGGATGTCCTGGTGGGGCACGATGCGCATGGGGGCCAGGTGTTTGCAGGGCCTCAGTTGCAAGCGGGTGCGAATGTGAATGAACAGCCCTTTGGAATGACTGAGGAAATTATCAGGAGGGCGGTGGAAGCCGCTCTACGTGAGGGTAATAGGCCGCAGCCCTCTCCTGGGTTATATGTGCATGCCCGGGAGGGATGGGACAAGAGGAAATGAGAAGAAAGGCGGTATCAGCAGCGCTGGGGATGAATGAAGGGCGAGGGCAAGGTGCAGTGAATGTGAGCGGCCCCTCTTGGACCTCATTCGCTGCTCGGAGTACTCCCCAAAATGTTTTGTCCCCACAGATGTGAGAGAGAAGATCAACAGCTATGAAAGCAGGACCGTCTAATGCATTGGTGGTTGCGGGACCCAGCAGGGAACAGCCGACGGAGACGGGATCAGCACCACAGACAGAGAAAGATGGAGCCCAGGCCGAAAACAGTGAGTACTGCACACCACACATCACACACGCTGACACAGGGTCATCTACTAGCGAGTCAGGTTCAGAGAGCGGGGAGGATCTGGGGCTTGTGGGTAAAGGGCATCAACAGATGTTCAGGTGGATTAAGAAGATGGCGGCAAGGCATACAAAAGTCAAGGTAGGAGTTACTGGCTTGGTGGAGGTCCCTGCGGGGGCTTCGGCAGTAGGGAGCATCGGGCAGCCACAAGTGCAGGTATCTAGAAAGGTGGCAGCCCAGGGGGATACATATCCTTGCTTGGTTCATTCTTTGTACAGTCACCTCAAGGCAAAAATTATAAAGAAGATTCACGAAGGTCGCTATGTGAATATATTTGAGCTGTCATTAGACGCTTACAGGGCTAGGGAAAGGGCGGCTGATGGCACTGGCCCTAAAAAAGTTTGCAAGCCAGAGACTTATGAGGAATGGCAGAAATGCTTCAGGGTCCTGGCGGCGTGCTACGTGGACAAATGGCCTCTGCAGGGGCACAACCTAATCAAATATCAGGATACCGTAGAAGATATTCATAACAGATAGATATAAGGAGGGGGCATGGCGTGATTATGACATGGCTTTTCACAGGAAGATGGTGGGAACCCCATTGTTGCATTTTGTGACGCAGGACATGCACCTGTGGTCTAAATTGGGGCTTGAGGGGGCGTCCCCTCCACCGGTGATGGGGTGACAGGGCGTGGTGCATCCCAGCCTTCGCCTAAAGAGGCGAGGCAGGGAGTGCTGGAAATTTCAGGATCGGCAGTGTGACAGGGGGAGCAACTGTTCCTTTCGGCACATCTGCAAAAATTGTAGCGGCCCACACCCAGGAATCGAGTGTAACAGGAAGAAGAAGCAGGGGCCCGAAAGGCCAGTCTCCAGGGCGGGAGCTGGCATCAATGGTGCCAACCCCACTTAGGCCAGCAGCCATGGACCATGGCTGGCACATTACCCTGATCAGGGAGCTGCAAAGTTACTTCTGGCAGGGTTGGAGGAGGGTTTTAGGATTCCGGTGTTAGGCCAGGTGGTGGGGTCATCGGTTCATCGCAATTTAAAAACGGCTTATGAATTTCCACAAGTAGTCAGGGATAAATTGGCAAAAGAGGTGGCGGTGGGCAGGGTGGCAGGCCCATTCGAGGTCCTACATTTTCCGGACCTAGTGGTTTCACCACTGGGGGTGGTGCCAAAAAAGGAGACAGGGAAATTCAGATTGATTAATTACCTGTCATTCCCCAAAGGGGCGTCAAGGTTAATTGTTAATGATGCCATTGATCCGGAGCTGAGCTCGGTGCACTACCAATCTTTTGACAAAGCATTGGCAATAGTGAGAGCTAGAGGCCCGGGGAGCTGATGGCAAAGCTGGATATTGAATCTGCTTTCCGTCTCCTGCCCCTTCACCCGTCATCCTTTCGGCTGATGGGAATGAAGTTTGATGGGGCGTATTATGTGGACAGATGCCTACCCATGTGGTGCTCATTGTCCTGTTCTCTATTTGAGTGCTTCTGCTCGTTCCTTCACTGTGTGGTGCAGAAGGCTTCGAGGGGCGGGGCTTTGGCCCATTACCTAGATGACTTCTTGTTAGTGGGGAAAGCGGGTTCCGTGGAGTGCAAAATGCTAATGGGGGTAATGCAGGACATGATGGCAAAATTTGGTATGCCACTTGTGGACAATAAAACGCAAGGCCCTTGCACCTGTCTCACCTTTCTAGGAATAGATACTGTACAGTCAGTATGCAGATTGCCACAGTACACGGTGGGCTGCCTTTTGCAGGTAGTGCAAAGGATGGGCAGGGAGGACAGGGTATCCGTTAAGGATATTCAGTCCTTGCTGGGCCTCCTTAACTTCGCGAGAAGGGCCATCCCGATGGGAAGGGTGTTCAACCGTTGTTTGCAGAGTCAGCTGAAGGGGCCCAGGGGTCACCATAAGTGGATTAGGGTCACAACTGAGTTAAGGGAAGACTTGGGAGTGTGGGAAAGATTTCTGGTCCACTTTAACGGGGTCTGTATCTGGAGGGCCCCGCCCATTTCGAACCAGGCGTTGCATCTTTTCACAGATGCAGGAGGGTTTTTTGGTTATTGGGTGTATCTAAATGGGGAATGGAGCGCTGCTCCATGGCCTACAGAGTGGAGAGCCGTGGGATGGACAAAAAAACTGACATTGTTGGAGCTTTTCACAATCATAGTTGCTGTGGAAATTTGGGGGCAGCGGCTAGCAAATAGGTCAGTGGTGTTCTGGACGGACTATATGAGTGTGGTTTAAGCCATAAACAGGTTATCCGCCTCCTCACCGGGGGTAGTGGCATACTTAAGGCATTTGGTGTTACGCTGCTTGCAGCTTAACATTTGCTTCCCCGCCAGACACATCCCGGGGGTGCACAGCGTAATTGCGGATGCACTCTCTTGATTTATTTGGGAGCAGTTTAGGAAAGCAGCACCCAGGGTGGCAGCAGATGGATTAATGTGCCCTCCTTTTCTTTGGAAACTGATACAGGATGGGAAGCCATCCTTCCCCTAGTTCGGGCATCACTGGCGCCGAAGACTTGGACAGCTTACAAGGGCCATTGGAAAAGATGGGAGAGTCATTTTGTCACCAGAGAGGGTTCCAGGTGCAGCAGGCATCGCAGGTACAGGTGCTTGACTGGTTAGCAGCTTTGAGACTGGAAGGGGGTCACCAGATTGGGAGTAGGGAGCAGATTGGCTGCAATAGCTTTCTTTAACAGAGCGTTAGGGAATGCCGATCACTCTAGCTCTTTTCTGGTCCAGCAGGTCTTGAAGGGTTGAGGTAGGCTCGACCCTCGCTCGAAGGACCGAAGGGAACCCATCACACCGCTTCACCTGAGGCAGCTAGGAGCTGGGGTCGGTTTGTTCCTCTGAGTACGAAGTTTTGCTTTTCCGTACAGCGTTCGCCTTAGCTTTTGCAGGGCGTTGCATTTAGATGAACTGGTAGCGTCATCCAGAGCCAAGGGCTCTGGGGGGATTCAAGCGAGTCGCATAAGAGCGTCGGAAGAGGGGTTATTTCTGCTAGTACCAAGGTCAAAGACGGACCCAGAGGGTAGGGGGATGTGGTTGTCCCTGGCAAGACACAAATTCCAGGAGTGTTGTCCGGTGCGATGCGTCAGGGATTTTAACAATTCCTGGTACACGAGGACGGCAGCTCTTTGTCTGTTTTCCAGTTTTGCATGGTGCTTGTGAGAGCAGCGGAGAGGATGGGGTTAGATCCTGCGAGAATAGCTCCACATTCCTTTTCACATAGAAGCGGCTACTAGTGAGGCTGCACAAGGGGCTTCCACGCCTGAGATCAAACGCATAGGGCGCTGGAAGTCTGGAGGTTATAAAACAAACATCAGGCCAACGCACAATGTATAAAAAAAAAATATATACATTTTGGGAGCAGGAAAACTTGTAACAATTGGAAGTTAAAGTTTAAGCGATAGTTGGGTAAGGGACAGTCGGGGACTGTCGTCTGATGGTGGGCAAAAAGGGTTAATGTGGTTTAATCATGTTTTGCCAGGTACGCAAGGTGTGAACTCCCCTCCAGTTTGGGTGTTGATAATAGGGCATTCTTTTATCCACTGGGCATCCATCAGGGCGCTGCTTTCCCCAGAAGGTCAGCAGATTGGATTTCCAACGTCCAGGGCCAGCTTTCAATGGTTAGGGCGCAGGGGCCTAACATGGGAGGAATTGCCAGCCCTTCTGCAAGAAGCACACAGGAGGTAGGGGCAGCCACACATTATTGTGCTACACTTAGGGGGGAACAATTTGGGATCCGTACCTGCTTTGGATCTCATTAGGAGGATGGAGGCCGATCTGAAGTGGGTTCACGCTTGGCTCCATGATGTGCAGTTAGGGTGGTCCAATGTGGTTGCTCGGCTGCACTGGAGAGATATAGCGACCCAGAAGGCAGCGTACAACATTCAGAAAAAAGTTAACAGGGAGATAGGAAGAATGGTCACAGCCTTGGAGGGCTTCGTTATCAGGCACGATATGATTACAGCCGACAAAAAGGACCTATATCGCCCTGATAGGGTCCACCTAACGGACGTTGGGTTGGACTTGTTTATGAAGGACATCAGGAGTGCACTGTTATAGATATTATTAAAAAAAAATTCAGATGATCGCTAGTAAAAGGGAGGGGATACGCCCACTAGGTGTCGGCCTAGGGGTCCTCTCCCTTGCGGATGCAGACCGAAGATCTCTACACATCACAGCTCTTTCTCTGTGCCAATGAGCGTGAACAGCCGGGTGTCGCGCTGCAAACACCAAAACATCCATCTGTTGGTAGGGGTTAGGTTAGGGTTAGGTGCCGCCACCGGTTATGACGAACTTGATTTCAAGCTTGGATTATGTTATGTTTAAAGAGTGCCTAATAAATATTATTAGCCATAAGTTGATCGTTTATTGAATAACCGTGACCTGTCTTTCTCCCAACAAAGTTGTTGTGTCTTATTTATTTAAGTTAGTATTAGAGTACGGAGGACGTAATAGGGAGTTTATCTCTTAATGCCCCAGGGGTACTCCTACTGAGGTATTTACCCTCGCCTAAGGGACCCCTCTAAATCTCACCACCTCCAAGTCTGTGTAGTTACTGGACCGCTCTGTGCTGGAAAAAGCTACCACGCTTCTGCTGTTGATCCGGAAATTGGCAACCTTTTCTGCTGCATGCTGGGCTGTACTCAGGGTCTTCCAATGGCCAAAGGAGTCTAGACAGACTTCAGCTTACTCGGGTGGCCCACGCCGAATCATGTGTGGTACACTATATATATAGGTATAGATGTATATAGTTATATAGTACAAAAATACCATCAGATATATGTAAAAATATGTATTTATGAATAAATAGAACATAATCTTTTATGTTAAGAACATTGGATTGTGTTTGCGTGCGAGTAGGGTTTTTTCCACTTTTTTTATTGCTCCTTTTACTTCTAAGGGGAATATGTTATTGTGCATGCAAAATTCTAAGTTCGTCTTTTTACGCTTGTTGGGTTAGTGCAAGCAAAAACCATTTACTTTCAACTTGTAATCCGAGCGCTAGCCTACGCATGCAAAAAGCTTACTTCTAGCAGAGTTAGCGTGCGAGCGTGAACGTTAAATTCCGCTCCACTTCTTGCCCTAAATTTAAAAAAATATTATCTACTGTTAAATGAATATATACTAGATAAAGAGATGTAGTTGTAAATTGTCATACTAGATAAAGAGGTGTAGTTGTAAATTATCATACTAGATAAAGAGGTGTAGTTGTAAATTATCATA
This sequence comes from Bombina bombina, assembly GCF_027579735.1. Taxonomy (NCBI): domain Eukaryota; kingdom Metazoa; phylum Chordata; class Amphibia; order Anura; family Bombinatoridae; genus Bombina; species Bombina bombina. Next base: position 206,191,962 of record NC_069501.1, on the reverse strand, counting down.
CTAGATAAAGAGATGTAGTTGTAAATTATCATACTAGATAAAGAGGTGTAGTTGTAAATTATCATACTAGATAAAGAGATGTAGTTGTAAATTATCATACTAGATAAAGAGATGTAGTTGTAAATTATCATACTAGATAAAGAGGTGTAGTTGTAAATTGTCATACTAGATAAAGAGATGTAGTTGTAAATTATCATACTAGATAAAGAGATGTAGTTGTAAATTATCATACTAGATAAAGAGGTGTAGTTGTAAATTGTCATACTAGATAAAGAGATGTAGTTGTAAATTATCATACTAGATAAAGAGATGTAGTTGTAAATTATCATACTAGATAAAGAGGTGTAGTTGTAAATTGTCATACTAGATAAAGAGATGTAGTTGTAAATTATCATACTAGATAAAGAGATGTAGTTGTAAATTATCATACTAGATAAAGAGGTGTAGTTGTAAATTATCATACTAGATAAAGAGGTGTAGTTGTAAATTATCATATAAAGCCCTTTTTCACAGCCCGTGTGCATCATGTTCGCTCTATACCCAAGTATCCCACAATGAGATCAGCCTGATAGCTGCACATGTGATAAAGTTAGATGCAGATATGTGGTCAAAATGTATTTTTCTTCCATGTTCATGGTTTTTTTATTAATGGAACATGAAACAAAAAAATTATTTCATGATTTAGGTAGAACATACAATTTTAAAAAACTTTCCAATTTACTTCTATTATTTAATTTGTTATCCTTTGATGAGATCGTAATGTTGCAATTTCACAAAATAAATGCTGCATACAACAATGTATATGGTCGTCATTTGTATGTAGATATGTGTGTGTATACATGTGTGTGTGTATATACGGTGTATATATATATATATATATGTATATATATATATATTTATATATACTTTTATATATTTTTAAATGTTATTTATAGTATGAACTTTTATAAATTTGTTTTAAAGCCAGCTATTTCTAAAAAGAGTATACAAAATTTATGTCACTTGAAGCAAACAGCAGAGGGTAATTTATAGATAGTTAAGGAGCTCCACAGCACTGCATTGGTCAATTTTTTAATAACTATAGTCTCCAAATTTTAATTGCATATGTCTGTTACATTTCTTTGTTTCAAACATACAATTTGAGGAAGAGCACAAGCCATTTTCTTCAGTATTTTCCTTTATCCACTAATAGTTGGTTTCCCATTGAAGAAAAAAAAACATTTTCACTCAATTTCCCCACATTGATTACAAAACCCTTAAAAGGCACTTAGCAACCACAATTACTGTCTGTGGTCACATGATTTGATGCTAAACATTGTTTTTTTTCCCTTGTGGTCAGCTGCAGCTGTCTCACATTTATTATTAAAAAAAAATCAGGAAAGAGTGCTTTCTTTATTTCTTTTGATGATCATGTTAATACGGATTAATTTCTTTCAAAATATGTTTGTTTTATGCAGTTAATAAATATATATAGGTGTTTGCTATCTTATCTTGCTGTAACCATATCTGTTATTAGATAATGACTGTCGAACATCAGACTATTAAAAAAAAGTTATTTCACAAAAGTATATCTCCACATTTTGAAGTGTGTATACTTACCAATCAATCAAAAACAGCAATCGTTGCCCAAAATGTAATATTGCTATTTCAATAACACTATACTTATTTTAAAAACTACTTGTTAACTTAACTAAATGCAATCTTGCCCTCTGCGATTGATCACAACTTAATATTGGCAGGAGAGCCCAGTATTGGTAAAAACAAAAAAAAACACTATGTGCACAAACAATTAAGGTCTAGATTATAAGCGGAGCGCTATTTAGCTTTCCCACTTGCTTTTTAAGAATAGATCGCTAGACAGAGGCTTTTTGCATGCATTCAGTTGCACTCGTATTGCAAGTTGTAAGTAAAAAGTTTCCGCACAAGTGTAACACTGACTTGAGGGAAATAAAATATTGCAACCGCGTTAAATTCTTCCATAAAAGTCAATGGAGCATGAAAATTAAAAAAAAAATACTTGCGTGCTAACCTAAAGCATGAAATATTACTATTTTTACATTCCAATGTTTTTCACATAGCAGAATATGTTCTATTTATTCTTAAATACATATTTATATATCTGTATATACCTTTATATCTATTTAGATAGATAGATATATGTGTATCTGATACTGTTCATGTAAAATACATATATATATATATATATATATATATATATATATATATAGTGTAAGTATTTAATTTATTAAACAAGGAGAATGAACTTTCCTTCAGATCTCAAGGAGTAGGTAGAAACTTATATTTTATATTTCTGTTATTATTTTCCATAATAACAGAAATATAAAATATAAGTTTCTACCTATTCCTTAAGATCTGAAGGGAAGTTCATTCTCCTTGTTTAATAAATTGGTTTAGACTGATACATTTGTGCGTTATGCTAGTGCAGTAGTTGCAGCGATACCATTGGGTATAGAATAGACTTATGCATTTAAAGTATGCCACTGATAATGGATGTTCTCTTTTTTCTTGTTTGTGCTGTAAACATAAATTGTATATATTTGTGATAATGACACATTGTTTATCCTGATGGTTTGGGATTACTATATGTAAGAATTTATTGTCACAGAGCTCACGGCCGTGATGTCGCAAAATCCCCTTGTATGTACACTCGGGTACTCATGTTTATTTACCCGATCGTCATGACAACCATTCACGCTGTCACTATCTGGGCCGGTGCAGACTGATGACGTCAGCACTCGGCGCAATGAGTTCCAACATGTGCATAAGTTTTTGGGATTGATGTGCGGTCCCTCTCGTGACCATATGTATGTGGTTAAGGTAAATTGGTTATACTATTTAAGATTGGGGTTAAGGCCCTTGTCTTTATGTTTTATTCATAAAAAGCTTTTGGAATATACTCCTGTGTTTTGCCTGCTTTTGTTTGGGTATCCCTCCATCTCTATAGCCGGGCGTGGGATTACTTACACCATATATACTTTACTTTGAGCAGAGCACCAGGTGGATGTAACAGATGGTGTGTGCCGTTTCCTTTCCACACGTGTGTGTGTGTGTGTGTGTGTGTATATATATATATATATATATGTGTATGTATATATATATATATATATATATATATATATATATATATATAAAAAGATATAAAGGTATATATATATAACTATGTATTTACAATTACAAAGTGACTATGCAAAAAAAAACGCCAAACTGGGTTGCTCTAGCAACCCCAATATAAATATGTATACAAATACATCAATTCAAAAAGTAAAATAACATTGCTACATATAGTGTGTATAGCATTGCAGTGTATAAATATATAACACAGTGTAGAATAAGGGACAGTGTACAGAAAACCCACAAGCTCATACCCAGAATAAATAGCATATGATCTGATCTTTATACGTTTATTACTCTCTGTTTGGGAAGCAGTCCTATGTTGTTAATGCCATATGGATCGTGGGCCGTTATGGAGCTAAATTGTGTGAGAAACAACTATTGGATGTAAAAACCTATAAACGCCTAGCAGGAAACCCCACATTGGAATACAAATCCTACATTGATGGTGTTATAATGATGAGTGGCAGAAAGGATGGATTGACAACAGTGTAAAAGAATGGATGACAGTGAAATATCCAGTTAGACCCATCCTATATACAATCCCGAAGATACACAAAAATGCCACATCACCACCTGGATGCCCAATAGTCTCCGCTAGGAACTCAATCTTACAGCCTATTGCAACATTTGTTGATTATCTACTCCAAATGTATGTGGTTAACATGAAATCTTATTTACGTGACTTTTGGGCACTTATTTATGTACTAACCAGTAAGATAAAGGTAACTGTTGAAGACTTTCTTATGAGTTTGGATGTCAATAGCCTCTACACAGTGATCCCACACCAAGAAAGGAAACAGGTCATCTCAAGGTGTTTGAGGAAATACCCGTATGTGGATCCATCTACTGAATTCATCATTAAATTAATTTCAATTTGCCTGAAATTCAGTCACTTAAAGTTTGAAAAATCCTTTTATCTCCAACTAACTGGGACAGCCAAGGGTTCCAAAATGGAACCTTCATTCGCTAACTTATACTTGGAATTCATAGAGGAAGAGGTGATGCAGGTGTATGGAAAACATCAGATACATTTCTATCGTCGCTATATCGATGATATCTTCCTTATATGTCGGGGAGATGAAAATCAACTAAGTGGTACAAATAATTCAATTAAACAAATTGTCCCATTAAGTTGAAAGTCTCTGCTGATAAGTCACAGATGGATTTTCTGGACAAAAGAATCCTCAAATAGGATGAGCATTTGGGAACCACACTATACAAAATACCTACTGATTGTAATTCCATATTGCACGCTAAGAGTTGCCATCCAAGAGCATTGATAAAAGCAATACCAAAAGCACAGATGTTGAGGGTGGTTAGGAAAAATTCCCTTGAAGAACTAAGAAAGATGCAACTAGGTGAGATGACACAACGATTCATAGCAAGGGAATACAAAAATGAGGATATTGTGTTGGCAAGAGATGCAGTGGTGGATATGACACAACAGGACCTATTGAAACACAAGAAAGATGAGGTCTCAGAAAAGCAACTACATTTCAGCATAACTTATACACCACAATTAAGTACAATGAGCAACAAACTGCATGAACAATGGAACATCATCACAAGTAATTCAACACTTCCATAGAGAGAGTATGATCCCCCAAGGGTGCGTTTCAGAAAAGGGAAGAGTCTATGTGACTATCTCATGAAGACCCACCCCATTCAAATCTATATGCCCAATACTTAAAATCATCTAGAAAGGGTTGCTATAGGTGCCCTAGTTGCACTACATGCAACTCAATGCTACAAGGAGAGCGCTTTTCAACACCCCAATCATAACAAGAAATATTATATCAAACACTACCTTACGTGCACCACAAAATTTGTTGTGTACATGCTGAACTGCATCTGTAGCCTGTTTTATATTGGAAAAACATTGGACGATAAAAAACGGATGGCCAATCATAGAAGTGCAAAACGGTTAGCAATTGATGAGAAGAAAAGTGATCAACCAGTTGCCAGACATTTCATGGAACATGGACACACTGTGAAAGACCTAAGGTTCATCCTCATTGACCATGTCCCCCCATTGGGGAGGGGAGGTGACAGGGATAAAAAAAACTTCTGCAATTAGAGGCAGGTTGGATATATGAATTATACACTATATATATGCCAGAGGTCTGAATGCCAAAAATGATTGGCACTGTTTTCTATGAGATTTGTTATCCATGAAATTTGCCTATTTATGAAATCTGTCTTAGTTATGGAATTTGCCTATCCACAATTCTTGTTCTAACATCTGTAGTAGTTATGTCAGCATTACATCTCCCTATTCACGGTATAGGTTCCACTAGAATGTGATGGTATTTTTCTTGGAATATCTCTTTTATTATTTTTATTATTTATTTTTATTTGTATTATCTATAGGTTTGAGATATATCTCAAGATAATCTGTATTCGTGTATTGAATATAGAAACTAATGTGAATCCCCTTAACTAATTGTTCTTCACACAGTCAGATCTAATTCTGCAATTCGCCATTTTTTCATCATATATACATATTCATTTTACTACATTTAGTCTACTTTTTTTCAAGTATATTGATTCACATATACTTCAATACTAGAGTAGGGCACTAATCTAAATGTCTGCTCTATAGATTTTACTACCCTATTAGATTGTGGTTCTGCTATCTAATGTATGCTGTATTCAACATAATTATTTTTTGGTTATCCTGAATTCAAATTTGTATATATCTGTACTAATATCTTTTCACCACCTCTCGTAGATGCCACACATTCTGATATTACTTCCTTCTTTCATTGTCATATTTATATGTCTGTGTAAATGTTACGGTTACCCTTAGTCTCGCTGAGAGATGGACCGCTTAGTAGCCTGGATCCCTATTGCTAAAGAGGGGAGAAGCTGCTTTCCATAGTATTCTATATGAGTCTCGCAAATATAGAATAATCTCCCTTAGCTGCAGTACAGCTAGGATACCCTTCTGCCCACAAAATCGAGTCAACGCTGCGATTGAGGGTCAAACAAGAACTCAGGACTGGGATGCCCAGCCTGCTTTTTATTAAGGTTACATGCACACAGGGCACTCCCAGGGGGAGAGGGGGGGAAGCACAAAATCCCCCATCACACATTTAGATAGAGAGCACTGTCCTTTGACAGGCCACAATAGGATTACAGTACTTAAGATAACAAGTTTACAAGTTCATCTTATCAATTAGCAGTCTGGCTCCAGAGGTGATTAGACAATAGTTTCTAAAAGCTGAAAAAAAAGAGTTAACTCTTTATGAAATGATACTTGTTACGGTTTTCTTGGAGCCCTTCTTAGGCGCTGGCTTGCTGGTTCAGGCATTGCTGCTGGGAAATAAGCTCTTCACAACAAAATAACTAATGCTTCTGTAACAGTGCTCCCTTTCTGTGGAACACTCTGGCAGACACGGTCTGACCCCTTTTCGGGGCAGACTAAGGCTGTCCAGACCGCTGGTTATGCGGGGCTGAGGTCGGTTTGTCTGGACAACCCGTCGGCGTTGCCATTCTGTTTCCCAGGTCTGTAAGTAATGGTGAAATTGAAGGGTTGCAACGATAAGCTCCAACGTAATAGCCTGCCGTTATCTCCAGAGACCCGGTTCAGCCACACCAACGGGTTATGGTCGGTGACCAGAGTGAACTCCTGACCATATAAATAGGGAGTCAATTTCTTTAATGCCCACACCAAAGCCAAACACTCCTTTTCGACCGCTGCATAGCTGACTTCGCGGGGCAGGAGCTTCCGGCTGATGTAGGCAACTGGATGCTCCCCTCCATCTTCGCCTACTTGGCTGAGGACGGCTCCCAGCCCGAACATGGAAGCATCTGTATGGACGATAAAACGTTTGTTAAGGGCTGGGGCCGCCAAGACAGGAGCGTTAATTAGAGCATTTTTGAGAGCCTGGAAAGCCGTTTCACAGTGGGGAGACCACAGGACCTGTCGAGGTAAGTTCTTTTTGGTCAAGTCAGTCAGGGGTTTGGCAAGTGTGCTGTAGTCTGGTACGAACCGTCTATAGTACCCTGCCGTGCCCAGGAAGGCTAGGACCTGAGTCTTAGTGATGGGGGTGGGCCAATTGGCGACAGCTTCTATTTTGGCCGGCTCTGGTCGCTGCTTTCCACACCCCACCCGGTGACCCAGGTACTGTACCTCGGCCATCCCAAAGTGGCATTTTTCTGGCTTCAGAGTCAGGCCAGCAGCCCGGATCTGATCCAGAACCATTCCCACATGAGCTAAGTGGTCCTCCCAGGACTCACTGTGGATCGCTATGTCGTCCAGGTAGGCGCAAGCAAAACTCTGGAAGCCATCCAGGAGCCTATCCACCAAGCGCTGGAATGTAGCTGGGGCATTCTTCATCCCAAACGGCATTACCCTAAACTGATATAAGCCGAATGGAGTGACGAATGCCAACTTGGGGATAGCCTCCGGGGCCAGGGGAATCTGCCAGTAACCTTTGCAGAGGTCAATAGTGGTCAGGTAATTTCCCCTGGCTATACGATCGAGTAGCTCGTCTACCCTGGGCATAGGGTAAGCGTCCGTCACGGTCTTTTCATTGAGCCTCCGATAGTCTACGCAGAACCGGGTGGTCCCATCTTTCTTGGGCACCAAGACAACTGGGGAGGCCCAGGGACTATCGGAGGGCTCAATTACCCTGAGCTGGAGCATCTCATCGATCTCCTTCTTCATTCCTGTCCTAACTGCTTCGGGGATTCGGTACGGAGCCTGGCGCAAGGGAGCTTGTCCCGGAGTATCTACCTGGTGGGTGGTTAAAGTAGTGTACCCTGGCTTCGGGGAGAAGGTGAGGTGTTTGGACTGGAGGAGTTGGTTGAGCTGCTCCCTTTCAGTGGGGCTAAGTCGGTTCCCTATCTGAACCTGCGCCACTATACCTGTGGGGAGGCTCTTTTCTAATAGGACTGGAATGGGTAAACTGTCGGGGTCTTCCTGAGGGGAACAACATACGGCCGTCACGTTCTCTGGTCGCTCAAAATATTCCTTGAGCATGTTTACATGGAATGTCTTTCTAAGATTGTTGTCGTGGCAGCTAGCTATCACATAAGTGGTGTCTCCCCTTTTCTCTACGATCTGGTAGGGACCCTGCCAGGACGCCTGCAATTTGTCTGTCTTCACTGGCTTAAGTACTAACACCTTTTGTCCTATGGTGAAGATTCTCTTTCGGGCCCCCCGATCGTACCATACTTTCTGTCTTCTCTGGGCCAACTGGAGATTAGCCCGCACGGATTTGGCTAATTGCTCCATTCGGTCCCTGAGTTCCAGCACGTATGGCACAATTGGGACACCGTCAGCCTCCATCTCTCCCTCCCAGTGCTCCCGGATCAGGTTTAGGGGTCCCCGTACCTTTCTTCCGTAGAGCAACTCGAAGGGAGAGAACCCTGTCGTTTCCTGGGGCACCTCCCGATAAGCAAATAGGAGGTGCGGCAGGAAGCGTTCCCAGTCTCGGTATTCCTGAGTGAACGTCTTGAGCATTTGCTTGAGGGTCCCATTGAACCTCTCACACAGCCCGTTCGTCTGGGGGTGGTATGGGGAGCTCAGGAGGGACTTAATTTTGCAAACCTGCCAGAGTTGTTGGGTCAATTCAGCCGTAAATTGGGTGCCTCGGTCGGATAGGATTTCTTTTGGAAATCCTACCCGGGAGAACACCTGTACTAGTGCATTCGCTACCGTATCCGCTTGTATGTTGGATAGGGCGACAGCCTCTGGGTACCTGGTAGCGTAGTCCACTACGGTAAGAATGTATCGCTTACCGGAGGGACTAGGGGTAGCCAGTGGTCCCACTAGGTCAATAGCAACCCGGCTGAAGGGTTCCTCTACAATGGGCATATTTACTAGCTGGGCTTTAGGGTGATCGCCTCGCCTTCCTACTCGTTGACACACATCGCAGGTGTTACAGTAAGTTCTAACGTCAGCGTGCACCCCTGGCCAAAAGAACGTGTGAGTAATGCGGTGTAGGGTACGGGTAACGGCTAGGTGGCCTGCTAAGGGGATGCCGTGGCCTATTTTGAGGATTTCTTGACGGTATTTGTGGGGCACTACCAGCTGTCGCCTACGCTGTCCCCTTTTCTCTGTCCAGCGGTATAGTTTCCCTTTTTCCCATAAGAATGTTTCGTTATCTGCCCCGCCCCCTCCGGTCTCTGCTCGTTCCCGGTACTTTTGTAAGGTCGGGTCAGTCTTAGACTCTGCCTCAAAAGCATCTGGGGTGTCCCAGGGTATGGGGCCTAACCTGTCAGGCAAGGTCGGGGTAGGTCTTACCTGTGTCTCCCGCACTGGTGAGAGCTCTCGCTCCGTCCGGGCTTGGGCCCGTGTAGTCACTGGGTCCGCCTCGTTGTTGCATACTGGAGCATAGGCAGAAGTCATGGGGCCCAAATCGTTGCCCAGTAGTACTTCGGCAGGTAAATTATCCATTAGGCCCACGTTCACAGCCCCCTTTCCCGCTCCCCAATCAAGATGCACTTTAGCTGTTGGAATTTTGTACACATCCCCCCCCGCCACTCTAACGGCCACAGTCTGTCCGGATCGCTTGTGCTCTGGCACCAAATGACTCTGTACCAGCGTGATAGTAGCCCCTGTGTCTCGCAATCCCTCGGTAGATCGCCCCTCGAGCCATACCCTCTGCCGATGGTGCTGGCGGTTATCTGAGGCAGCATATACAGGGTCTGCCTCGTGAAGCGGCCCCACATATCCCTCCATAGGGGCCTCTTGGTTAACACAGAGGGCCCGGTCCGGACGATAGGACCCAGAGGGGTAATTGTAATTCCTGGGTGTCTGGTGCGTATTAAGGGGGCAGCTAGCCATGAAATGCCCTGGTTGCTTGCATCGGTGGCAAGTCGGTCTGGGACGCTCAGAGCTGTTATTGGGTGGTCCTGAGTGTCGGACGGGCCCTGTGGGCACCGGGGCTCGGAATTCAGCACGAGGGGGTGCACAGTAAACCTCTCTGGGTTCGACCCGTGCTGGAGCTCGGTAGTTCATGGGTTCGTGAAGACGGGAGTCATAATGTTCATCGGCCAATTTGGCTGCTTCTTCTAAGGTAGAAGGCCGCCTGTCTCGCAGCCATTCCTTCCCTTGCTGTTCCATGCCATTCTAAGAGAAACAATTGTAAAATTTCCTCCCCAGTCACCGCTTTACTTCCGCTCAGCCAGTGATTTGCCGCTCTCCGCATTCGGTGCGCCCATTCCATATGGGTATCGTTAGGCTTCTTTTCCGTGCCCCGAAACTGTCGGCGATACGTGTCCGGAGTTACAGCGTACCGTCGCAACAGTGTCTCCTTAACTAGCTCATACTGTGTCACTTCCTCAGCACCCAGAGTACGAAAGGCTTCCAGGGCTCGCCCGGATAGTTTCCCAGACAATATCGTGGGCCACTCTCTGTTGGGAATCTGGTGCAGGGCACATTGCCTTTCGAAGTCCGCCAAATATTCATCAATCCCTGTCTCGCTCTCTAGGAAGGGTCGAAATGCCGCATAGGGTATCTTGGGCCTCCCAGCATTTTCGACAGGGATGATTACCTGCGGGGCTTCAGCATTGCGGTGTGCGTTCGCTAGGTTGAGTTCGTGGGCTCGAGTCTCTCGTATATCCTCGTCCGCCTCCGCCATCAACTGCTGTACCAATTCCATGGAGGGGTTCGGCCCGTATAATGAGAGCCTTTCCCGAACAATCCTGGTTTTTTCGTCACTAATCGTGGTCGGTGTTTCCGCCATTGTGAAGCTCTGATCCAGTTCGGTCAATTCTGCGATCAGCTCTCTCCTCGGCCGGTTGCTGGCGTACCCCCCTCTGCTTTCAAGTAAATCTTTTAGGGTTGTACGCTTCAATTTTTCGTAAGCGCCCACCATCCGTTCTGTACCTCTCCTAGGAAATCCAGGAAAATCCCGCCGCTGCCGCCAAATGTTACGGTTACCCTTAGTCTCGCTGAGAGATGGACCGCTTAGTAGCCTGGATCCCTATTGCTAAAGAGGGGAGAAGCTGCTTTCCATAGTATTCTATATGAGTCTCGCAAATATAGAATAATCTCCCTTAGCTGCAATACAGCTAGGATACCCTTCTGCCCACAAAATCGAGTCAACGCTGCGATTGAGGGTCAAACAAGAACTCAGGACTGGGATGCCCAGCCTGCTTTTTATTAAGGTTACATGCACACAGGGCACTCCCAGGGGGAGAGGGGGGGAAGCACAAAATCCCCCATCACACATTTAGATAGAGAGCACTGTCCTTTGACAGGCCACAATAGGATTACAGTACTTAAGATAACAAGTTTACAAGTTCATCTTATCAATTAGCAGTCTGGCTCCAGAGGTGATTAGACAATAGTTTCTAAAAGCTGAAAAAAAAGAGTTAACTCTTTATGAAATGATACTTGTTACGGTTTTCTTGGAGCCCTTCTTAGGCGCTGGCTTGCTGGTTCAGGCATTGCTGCTGGGAAATAAGCTCTTCACAACAAAATAACTAATGCTTCTGTAACAGTAAATATATGAATTGTTGGTTTGTTTGTGCTGCAATTATTCAATATATTTCTAGGCAAGCTTTAGGATTATCAATACGCTTTACCAACTACCATGTATAACAAGAATATACCGTAACTCATATACAATGTATTTAACTATAGGTAAGAGGTTTCTTATACGTCAAAGATGACTTTTCATCTGGGCTCCAACGTGGAGTGCAGGCACGCCCCCTCAGGCTGTACTCTCTTGCTTAGCTCAGTGACGATGACAGGCAGCATGCCACATGGAGAGGTTAAGGTAAATACCCCTGTAACAATTAGAATTAAGCATTAGCGCTTAAGGAACTGGTGCAGGGCTGTCTTTAATATTGACTGGACCCTGGGCGAAAATTTTCTTGCCCCCCCAACCCCATGCAATTTCGCTCTCCACCCCAACATCCCAAAAAACAACTAAATCAATTTATTTTTAAATTATTAGCCCAGTAGTGGATTATCCACTGCTGAGCTAATCATTTAAAAAAATGAAATAAATTGCAATATGTGAAACTGGACCTAAGCAGTACTAATAAGTAAATAAATATATAAATTCCTCCACTGTGGATTCATTTAATATTCTTTTGAATGTGATTCTGGTGTGAGGTTAGTTGGTTAAAGAGATTTAGGGCAGCCAACAGGAGCAAAGCAAAGTAAAGACTGAGGAGGAATCATGGAGGTGCAGTATAAGTTTACTGACTGGAACAGCAGAACTACTATGGGAAGCTGTAAAATCTGAGACAGAGAGAAAACAAAAACTATAAAAATAAACCTTACATTAATGTCTGAAGTATCAGCATGACACTATACATCAGCCACAGCAGCACATGTCACTTCTTTGCTAGGAACAAGTTCCCTCTCACCTTGCACTAGACAATGCTGCATGGGGAAGGGTGTGTGTGCACTCACTTATTCTTCCCACTGATACCTTTCTACAAAGCACTGTTCCCCTAACAAACTTCAGTTAGTTGATCTTAGGGCCACAGCAGAAAGAGCAGGGCTAAGGGGACCAGCAGACTGGATGCTGTCTGTCCAAAGCTGCATGGATACAGTGTGAGATGAGTCACACAGCCTCAAGACTGAAGAGAGCAGTGTATGCAGCTGCACAGATGCTCAAATCCTCACGTGCTTGCCGCTCCAGCTTTCTGCTGCATGCGCCTACAGTCAGCCCTACCCAGAAACAATCCCTACCACCAGAGCAGTTACCTGGTAACAGTGGTAACCCCAGTAGGACCTTTTATGATGCAGTGGGAATGGCTGGATGCTGAGTTAGGGCTTTGCATTCAGTGCTGCACAGTGCACATCTGAAACAGCACATGGCAATAGCTTGGCATGTCACATGACACCGGCACGGTCTGGCACAGTTTAAAAAACAAAAAATATATAAGCAGAGTACTTTTGACTGTGACAGTATTAGGACTGAATGTGTGTGTTCCCCATGTCAAATCAGCAGTCTGGTATGAACCATAAAAAAAAAAAAATTTTTTTTTTTTAGGACTCTTGGGCCCCTCAACAGAAATTGGGCCCTGGGCAGCAGCCCCTTTTGCCCTGTGTTAAAGACGGTCCTGAACTGGTGAGCCATACACATAAAGCCAAATGTTCACACAAACACACAATTTAGCTCCATAACGACCCGCAATTCAAATGGCATTAACAGCATAGGACTGCTTTCCAAAAAGAGAGTAATAAACGTATAACGATCATATACTATTTATTCTGGGTATGAGCGTGTGGGTTTTCTGTACACTGTCCCTTATTCTACACTGTGTTATATATTTATACACTACAATGCTATACACACACTATATGTAGCAATGTTTTTTTACTTTTTGAATTGATGTATTTGTATACATATTTATGTTGGGGTTGCTAAGGCAACCCAGTTTTGCGGTTTTTTTTGGACAGGTGGAGGGGTCTCTGATCTATTTAAAGGGACTCAAAACCCAAAGTTTTTTCTTTCATGATTCGGATAAAGAATGAAATTTTAAGCAACTTTCTAATGTACTCTTATTATGATTTTTTTCTTTCTTCTCATGCTATCTTTATTTGAAAAAGCAGGAATGTAAGAATAGGAGCCGGCCCATTTTTTGTTCAGCACCTGGGTAGCGCCGGCTGATTGGTGAGATAATTGTAACCACCAATCAGCAAGCGCTACCCAGGTCTGAACCAAAAATGGGCCGCTCCTATGTTTACATTCCTGCTTTTTCAAATAAAGATAGCAAGAGAATGAAGAAAAAGTGATAATAGGAGTAAATTAAAAAGTTGCTTAAAATTGCACGCTCTATCTGAATCATGAATGCTCCTTTAAGAATTGTTTTTTTTATTCACATGTTGGTCTGATGAAGGGGTGAAGGCCCTGAAACATCACTTTGTAATTAAAGGATTATATTCACGTCAAATCCAGTGAGTGCAGATTCTTTGGAAATTTATATTGCATTTACTCTGACAACCTGGTACTTTGGACATTTGTTTGTGAGAGTGCACCTATACCATACTTGTTTTATTTATTTTTATATATATAAACACCTGAGACCCTTATAACTTTTGCAAAATTTGTTTAATGTTAGTGTTATTATGAGTGTAACTGTACTTTTAAATATATTTTGATTTTTTTTGTGCCATTTTTTTCTCTTGCGTAACACTTAACTAGAGCTCTGAAGTCACGCTAACCCGACTAACGTTAAATTAGATTGCATTGCAGATTAGATTAGCGAATGCATTTATTTTCAACGTATAATATGTGTGCCACTTCCAATGCACACAAGCAGCAGTGGTAAACCCCTTATTGGTTGCACACAACTCATAATCTAGACATACATTTTGCCTGATATAATATAATAATAGTTAAATGGACATTAAACACTTTGAGATGGTAATATAAAATGATAAATCATATGTATAAAAAAATTCTGCAATCTACTTTCATCATTTATTTTGTCCCTTTTTCCTGTAATTCCATTCTGAAATTGTGAGCTTTTCAGTTCCTGTTAGAAATGGAAGTTCAGAACACTATTATATTACACACAGCCATTGGCTGCACACTCTAGTGACCTATTTATAACTGTTTTTGATTGGCCACAGCAGTGAAGGTAACCTAAGTTACAACATGGCAGCTCCTATTGTTTTATAGAAACTAATTTTGTTAATATTTAAATCACTAGTGAAACTTTTAAAAGTACATCTACATTTTATTCTCAGACTAATCTTTTATTTGAATGCTTCATTCTATCTAGCATTGATTTAGTGTTTAGTGACGGTGTCCCTTTAAAGAATGTAATATGCAACATTTGGCTTTGGGCATCTGGAAGAATGTATTGCTGAATCAAGAAGAGGATAGACAATAGGTTATTTGATAAATTAAAACTAATATTGGTCAGACTGAAAACTTTTTTTTTATCTTTCATATTTTATTATTTTACAATAGTGAAACCATAAAATATTTAACATTTCAAATATTATTATTATTATTATTATTATTTTGTGTATTATGAACAAAATATAAGTATCTTAATCCTAGATTGTGATGCAACCCAATCAGCAATTACACATTTTTATGTCTGAAGTTTGTGCACAAAGAGAGTTATTTTCTCATTCAGTTTAGTGAAATGAGATTCACAAGTCAAAAAACAGGAGAAATCCTGTGATAACTCAAACTTACCCAACTGTACAAAAAAAAAAAACTTGGAGCTCTAAATGAAGAAGTGTTTTTCTAGTAAAAAAAATAATAAAAGGAGGAGGCAAAGACACCCCAGCCAAAGGCTTAAATACCTCCCCCATTTCCTTATAACCCCAGTCATTCTTTGCCTTTCATCACAGGAGGTTGGCAGGGAAGTGTTAGAAGATTTCTGAGTAGTCTCTTATGGAGGGTAGTATTTTTCGAGATGGGACTGAAATTTTAAGTAGTCCTGTCAGCCTCTCAGTGAGAGCACGGATGAAAGTTAGAGTCCAGAGATGCAGGGAGAGTCTTTCTGCGAAACCATCCCGACTCATATTAACAACTCCATAGGCAATCAGCGTTGACAAGTTTCGCTGACTGCTTTCTTCGCTCAAGTCCATGTCAGAAGTGATGCTACTATCTGTCACACTTGAAGGGCCGGGTTCCTGTTCCACAGCGTAGATTCTGGTAAGATCGTTTCATATTATATACATGTAGAAGACAGGGTCACAGTGTGACTCCTTTTATCTGTATAGAATCAAGGGTTAATATCCCCTTAAGGGGATTATTGAACAGGGGGGAATAATCTTATATGTTTATTTGATTTTATGCTGCTTTTATGTGGGAGATGTTATGGGCTCATAGGCTAGGGTTGCCATCTGCCCCGGTTTCACCGGGACTGTCCCGGTCTGAGGCTCTGTGTCCCATGTCCCGGAACTAGCCTCAATATATATATATTTTAAATGCCCCCTCGTTTAAGAGGGAGACAATAAGGTCCATTCTTCCCCTCGTTTGAGAGGGGTAGTTTATGACCACAATAGATTCCTGGACCAGTTTATTGCTCTTCCGTTTGGTCTAGCTAAAGAAATGTTTCAAAGAGTGGACCATTCAGAATATCTCCTCTGTCTACTTCGATCCCATGGATGATAATCTAGAGAGAGTTCTCTTGTATCAAGTACCAGGGTAGAATTCTCAGGTACTATAATAGTCTCCATAGACATGAGAATATTTCTAACAGACCAGAGACGTTGCAAGCTAGCTTCAACATGTCTTGCCCTCCAGATCTCCTTAAGGCCATCTATGGCTCGGTGTATGGAGGTGATTGGTCTCATGGTGTCCAGCTTAGACATAATTTCCTTTGCCAGGTTTCACCTCAGACTGTTGCAACTGTGCATGCTGAACTAGTGGAACGGCGATCATTCAGATCACTCTCAACAGATTTCTCTGGACAACCAATTGGGAGAATCGCTCTCTTGGGGGTTTTGTCGCGATCACTTGTTTTGAGGGATGTCCGTCTCAAGACCATCCTAGGTGATTGTGACTACGGTTGTGAGTCTGTCAGGATTGGGAGCCATTTGGGGTTAAAGAAAGTTAGAATCCAGCACTGCAACCCACAGGATAAACCCTCCTGAAGCTACTACCAAGCTTCCAAATATAACATGAAAAAAATAGTACGGAGGGTTTTCAAATATGCCAAAAATTCCTTTATTGCAAAATAATGTCCATAATAGGGTCAAATGAGCACAACGTTTCGGGGCACATGCCCCTTAATCATGTGAGCCATTTGGGGTACCAGGAAGGCACAAGGCATCTTGTCTCAGGAGGTAAAGCTCCTGATCTCTTTTTGGATCTTCGGGCAGAATACAATGCTCTGAAGGCTTGGCCTCTGATGGGTTCGTCCCAGTTAATTAGATTCCAATCAAACAATATATCCTCGGTGGCTTACATCAACCATCAGGGGGGAACGTGAAGCTCCCTAGCTATGAGGGAAGTATCTCGGATTGTGGTGTGGGGGAGACCCGCATTTGTTCACTGTTATCGATCTACATTCCGGGTGTGGACAACTGGGAAGCAGATTTCCTCAGCAGACAATCCTTTCATCTGGGAGAATGGTCTCTCCATCCCGAGTGTTTGCAGAGATTTGCAAGAGGAAGATCTTATTATATAATGTCTCAATACCAAGCTACCCAGATAGGGGTCGAGGTACAGGGATCCTCATGCAGAGCTAACAGATGCATTAGCAGTGCCTTGGAGGTTCAATCCAATTTATCCTTTCCGACCATTACCACTACTTCCTAGTGTAGTGGCTCCAGTCAAGCAGGCATCAGTGATAGTGACTGCTCTGTCTTGGCCGCGAAGGATATGGTTTGCGGATCTAGTGGGGATGTCATTATCTCCTCCGTGGAAGTTACCTTATCACAGGGATCTGCTGATCAAGGTCTATTTGTTCATCAATGTCTAGATTCTCTAAGGCTGACTGCGTGGAGATTGAACACTTAGTCCTAGCCAAGAGAGGGTTTTCGGAGAGAGTTATTTTATACTCGCATTCCAGCTTGTAAGCTGGTTGCTCGTTGCATCTATCATAAGGTGTGGAGGACCGACTTATATCTCCAGGATGAACTGGACAAGGGCTTTTCTACAAGTCCCCTAAAGGGACAGTTTTCAGCCCTGTCTGTGTTACTGCACAAGAGGTTTGCCAAGCTTCCAGATGTGCAGCCATTTGTTAAGGCTCTGCTGGGATCAGACCTGTGTTTAGATCTAAGGCTCCTCCTTGGAGTTTAAATCTTGTCCTTAAGGTCTTGCAACGGGCTCCATTGGAGCCTATGCATGAAGTAGACATTAAATTGTTGTCTTGGAAGGTTCTTTTACTAACTATTGCTTCTGCGTTCAGTCTCTCTGAGATTGCTGCCTTGCAATGCGACCCTCCTTATCTGGTGTTTCATGCCGATAAGGCTGTTCTACAAACCAAGTTAGGTTTTCTTCATAAGGTTGTGTCAATTCGCAACATCAATCAAGAGATTGTGGTTCCTTTCTGATGTCCTAATCTTTCTTCGTTGAAGGAACGTTTACAACGTATTTGTGGATGTGGATTGTGCCTTGAAGTTCTATCTTCGGGCCACAAAGGAATTTAGACAAACCTCTTTCTCTGTGCGTTCTCTTTTCCAGGAAGCGTAGGGGTCAGAGCCTCTTCGACTTCCTTAACTTTTTGTCTGAGGAATGTCATCCGTTTAGCATAGAAACGGCGGGACATAAGCCTCCTCTGAGCATTACGGCTCATTCTACGAAAGCAGCAGTTCCTCTTGGGCCTTCAAAAATGAGTCCTCTATGGATCAGTTTTGTAAGGCGGCTATATGGTTCTCCTTTCATACTTTTTCCAAAATTGTACAGTTTGATGTTTTTGCTTCTACTGAAGCAGCCTTCGGGGGAAAGGTTTTGCAGGCTGTCGTGCCCTCAGATTAGGGTCCGCCTCTCTTTTTTCCCTCCCGTTAGCATTCTGTGTACTCTAGAGCTTGGGTATATGTTTCCCACAAGTAAGGAATGCAGCTGTGGACTCTTCCCATATTAAGAGGGAAAACATTATGCTTACCTGATAATTTCATTTCCATCTGTATGGGAAGAGTCTGCAGCTCCCGTCCATGTTCTCCGATGGGCGGCCCTAAATTTGAAAAAAAATAATTCTTCTGGCACCTTTTTCACCCTGATGTTTCTCCTACTGTTCCTTGTTTTCTCGGCAGAATGACTGTGGTTATGAGGAAGTTGGGGAGGTATGTAAGCCTTTGGCTGGGGTGTCTTTGCCTCCTCCTGGTGGCCAGGTTCTGTATTTCCCACAAGTAAGGAATGCATCTGTGGACTCTTCCCATACAGATGGATATGAAATTATCAGGTAAGCATAATTTATGCTATATGTGTGTGTATATGTATGTGTGTGTGTGTGTGTATATATATATATATATATATATATATATATATACATACAGTATCTCACAAAAGTGAGTACACCCCTCGCATTTTTGTAAATATTTTATTATATTTTTTAATGTGACAGCACTGAAGAAATGACACTTTGCTACAATGTAAAGTAGTAAGGGTACAGCCTGTATAACAGTGTAAATGTGCTGTCCCCTCAAAATAACTCAACACACAGACATTAATGTCTGAACTGTTGGCAACAAAAGTGAGTACACCCCTAAGTGGAAATGTCCAAATTTGGCCCAATTAGCCATTTTTCCTCCACGGTGTCATGTGACTCTTTAGTGTTACAAGGTCTCAGGTGTGAATGGGGAGCAGGTGTGTTAAATTTGGTGTTATCGCTCTCAAACTCTCTCATACTGGTCACTGGAAGTTCAACATGGCACCTCATGGCAAAGAACTCTCTGAGGATCTGAAAAAAATGAATTGTTGCTCTACATAAAGATGGCCTAGGCTATAAGAAGATTGCCAAGACCCTGAAACTGAGCTGCAGCACAGTGGGCAAGACCATACAGTGGTTTCACAGGACAAGTTCAACTCAGAACAGGCCTCGCCATGGTCGACCAAAGAAGTTGAGTGCACATGCTCAGCGTCATATCCAGAGGTTGTCTTTGGTAAATACTGTAGATGTATGAGTGCTGCCAGCATTGCTGCAGAGGTTAAAGGAGTGGGGGTTCAGCCTGTAAGTGCGCAGACCATACACTGCACACTGCATCAAATTGGTCTGCATGGCTGTTGTCCCAAAAGAAAGCCTCTTCTAAAGATGATGTACAAGAAAGCATGCAAACAGTTTGCTGAAGACAAGCAGACTACGGACATGGATTACTAGAACCATGTCCTGTGGTCCGATGAAACCAAGATAAACTTATTTGGTTCAGATGGTGTCAAGCATTTGTGGTGGCAACCAGGTGAGGAGTACAAAGACAAGTGTGTCTTGCCTACAGTCAAGCATGGTGGTGGGAGTGTCATGATCTAAGCCTGAATGAGTGCTGCCGGCACTGGAGAGCTACAGTTCATTGAGGGAATCATGAATGCCAACATGTACTGTGACATACTGAAGCAGGGCATGATCCCATCCCTTCAGAGACTGGGCCACAGGGCAGTATTCCAACATGATAACGATTCCAAACACACCTCCAAGATGACCACTGCCTTCTAAAGAAGTTGAGGGTAAAGGTGAATGACTGGCCAAGCTTGTCTCCAGACCTAAATCCTATTGAGCATCTGTGGGGCATCCTCAAATGGAAGGTGGGGGAGCGCAAGGTCTCTAACATTCACCAACTCTGTGATGTCGTCATGGAGGAGTGGAACACGATTCCAGTGGCAACCTGTGAAGCTCTAGTGAACTCCATGCCCAAGAGGGTTAAGTCAGTGCTGGAAAATAATGGTGGCCACACAAAATATTGACACTTTGGGCCCAATTTGGACATTTCCACTTAGGGGTGTACTCACTTTTGTTGCCAACGGTTTAGACATTAATGGCTGTGTGTTGTTATTTTGAGGGGACAGCAGATTTACACTGTTATACAGGCTGTACACTCACTACTTTACATTGTAGCAAAGTATCATTTCTTCAGTGTTGTCACATGAAAATATATAATAAAATATTTACAAAAATGTGAGGGATGTACTCACTTTTGTGAGATACTGTGTATGTATATATATATATATATATATGTGTGTGTGTGTGTGTGTATATATATATATATATATACTGTATATATATATATATATATATATATATATATATATATATATATGTGTGTGTGTGTGTGTATATATATATATATATATATATATATATATATATATAAAAATATATACACAGTATATGTGTGTGTATATACAGTATCTCACAAAAGTGAGTACACCCCTCACATTTTTGTATATATTTTATTATATCTTTTCATGTGACAACACTGAAGAAATGACACTTTGCTACAATGTAAAGTAGTGAGTGTACAGCCTGTATAACAGTGTAAATTTGCTGTCCCCTCAAAATAACTCAACACAGAGCCATTAATGTCTAAACCATTGGCAGCAAAGTGAGTACACCCCTAAGTGGAAATATCCAAATTGGGCCCAAAGTGTCAATATTTTGTGTGGCCATCATTATTTTCCAGCACTGCCTTAACCCTCTTGGGCATGAAGTTCACCAGAGCTTCACAGGTTGCCACTGGAGTCCTTTTCCACTCCTCCATGATGACATCACGGAGCTGGTGGATGTTAGAGACCTTGCGCTCCCCCACCTTTCATTTGAGGATGCCCTACAGATGCTCAATAGGGTTTAGGTCTGGAGACAGGCTTGGCCAGTCCATCACCTTTACCCTCAGCTTCTTTAGCAAGGCAGTGGTCGTCTTGGAGGTGTGTTTGGGGTCGTTATTCTGTTGGAATACTGCCTTGCAGCCCAGTCTCCAAAGGGAGGGAATCATGCTCTGCTTCAGTATGTCACAGTACATGTTGGCATTCATGGTTCTCTCAATGAACTGTAGCTCTCCAGTGCCAGCAGCACTCATGCAGACCCAGACCATGACACTCCCACCACCATGCTTGAATGTAGGCATGACACACTTGTCTTTGTATTCCTCCCTGGTTGCCGCCACATACGTTTGACACCATCTGAACCAAATAAGTTTATCTTGGTCTCATCGGACCACAGGACATGGTTACAGTAATCCATGTCCTTAGTCTGCTTGTCTTCAGTAAACTGTTTGTGGGCTTTCTTGTGCATCATCTTTAGAAGAGGCTTCCTTCTGGGACGACAACCATGCAGACCAATTTGATGCAGTGTGTGGCGTATGGTCTAAGCACTGACAGGCTGACCCCCCACCCCTTCAACCTCTACAGCAATGCTAATAGCCCTCATACGTCTATTTCCCAAAGATAACCTCTGGATATGAAGCTGAGCACGTGCACTCAACTTCTTTGGTCGACCATGGCGAAACCTGTTCTGAGTGGAACCTGTCCTGTGAAACGGCTGTATGGTCTTGCTAACCATGCTGCAGCTCAGTTTCAGGGTCTATGCCATCTTCATGTCGAACAACAATTCTTTTTTTCAGATCCTCAGAGAGTTCTTTGCCATGAGGTGCCATGTTGAACTTCCAGTGACCAGTATGAGAGAGTGTGAGAGCGATAACACCAAATTTAACACACCTGCTCCCCATTCACACCTGAGACCTTGTAACACTAACGAGTCACATGACACCGGTGAGGGAAAATGGCTAATTGGGCCCAATTTGGACATTTCCACTTAGGGGTGTACTCCCTTTTGTTGCCAACATTTTAGACATTAATGGCTGTTTGTTAAGTTATTTTGAGGGGACAGCAAATTTACACTGTTATACAGGCTGTACATTCTCTACTTTACATTGTAGCAAAGTGTAATTCCTTTAGTGTTGTCACATGAAAAGATATAATAAAAATTTACAAAAATATGAGGGGTGTACTCACTTTTGTGAGATACTGTGTGTGTGTATATATATATATATATATATATATATATATATATATATATATATATATATATATATGTATATATGTAAAAAAAACACAGAAGGGGACTGCACTCTCAGACTGGGCTGGGTACACATCCCATGACCCTGCAACATGCTCAGCCCTGGGTGCTAAAGCACTCTCAGGAAGCTGTGCTGTCTCCAGAGTCACAGGCAGTTAACCCCAGACAAGCCTGGGTGCAAGGCCTATAGGGAAATTACAAAATAAATTAATACAACACACAGAGAAAGTCCAGCACTCGCTTACAAGCTCTCAGCTAAGATTAAAATCAAAACTGGAAGAGTTTGTTACCGCATCTGGCCAAATGGGACAAGCCCAAGTACCACGTCAAGGTCTCTTCCAAAACCTGGGTCCCTAATACAGCCATACAAATGAAAGCGCTCAATCAAACAAACTGGGAACAAGTCTTGACAAAGGTTCCTGCGAGGACCGAAATGTTGACTGAACCCTATGATGGATAATTTGCACAATAAAGTTCAAAATATTTGAAATTATTAAGACTTGTGAGTGCCTCTTCCTTCACCAAAGTTTCTACATAAATACCATAGAGAGCACCCAGGCAATTCAACACTACAGTGAGTGCTTGGAACACCGAACTACACTATATATATATGTAATACAGAACCGGATCCAACGGACGGACTCCGTTGTCTGGTGAGATCCAAGAAACAGCCGGCACACAGGAATTTTGTTCAGCAATCCGAAACCAAACGTTTCGGCTCTACCGTGAGCCTTTCTCAATGGTATTCAGACCGGTCTGAATACCATTGAGAAAGGCTCACGGTAGAGCCGAAACGTTTGGTTTCTTGCTTATTGAATAAATCGGATTGCTGAACAAAATTCCTGTGTGCCGGCTGGTCCTTGGATCTCACCAGACAACGGAGTCCGTCCGTTGGATCCGGTTCTGTATTACTGCATGTACTTTTTTGGCTGAGCACCAGGTGGCTGTAAACTAAGTGTGTGCCGTTTTCCTTCAACCTATTTGTATATGTATATATATATATATATGTATATATATATATGTATGTATGTGTATGTGTGTGCGTGTGTATATATATATATATATATATGTATGTGTGTGTGTGTCATGTCCTGACTTCTCTTTAAATGAGTGGTTGTGAACACTGGCGGGTATAATATTTTATTAATTTGCATGAAACCAATTGCACTGTTCCCATGATTTTTACAGTACAGTTCTTTGTAGTCATCAGCTAAATGGACATTGGTCATAAAGATAATGACTTGACAGAGGCATGCATTACTAAATATGGTCTTTACTGTGCTCTTATGGTTAAAAGCTTTAATTACTCATGGGAATAACAAACTCTGAAGCATCTTTATCATTAATTGTAGTATTTGACTGTGGAGCCTATTGTTGCAAATCACCAAAATGTTGTAAAGAGAATGCATTGTGTCATTTAAGTGTGTGTATATCAGAGCTCTAAAACAGAACCATACCACAGTTATGTATTTATAATAATAGAGCATTAAGTGAACCCTTTACGAGATCACAAGACTTGGTTGCGGTTTTGGATTCTGCACAGATATCACGTTTGAGTAATTTCACTGCTGATCTGAATGTTATAACTAGCTGCAAGAGAGATTTACAGAAGAACCCATCTAAGGTAATTGTCTCCTGTAATTCATTTTTTTATATTTTCTTTGAATTTACTTTTATGATCTATTTATATGGCATGTAAAATAAGATTATATTCAGTTTTCAGTGTTTTGTATATTGATGCATATCTGTAACAAATTTAATGTGCAAGTTTTATAGATGCAAATTGGTAAAATCTAAATCAACATAGCACAGTTTAATAACATTTAATCGTATATATTCTATTATTTTGTATATTCTGACAAAACATTGTACTTTCTATACTTTTTATACATTTTAGAAATGTGCATTCTTAGCAATAATTTAAGCAAATACAATTTTACATCTGCAGTTTAAAGAAATCTATGAAAGAATTTGTAAATTCAGTAACATAATAAAGTATAGAAAGTACAATGTTTTGTCAGAATATAAAAAATAATAAAATGTATAGGATTAAATGTTATTAAACAGTGCTATGTTGATTTGGATTTTACTAATTTGATCTTGTAGAGCAAATACAAACAATACAATATGTTCCTAAAATAATTGTATTTAAGCTTACTATACTAAACACTCTAGGGAGCTAAATTTTATCCTCTAATATATATCAAATGTAAAACAGACTTTTATTCTTCTATTTAATTAATTTACTTATTTGTACAGCTGTTTTCTGTTAATGCACACGCACACACATTATATATATATATATATATATATATATATACATACATACAGTTTTTTTATGTGTGTGTGTGTGTATGTATATATATATATATATATATATATATATATATATATATATATATATATATACATACATACATACACATATATAAACAAAGAAAACAATGTCCATTAGAAATACTTCATATATAATAGTAAGAAATTATGTTACATTAATGAGCACTTCTAAAAGAAAATCTGTGCTTTATCTCTATATTGTTATAAAGTTATATGTATTTTTGATGAGAAGGCAGCATTACAAATTCATTTACTTTACCAGTCTAATACTTTAAATTGGATAACTGGGAAATGCATCTTCCTACATTATTGTGGAAACTCAATACAGCAAGTTACTCTGGATTTCTGAGCCACCATTACCTAATAACATTAACCAAGTACAGTCATTTTCAAGGATTCTCATACTAATAGTGGAAGTTTTGCTAGCTACTTGATACTGCTGTATGTTTTATGTGCAACTTTCACATATTGATTTCCATAGGGTACCAAGGCATAGCAGAACTCAGGAATGTTGCCAAGATGCTTATAGATTCTGTAGCCTATGCATTGTACAGTTATGTCCCACATATACCCTAGGATATTTGGCTTAAAAGTCCTGAATTGGAGAGGATGGAAAAAATCAGATTGACAGATATGCCAGTGATCTTTCCAAGGTTGCTGCCATTTGGAACATTGAAACTGACTGACACATATAGCAGGTGTTTAACTTTTTAAAAGTTTCTGATCTGTGAGTTATGAGCATAAAATGGTTAAACCACAGCTCTGTGTTGCTGGGCCAATGAGTATTAAACCACTGCTCTTTATGTTGCTTCTCTGATGAAAGTAAAGCCATTTCTTTATTGTAAGTGGCAAGAGTCCATGAGCTAGTGACGTATAAGATATACATTCCTACCAGGAGGGGCAAACTTTCCCAAACCTCAAAATGCCTATAAATACACATCCCACCTCACTCATTCCTTAGTTTTACAAACTTTGCCTCTCATGGAGGTGGTGAAGCAAGTTGTGCTTGATTTTCTTCTGTGATAAGTGCTTCTTAGCATATTGAAGCCCAGTTCCTCTCAAAGTACAGTGTTTGTTTGAGGGATGTGAAGGGAGTATTGCCTGATGATACCATGTTTTCACCTATGGGAAATCTATTCTAAGGCTCTCTGTAATCGGTCGCAGGGATTCATCTGCTGCCTCCCTTTACAGATCGACATTATACTCCTCTACCATTACCTCAGCTGGTATGTTTCAGTACTGGTTTGGCTGTCTGCTATATGTGGATGGTTGTCTTCTGGTAAGTATATATACATTTTTAAGACACTCTCAGCTATGTTTGGCACTTTATCTTATAAAGTTTTAAATGTATATTGTATATATTTGCCATGAGTCAGGTCTGTGTATTTCCCTTTGCAGTCTAACAGTTTCAGCATGGAAATTATGTTTATGTGAGTTTTTAGGCTTAACTGGGGTTCCAGTTAGTTGTAACTTGAAGTCTGTTTTTTTAAAAAATTTCATGGGCTTAGGCTCCTGATGATGCAGAATGTTACTTTTTATTGCAAAATGTTTGACACGAAAATTTTTGTCGCAAAGTTGTGTCTGCCGTGACGCGAGTCATGTCATTACTTGCAACTTTCTTGACACAAGTTTTTTTTAGTGCTAAGTTGCGCCTGTTGTGACGCTAGTCACGTCATTTAATTTGTTAAGATTTGGTGCCAAAAGTTTTTTTTTCTCTGCGTTTGCGCCATCCTTGGTGCCAAAATTTGTTATATTAAGTCTCTACCTCTTTTGCTCTCT
Organism: Bombina bombina; assembly: GCF_027579735.1. Taxonomy (NCBI): domain Eukaryota; kingdom Metazoa; phylum Chordata; class Amphibia; order Anura; family Bombinatoridae; genus Bombina; species Bombina bombina. The sequence goes on along the minus strand of NC_069501.1, from coordinate 206,165,322 downwards.
ACTCTCATTTGATTCATAGAGGGCTAGGTTGCTTGCTTTTGATTTTACTTTTGTATAAAACGTTTTATCATAAGCCTTTTTTCCCTTTCCTGAAACTGCTATTTTGAGGAAATTGGATATTTTCTTAAATGTTATTTTTTATTTTTTGTTACATTTTGCAAGATGTCTCAAACTGATCCTGCCTCTGATGTTACTGTAGGAACCAAGCTGCCTGAACCTAATTCTACCAAAGCTAAGTGTGTATGTTGTAAATTAGCTCATCTTACTTCATCAGCTCAAATATGTGGCACTTGTTATAAGTACAAATGCATCTACTGTTAAACCTTCACAGTCTAATGTACATGATATTCCTGTAGATATAAAAGATTATATTGCTGCAGCCATAGAGAAGGCTATGACTGCTATTCCGCCTTCAAATAGACTTAAAAGGTCTCTCCTAACTTCTCATAAATCTGATGAAGTTTGTATTGATCGACAGCATACTGAAGTATCTTCTGCTGGTATGGATTTCTCTGGCTCAGAGGATCCTACTTCAGAGACTGCAAATGATAAATCAACCTTTCTTTTTAAGATTGAATATAGTCGTTCTTTATTAAAGAAAGTATTGTTTAATTGGGGTATTGAGGAATCTAGTCCTCTTGATAACAAGAATAGCAAACGTTTGAATTCTGTTTTTAAAACTTCTGAGGTTACTCCTGAAGTTTTTCCTATTCCAGATGCTATCTCCCATATGTTTACTAAGGAATGGTCTAAACTTGGTGCTTCTTTTAACCCTTCTTCTAGGTTTAAAAGCTATATCCTTTACCTGTGGCTAATTTAGAGTTTTGGGAAAAAGTCCCTAAGGTTGATGCCAAATGTACTACTATTCCTATGGAAGATAGTAATTTGTTTAAGGATCCTTTAGATAGGAAGATTGAATCCTATCTTAGATAAGCATATTTACATACTGGCTATATTCTTAGACCTGCCATTTCTATGGCTGATGTTGCTGCTGCTTCAACTTTTTGGTTGGACAGTTTAGCTCAACAGTTAACAGATCCTGAATTGTCTAGCATTGTGTTTTTTCTTCAACATGCTAATCATTTCATTTGTGATGCTATATTTGATGTCATTAAAGGGACACTGCACTCGTAGTAACACCAGCACCAGTATCTTGAATATCAATACTTTTTATTAGAGGTTACATTAAAAGCAGCAACGTTTCGTGGTGAACCCACTTAGTCATGTCTTGAGCATGACTAAGTGGGTTCACCACGAAACGTTGCTGCTTTTAATGTAACCTCTAATAAAAAGTATTGATATTCAAGATACTGGTGCTGGTGTTACTACGAGTGCATAATTATCACAGAGGCTATTGCAGCTACCTCCCACACCGTGCACCACCTTTACACAAAGTGCTGTATTCATCTACCATTGCAAATTAAAGGGACACTGAGCCCAATTTTTTTCTTTTGTGATTCAGATAGAGCATAACATTTTAAGCAACTTTCTAATTTACTCCTATAATCAAATGTTCTTTATTCTCTTGGTATCTTTATTTGAAATGCAAGAATGTAAGTTTAGATGCCGGCCCATTTTTGGTGAACAACCTAGGTTGTCCTTGCTGATTGGTGGATAAATTCATCCACCAATCAAAAACTGCTGTCCAGAGGTCTGAACCAAGAAAAAAGCTTAGATGCCTTTTTTTCATATAAAGATATAAAGAGAACGAAAAAAATGATAATAGGAGTAAATTAGAAAGTTGCTTAAAAATTGCATGCTCTATCTGAATCATGAAAGAAACATTTTGGGTTCAGTGTCCCTTTAAGATGGATATTAAATCTATGTCTTTAGAAGAGCTTTATGGCTTAAATCTTGGAATGCTGATATGGTGTCTAAATCTAGATTACTATTACTATCATTATCATTTCAAGGTAGTAATTTATTTGGTTCTCAATTGGATTCTATTATCGCCACTATCACCGGAGGAAAGGGAGTTTTCTGCCCAATATAAGAAGTCTATGGGTAAATGTAAAGCTCCCAATCATTTTCGTTCCTTTCATCAGAATAGAGAACAAAATACCTCTCCTTTCCCTAAGGCATCTGGCTCTAATTGGAGACCATCTCCGAATTGGAATAAATTCAAGCCTTATAAAAAAACAAATCCAGCCCCTAAGACTGCATGAAGGTGCTACCCTCAAACCAGTTCAACTGGTGGGGGTAGATTGAAATTATTTTAACACATTTGGACAGTTTCTGTTCAAAATCAATGGATTCAGAATATTGTTTCTCAGGGGTATCGAATAGGTTTCAGAATAAGACCTCCCATGGGAAGATTTTTTTCTTTCTCATGTTCCAACAAACCCTGTGAAAGCTCAGGCTTTTTGGAAATGTGTTTCAGACCTAAAGCTTTCAGGGGTGATTGTTCCAGTTCTTCCGTAGGAACAGGGATTGGGTTTTTATTCAAATCTATTCATTGTCCCAAAGAAAGAAGATTTGTTCAGACCAATTCTGGATCTTTCAAGATGGTGACTATAAGGACTATTCTGCCTTTTGTTCAGCAAGGTCATTTCATGTCCACAATAGACTTACAGGACGCTTATCTTCACATTCCAATTCATCCAGAACACTATCGTTTTCTGAGATTCTCTTCTCTAGACAAACATTACCAACTTGTCGCTCTTCCGTTCGGCCTAGCAACAGCTCAGAGAATCTTTTCAAAGGTTCTCAGTGCCCTTCTAATCAGAGAGCAGGGTATTGCAGTGTTTCCTTATTTGGACAATATCTTGGTACTAGCTCAATATTTTCATTTAGCAGATTCTCACACAAAACAACTTCTCTGCAGGCAACCACATCTCAGTCAACCACATCACCGAACTCCATTGGACCGACCACCATTGCATACATTTTTCCTTCAACAAACCCACCACACACTTCCGGCAGCACCACCCGCCCTGCAGAAACTGGAACAACATCACTGAAGACCAACTGTACTCCACCCTGAACAAGTCTCCCCCAGCTACCTCCACAGATGCCAACTACTCCTCCCGCAACCTCCACCACTGGCTCAAAGACTGCGCCAACACCCTCGCCCCCCTCAAGAAACCGTTGAACCGCCAACCCACCAACAAGGCGAGTTGGTTCACCCCAGCCCTCCAGGACTCCAAACGCCACTGCAGGTGATTGGAAAGGACCTGGAGATCCAGCAAGACTCGCAACGTATATCTACCGCAAGATTGTCGACATCTATGACAGCTTCGCACCCCAGAACTCACCCACCACTGCCAACCCACCAACTCCCACCGATACCTCATCCAAATACACCACCGCCTACCCCCCACGGACCATCTGGAGCCCCCTCACCACAGAGGACACCATCAGAATCATGAGATCGATCGACTCCGGAGCACCCTCAGACCCATGCCCGCATCATATATTCAACAAAGCGGGTTACACCATTGCCCCCGAGCTCTGCAGCACCATCAACTGCTTCATCATAACTGACACCTTCCTGGATGATTAGAAGCACGCAGAATTAAAATCCCTACTGAAAAAACCCACGGCTGACCCCAATGATCCGAAGAACTACCGCCCCATCTCTCTGCTCCCCTTTGCGTCCAAAGTTATTGAGAAGTCCATGAACGTGCAACTTGTTGACTACATCAAGGCCAACCACACCCTGGATCCCTCCTAATCCGGTTTCAGGAGCAACCACAGCACAGAGACCACCCTCCTCGCCGCCACAGATGACATCCTCACCCTACTTGACCAAAGAGAGACCGCTGCCCTCATCCTCCTAGACCTCTCAGCAGCATTCAACACTGTCTCCCACCTCACCCTCCGCACCCGCCTACACAACGCCGGCATACGCGATAAAGCCCTGGAATGGATCACCTCCTTCCTCACCGGCAGAACTCAGAAAGTTAGACTCTCACCCTTCACCCCCAAGCCCACAGAGATCAGCTTCGGTGTACCCCAAGGCTCTTTGCTGAGCCCCACCCTATTCAACGTCTACATGGCCCCTCTCGCCGCCATCGCCCGACGACACAACCTACACATTGTCTCCTATGCCAACGACACCCAGCTAATCATCTCAGTCACCAGTGACCCCACCACCTCCAAGAGAAACGTCCACAAAGGGCTGACAGCAGTCACCACCTGGATGATCTACAATTGCCTAAAGCTGACCGCAGACAAGACTGAAGTCCTCCTCCTTGGTCCCACCACATCTTCCTGGAATAGCTCCTGGTGGCCCACAGCCCTCGGACACCCTCCAACCCCCACCGACCATGCACAAAATTTAGGCATCATCCTGGACTCATCGCTCTCCATGGACCAACAAATCAATACCGTCTCCTCTGCATGCTTCCACACACTCCACCTGCTGCGAAAGATCTTCAAATGGATCCCAACCGAAACCAGGAAGATTGTCATCCACGCCCTTGTCAGCAGCCGACTGGACTACGGCAACGCACTCTACACCTGCTCCACCATCAAGCTCCAAAAGAGACTCCAGCACATCCAGAACGCCTCAAACAGACTCATCCTTGACATCCCTCACCAATGCCACATCACCAAACACCTGCGGGACCTGCACTGGTTCCCCTTCAACAAAAGAATAACCTTCAAGCTTCTCACCCACGCATTCAAGGCCCTCCACAACATCAGTCCCGAATACATGAACCACCGCGTTACCTTCTACACCCCTGCCATACAACTTTAATCGGCCAACCAAGCCCTCGCAGTCATCCCCCCATTAGGAAAACCACAGCGGGAGGCAGATCCTTCTCTCACCTGGCAGCCAAGACTTGGAACACCCTCCCGCTGCACCTCAGACAAGCTACCGCCGTAACTAAGTTCAGAAAAGACCTCAAGACCTGGCTCTTCGACTGAACTGCAACCCTCAGCGCCTTGAGACCCTTACAGGTGAATAGCCACACTTTACAAGAACCCAATAGATAGAAAACAGTTTCTTGATTCCTCAGACAAGGGTCACCTTTTTAGGTTTCCAGATAGATTCAGTGTCCATGACTCTTTCTCTGACAGACAAGAGACAAATTAAATTAGTTTTAGCTTGTCTAAACCTTCAGTCTCTGTCATTCCCTTCAGTGGCTATGTGCATGGGAAGCTTTAGGTCTCATGACTGCAGCATCGGACGCGATCCCCTTTGCTCGTTTTCATTTGAGGCCTCTACAGCTTTGCATGTTGCACCAATAGTACAGGGATTATACTCCGATATCACAACTGATATACTTAAATCCCAACACTCAACTCTCTCTGACTTGGTGGTTAGACCATCACCTTATTGTTCAAGGGGCCTCATTTGTTCATCCTACCTGGACTGTGATCACAACAGATGCAAGTCTTTCAGATTAGGGAGCTGTCTGGGGGTCTCTGACAGCACAAGTGGTTTGGAAATCTCGAGAGGCAAGATTACCAATCAATATTTTAGAATTGTGCTTTTTCAGGGCTCTTCAGGCATGGCCTCTATTGAAGAGAGAACTTTACATTAGTTTTCAAATAGACAATATCACAACAGTGGCATATGTCAATCATCAAGGAGGGACTCTCAGTCCTTCAGCAATACAGGAAGTATCTTGGATACTTTCTTGGGCGGAATCCAACTCTTGTCAAATTTCTGCAATTCATATCCCAGGTGTAGACAATTGGGAAGCGGATTATCTCAGACATCAGACTTTACATCCGGGGGAGTGGTCTCTCCATCCAGATGTGTTTTTTCATCTTGTACAGATGTGGGGTCTTCCAGAAAAAGATCTGATGGCCTCTTGTCTAAACAAAAAGCTTCCCAGATACCTTTCCAGGTCCAGGGATCTTCAGACAGAGGTGGTGGATGCCTTAGCAGTTCCTTGGTTTTACCAACCCGCTTATATTTTTCTGCCTCTGGTTCTTCTTCCAAGGGTGATCTCCAAGATCATAACGGAACAATCTCATGTGTTTCTGATAGCATCAGCATGGCCTCACAGGTTTTGGTATGCGGATCTTGTCCGGATGTCCAGTTGCCAGCCTTGGCCACTTCCTTTAAGGCCAGAGGTTCTGTCTCAAGGACTGTTTTTCCATCAGGATCTCAAATCTCTACATTTAAAGGCATGGAAATTGAATGCTTAGTACTTAGTCATAGAGGTTTCTCTGACTCAGTGATTAACATTATGATACAGGCTCGTAAGTCTGTTTCAAGGAAAAAAAACTACTTTTCATGGTGTTCCACTCATAATTATTCTTGGCATTCTTTCAGAATTCCTACGATTTTTCAGTTTCTTCAGGATGGTTTGGATAAGGGTTTGTCTGCAAATACTTTGAAAGGACAAATTTCTGCTCTTTCTGTCTTATTTCATAGAAAGATTGCTAAACTTCCTGATATTCACTGTTTTGTTCAGACATGGATTCATAACACACCTGTTATTAAATCTATTTCTCCTCCTTGGAGTCTCAATTTGGTTTTGAAGATTTTACAGGCTTCTCCTTTTGAGCCTATGCATTCTCTGTATATTAATTTACTTTCTTTGAAAGTGTTATTTCTTTTGGCTATCTCTTCTGCTAGAATAGTTTCTAAATTATATGCTCTCTCGTGTGAGTCTCCTTATCTGATTTTCCATCAAGATAAAGCTGTTTTGCGGACTTTATTTAAATAGGGAAATTGTTCCTTTTTTGTGTCCTAATCCTAAGAATACTCTTGAAAGGTCTTTACATTCTTTGGATGTGGTAAGAGCTTTGAAATATTATGTTGAGGCTACTAAAGATTTCAGAAAGACTTCTTGTCTATTTGTTATTTTTTCTGGCACCAGGAAAGGTCAGAAAGCCTCTGCTATTTCTCTGGCATCTTGGTTGAAACTTTTTGATTCACAAAGCTTATTTGGAGACAGGGCAGTCTCCGCCTCAGAGAATTACAGCTCATTCTACTAGAACAGTTGCCACTTCTTGGACTTTCAAGAATGAAGCTTCAGTTGATCAAATTTGCAAAGCAGCAACTTGGTCTTCTTTGCATAGTTTTACTAAATTTTACCATTTTGATGTGTTTGCTTCTTCGGAAGCAGCCTTTAGTAGAAAGGCTTTTCAGGCAGTTGTCTCAGTTTGATTCTAGTGCCTTTGATTTGAGTTTTTGTCAAATTTTTAAAGAAAACAATTATTTTTTTGGATTTAATTTTTCAGCGGATTTAGCTGTTGTTATTTTATCCCTCCCTCTCTAGTGACTCATGGATTTCTACATCTTGGGTATAATATCCCATACATCACTAGCTCATGGACTCTTGCCACTTACATGAAAGAAAACATAATTTATGTAAGAACTTACCTGATAAATTAATTTCTTTCATAGTGGCAAGAGTCCATGAGACCCACCCTATTTTTTGTGGTTATGATTTTTTGTATAAAGCACTTTAACCTTTCCAGTTCCTCTTTTTGTGTGCTTTTTACTCCTGCTTTTACACCTCACTTCTTGGCTACATGTTAAACTAAGGTATGAGTGAGGTGGGATGTGTATTTATAGGCATTTTGAGGTTTGGGAAACTTTGCCCCCTCCTGGTAGGAATGTATATTCCATACGTCACTAGCTCATGGACTCTTGCCACTATGAACAAAATTAATTTATTAGGTAAGTAAATTATGTTTTCTCTATGTATTACTGGCACTACATGACATGAAGTCACTACTTGCTGGCACAAATTAGTTAAAGGGATAGTAAAGTTCAAATAAAACTTTGATGATTTAGATAGGGCATGTAACTTTAAACAACTTTCTAATTTACTTTTATCATCAAATTTGCTTTGTTCTTTTGTTATTCTTAGTTGAAAGCTAAACCTAGACAGGTTCATATGCTAATCTCTAAGCCCTTGAAGGCCGCCTCTAATCTAAATGCATTTGACTTTTTTTCAGCTAGAGGGCATCAGTTCATGTGTTTGATATAGATAACATTGTGCTCACGCACATGAAGTTATTTAAGAGTCAGCACTAATTGCCTGAAATGCAAGTCTGTTAAAAGATCTGAGATAAGGAGGCAGTCAGCAGAAGCTTAGATACAAGGTAATTACAGAGGTTAAAACTATCGCCTAGATTATGAGTTTTGTCGGTAAGGCTGTGCGGTGCTAACGCACAGTTATTCCTCAACGCTCACCTACAGACAACGCTGGTATTACGGGTTTTTAGAAACCCGGCGTTAGCCGCAAAAAAGTGAGCGTAGAGCAAAATTTTTCTCCACATCTCACCTCAATACCAGCGCTGCTTACGTTAGCGGTAAGCAGGTAAAACATGCTTGTGCACGATTTCCCCATAGGAATCAATGGGGCAGAGCCGGCTGAAAATAAACCTAACACCTTCAAAAAAGCAGCGTAAAGCTCCTAACGCAGCCCCATTGATTCCTATGGGGAAACACATTTTATGTCTACACCTAACACCCTAACATGAACCCTGAGTCTAAACACCACTAATCTTACACTTATTAACCCCTAATCTGCCGCCCCCGACATCGCCGACACCTGCATAACATTATTAACCCCTAATCTGCCGCTCTGGACACCGCGACCACCTACATTATAGTTATGAACCCCTAATCTGCTGCCCCCAACATAGCCGAACCCTACATTATATTTATTAACCCCTAATCTGCCACCCCCAATGTCGCCGCAACCTACCTACACTTATTAACCCCTACTCTGCCACCCACAAAATCGCTGCCACTATATTAAAGTTATTAAGCCCTAACTTAAATATAATCTAAATAAAATAACTATCATTAACTAAATTATTCCTATTTAAAACTAAATACTTACCTGTAAAATAAACCCTTAGATAGCTACAATATAACTAATAGTTACATTGTAGCTAGCTTAGGAATTACTTTTATTTTACAGGCAACTTTGTATTTATTTTAACTAGGTACAATAGTTATTAACGATTTAATAGCTATCTAGTTAAAATAAATTCAAATTTACCTGTAAAATAAATACTAACCTAAGTTACAATTACACCTAACACTACATTATAATTAAAGTAATTACCTAAACTAAATACAATTAAAAAAAAATATCTAAAGTACGAAAAAAACAAACACTAAATTACAGAAAATAATAAAATAATTACAAGTTTTTTAAACTAATTACACCTAATCTAATCCCCCTAATAAAATAAAAAAGCCCCCCAAAATAATAAAAAGCCCTACCCTATACTAAATTACAAATAGCCCTTTAAAGGGCCTTTTGCGGGGCATTGCCCCAAAGTAATCAGCTCTATTACCTGTAAAAAAAAAGTACAATACCCCCCCAACATTAAAACCCACCACCCACACACCCAACCCTACTCTAAAACCCACCCAATCCCCCCTTAATAAAACCTAACACTAACCCCTTGAAGATCACCCTACCTTGAGAAGACTTCACCCAGCCGGGCCGAAGTCATCAACAAAGCTGGGCGAAGTGGTCCTCCAGCCGGGCAGAAGTCTTCATCCAGGCGGCATCTTCTATCTTCATCCATCGGCGCGGAGTGGCTCCATCTTCAAGACATCCGACGAGGTGCATCCTCTTCCAACGAAGTCCAACTGAAGAATGAAGGTTCCTTTAAATGACATCAAGCCAATAGGATTGAAGTTCAATCCTATTGGCTGATCCAATCAGCCAATAGGATTGAGCTGGCATTCTATTGGCTGATTGGATCAGCCAATAGAATGCAAGCTCAATCCAATTGACTGATTGAACTTTCACTCTGAAAGAAAAAAGCGCAAAGAAAGACTCAAGTGCAATAAATCACATAGGCGCTGCTGCTATAAAAAATATGCACTTCCAATGTTTATTTGAAAAGTTTGCAGTTTAAAACACAGTCTTTTTTTCTGTAGGATAGATCTTTCTAAAACTCAGCTGCTCCGATTTCCTTTCACAGCCTTGTTGTCTTTATCCAAGTACACGTTCCCTTCTGACGTCCACCAGCACTTTCAGTATGCGGGGAGCGTTTGTTCCTGGGGCTACAGTGGCCCTGAGTGTCCAAAAAGCCGATCGTACTGTTCCTTGAACTACGGCTCTCCTGGAGGTCCAAAAAAGATTCCTATATTGCCTCTACGCGTTTCATCTGCTATCGTGCAGACTTTCTCAAGAGGATGAAAAATCTTGTGCTAAATGGAATCAGCGTCCATTCAAATTAAAAACCCTCATACAAATTCCTATTGGTTACAATTACCCCTACGTTCCTAGGTTAAAAGAGCTCACAGGGTCCTAAAGACCTTTTTCAATTAATGTTTTTCTTCTTTAAAAAATGACATAAAACTATGGTGTTGGTATCAAAGTTTCAAAGTTTGCTATCTACTGCATTTCATATAACAGGTTATACAGAAAATCTAAAGATAATCCCTAAAAAATAAATATTAAATAAACATACTAAAAATCTTACACCTATAGATACAATTTAAAATCGCAATTTTAAACTACATTACTGCACTTAATGAACAACATACCTAAGTAACCTACGTATAGGGGATATTTTTTTTTTTGTCAGATATTTAAATTATGAAAGTAATTCATGTATATACACATCCTACCTATTGAAAATACATACATTGATTTGCAGTTCCAAAAAATGATATAATACAAAAAAATATATATATATAATATATATATACAAAATGTCCCTACATTAACATTTAATATATATTAGATTATTATATACACTTTAAACCTCATAAATACTACAACTTTTTATTCAAGTTTTATCCTTCATAAACCCCATAAATTACACAGTAATCTTTAATAGAACTTCAATGTTATAAACATGATCATTAAAAAAAGGTTTTAAAAGGAATTTTTAAAAATGGAGGAGAAATGAGGAGGAATAAGCCCCAAAATGAATTACTATACTTAATTTTTAAAAATCATTTTATGTTATAAAATTAATTATCAAAAAATTGGTTATTAAAATTCATTAGAATAAGGAGGAATAAAATCATGCAAAAAAAGAGAAGGTGCTATCACAGTTACCCTAAAAATTTCCGAAAAACATATCTGAAATAATTCTATTATCACATAAAAGCTGCTATGTCAATGTCTATGTTTAGACCCTTTGGATGTAAACTATTAAGTTTTTGTATCCAAAAGGTTTCTTGCTTTCTCAAACTCATTAACCTATTACTACAACTATTAGGTATCCAGTCAATTGCTTGTATTTTTAGAGATCTAGAATCCCCCCCATGACATTCTGTAAAATGTACTGGAACACTATGACTATCCAATTCCTCCTTTATATTGTATAGATGTTCTGTCAGTCTGCTCCTGATTTTCCTTTTTGTGCGCCCTACATAAATTTTATTACACCCACAGGTTAGAAGGTACACTACATAAGTGGTGTCACATGTGCACCTGCTCTTGATATTAAAAGACTTAATACCTTCACTATCTTTAAATTGACTATCCTTGTTAATATGTTTACACATACTGCATATTTTCTTTCCACATTTGTATGTGCCAGGTTTCAGACTAAGCCAATTACTCTTTCTATTAATTTCTGTTTTTTCAGACTTCCTCAGTTTACTGGGAGCTAGAAGGTTCTTCAAACTTTTTCCTTTTTTAAAAGTAAACACAGGTTCTTCAGTTAGAAAAGGAGCTAGAACAGGGTCGGTCTTAAGGACCCCTCAATGTTTTTTAATAACGCTTTTAATAATCTTATGTCCCTTGTTATAAGTAGTAATAAACCTTAAAGTGTCTTTACTTGTTCGAATTGATTTATCATTTTTGAGTTTTAAAATAGAGTCCCTCTCTGTCTCCTGTGCTCTATAGAATTCTTGTTCTATTGTGTTTTTGTTATAGCCCTTCTCCAAAAATTTAAGTCTCATATTATCACTTTCTTTTCTAAATATCTCTATATCTGGACAGTTACGTCTGAGTCTGAATAGAAAGAGTAATTGGCTTAGTCTGAAACCTGGCACATACAAATGTGGAAAGAAAATATGCAGTATGTGTAAACATATTAACAAGGATAGTCAATTTAAAGATAGTGAAGGTATTAAGTCTTTTAATATCAAGAGCAGGTGCACATGTGACACCACTTATGTAGTGTACCTTCTAACCCCTGGGTGTAATAAAATTTATTTGGGGGCGCACAAAAAGGAAAATCAGGAGCAGACTGACAGAACATCTATACAATATAAAGGAGAAATTGGATAGTCATAGTGTTCCAGTACATTTTACAGAATGTCATGGGGGGGATTCTAGATCTCTAAAAATACAAGCAATTGACTGGATACCTAATAGTTGTAGTAATAGGTTAATGAGTCTGAGAAAGCAAGAAACCTTTTGGATACAAAAACTTAATAGTTTACATCCAAAGGGTCTAAACATAGCAGCTTTTATGTGATAATAGAATTATTTCAGATATGTTTTTCGGAAATTTTTAGGGTCTTTTTTTGCGTGATTTTATTCCTCCTTATTCTAATGAATTTTAATAACCAATTTTTTGATAATTAATTTTATAACATAAAATGATTTTTAAAAATTAAGTATAGTAATTCATTTTGGGGCTTATTCCGCCTCATTTCTCCTCCATTTTTAAAAATTCCTTTTAAAACCTTTTTTTAATGATCATGTTTATAACATTGAAGTTCTATTAAAGATTACTGTGTAATTTATGAAGGATAAAACTTGAATATAAAGTTGTAGTATTTATGAGGTTTAAAGTGTATATAATAATCTAATATATATTAAATGTTAATGTAGGGACATTTTGTATATATATATTATATATATTTTTTTTTTGTATTATATCATTTTTTGGAACTGCAAATCAATGTATGTATTTTCAATAGGTAGGATGTGTATATACATGAATTACTTTCATAATTTAAATATCTGACAAAAAAAAAAAAATATCCCCTATACGTAGGTTACTTAGGTATGTTGTTCATTAAGTGCAGTAATGTAGTTTAAAATTGCGAATTTAAATTGTATCTATAGGTGTAAGATTTTTAGTATGTTAATTTAATATTTATTTTTTAGGGATTATCTTTAGATTTTCTGTATAACCTGTTATATGAAATGCAGTAGATAGCAAACTTTGAAACTTTGATACCAACACCATACTTTTATGTCATTTTTTAAAGAAGAAAAACATTAATTGAAAAAGGTCTTTAGGACCCTGTAAGCTCTTTTAACCCAGGAACGTAGGGGTAGTTGTAACCAATAGGAATTTGTATGAGGGTTTTTAATTTGAATGGACGCTGATTCCACTTAGCACAAGATTTTTCATCCTCTTGAGAAAGTCTGCACGATAGCAGATGAAACGCGTAGAGGCACTATAGGAATCTTTTTTGGACCTCCAGGAGAGCCGTAGTTCAAGGAACAGTACGATCGGCTTTTTGGACACTCAGGGCCACTGTAGCCCCAGGAACAAACGCTCCCCGCATACTGAAAGTGCCGGTGGACGTCAGAAGGGAACGTGTACTTGGATAAAGACAACAAGGCTGTGAAAGGAAATCAGAGCAGCAGAGTTTTAGAAAGATCTATCCTACAGAAAAAAAGACTGTGTTTTAAACTGCAAACTTTTTAAATAAACATTGTAAGTGCATATTTTTTATAGCAGCAGCGCCTATGTCATTTATTGCACTTGAGTCTCTCTTTGTGCTTTTTTCTTTCAGAGTGAAAGTTCTTGCCCTACTTCATTTGGCGTGAAGGATCCATTTGGTAAAATGAGCAGCAGTGGACTCTAGTGGTGTATGGATTCAAACATTGTGAAAGTGGTAAAACGTCTTTTTATTCCTTTTTTAACTTGTGTGAGTTTTATGATTGCTATTATATTTAGTAGTTTTGTATTTTAACTTGTGTGAGTTTCATTATCGCAATTGATGGTTAGAAAAAACATATATTGTCATAAGAATTTGTACATTATTGTTTATTTAACATTACTGTTATTCCTATAACTATAGAGGGGGTTAGCCATTGCTATTTATTTTTGTTTGGGTGTCTATTGGCTGATTGCATCAGCCAATAGGATTTTTTCTACCTTAATTCCGATTGGATGATAGAATTCTATCAGCCAATCGGAATTGAAGCGACGCCATCTTGGATGACGTCATTTAAAGGAACCTTCATTCTTCAGTTGGACTTCGTTGGAAGAGGATGCTCTGCGTCGGATGTCTTGAAAATGGAGCCACTCCGCGCCGGATGGATGAAGATAGAAGATGCCGCCTGGATGAAGACTTCTGCCCGTCTGGAGGACCGCTTCTGGCCGGCTTCGATGAAGACTTCTGCCCGTCTGGAGAACCACTTCGCCCGGCATTGTTGAGGACTTCGGCCTGGCTGGGTGAAGACTTCTCAAGGTAGGGTGATCTTCAAGGGGTTAGTGTTAGGTTTTATTAAGGGGGGATTGGGTGGGTTTTAGTGTAGGGTTGGGTGTGTTGGTGGTGGGTTTTAATGTAGGGGAGTATTGTACCTTTTTTTACAGGTAATAGAGCTGATTACTTTGGGGCAATGCCCCGCAAAAGGCCCTTTTAAGTGCTATTTGTAATTTAGTATAGGGTAGGGCTTTTTATTATTTTGGGGGGCTTTTATATTTTATTAGGGGGATTAGATTAGGTGTAATTAGTTTAAAAAACTTGTACTCATTTTATTATTTTCTGTAATTTAGTGGGTTTTTTCGTACTTTAGATACATTTTTTTAATTGTATTTAGTTTAGGTAATTAATTTAATTATAGTGTAGTGTTAGGTGTAATTGTAACTTAGGTTAGGATTTATTTTACAGGTAAATTTGTCTTTATTTTAACTAGGTAGCTATTATATTGTTAATAACTATTTATTAACTATTCTACCAAGTTAAAATAAATACCAAGTTGCCTGTAAAATAAAAATAAATCCTAAGCTAGCTACATCTCTCATGATAGAGCAGTCTCTGCTTTTTGGAAGTCCATCAGGGTCAAGTTGGGTCCTTTAGGTGGCCGGCAATCGAGCAAATAGTCAGACCCCCTAGGGGAGGCGACAAATTTCGCATATTGTGCCGACAAGAGATCTATTGGATCCATAAACTCGGTTGCCTGCTGCCTAGAGGATTCAACTTAGAATTTGACATTATCAATTACTGGCAGCACTGATTGATTACAGACTTTAAAATCATGACATGTGTTGATTGTAGACGATGTGTACCATGTATATTTATATTTGAAATTATATCTATTTATTTATACATCTAAATATAGGTGTATTACTTTACATCCGTACTCACATTCAACTTTGTGATTAGGGCACTAATTAGCCCTCTGACATTTCCATTTTGTTCCTACCTAAGCATGATATGATATTTAGTCAAGATATTTAGTCATTCTCCCATCTGTCCTTTTTTCCAGGAGTTAATTGTATGATTTCATTTATTATTATTATACAACCATCTGGAACAGCTCTCATGGCAGCTATATGCCTACTAAATATCTTCCTTGAATGTAGGTGCATATATACTAGCATATTTAAGTATCTTGTAGTTTCTCATGCTCCCTATATATGTAATCCATCCTCACATCATTTCATCACATAGAGAATGGTTTTTCATATTTAGCCTTAGAACTATGGTTTGTCCACTAGTTTATTTGTGTATGTTTTAATTTAAGCACTCAAACAGGGACATTTTCTATTTTATTAGGCTATCTATTCTCTTATTTTTGTAGTTGATCATGTTTATTGGCTATATTCAAAATAATTTAATGCCCATCCCTTAGGGGTTCCGTATTATTATTATTATTATGCAGTTTGTTTTTGCCAATAATCCATTTGTCTGTACTATGCTACTGTTCTCTTTAAAGTTTTAACATTGGGAGTCATTTTCTTTTACCACCTCCTAAGGGATTAAATTGATTGCACCTGCATAATTGAGACATGTCTATGACTACAGCCAGCTTGGCTGAAACCGGTCAGACCTATTTTTGATACTACCTTCGTTTGTTAGGAGTCTGCCTATTTTTGTATTTGTTTTATTATGTCCTAATAAAAGACTGTTTTTACTTCACCATTACTCTTGTTTCTTGCTGGAACCACTTTGGATTATTTTTTAGCTACAATGTAACTATTAGTTATATTGTAGCTATCTTAGGGTTTATTTTACAGGTAAGTATTTAGTTTTAAATAGGAATAATTTAATTAATGATAGTTATTTTATTTAGATTTATTCAAATTATATTTAAGTTAGGGGGTGTTAGGGTTAGGGTTAGACTTAGGTTTAGGGGTTAATACATTTAATATAGGGGTTAATAAATGTAGGTAGGTGCCGGCGATGTTAGGGACGGCAGATTAGGGGTTAATAAAATTTAAGTAGTGTTTGAGATGCGGGTAGGCGGCGGTTTAAGGATTAATATATTTTTTATAGTGGAGGCGATGTCTGGTTCGGCAGATTAGGGGTTACATTTTTTTATTATTATTTGCGATGTTGGGGAGGTTAATAGGTAGTTTATCGGTGTTAGTGTACTTTTTAGCACTTTAGTTAAGAGTTTTATACTACGGCGTTAGCCCATAAAACTCTTAACTACTGACTTTTAAATGCGGTACTAGGCTTGACAGGAGAGGCTGTACCGCTCACTTTTTGGAAGACTCGTAATACTGGCGTAATGCAAGTCCCATTGAAAATATAGGATACGCAATTTACGTACGTGGATTTGCAGTATTACTGAGTCTGGCCAAAAAAGTGAGTGGTACACCTGTAATTTCACACCTGTCATTTCAAGACTCGTAATACCAGCGTTTTTAAGGCTAACGCAAGACTTGTAATCTCGCCGCTTATTTCTGTAACAGTGTTGGTTATGCAAAACTGGGGAATGGTAAATAAAGGGCGCATACGTATTACAAGTTGAAAGTAAGCTTGTTTGCTTAACCACAATAGAATTTTTCGAGCGTCGGGTTAGTGCGACTTCAGGGCTTTGGTTAACTGTTACGTACGATTAAAAAGTGTCACAAAAAACAGCACAAATACATTTCACATTACACTTACTCATAATAACACTGTCTAATAAATAATATTTAATACAATTATTCTAATAAAAAGTTATACGATATAAGGGCTCAAAGTTATGAGGTCTCAGGTATTACAAAAAAAGGCATGCAAAGGGCTTTAACATAGAGATACATACATACATACATGTCTAAATATGTGTGTATATATACAGTATCTCACAAAAGTGAGTACATCCCTCACATTTTTGTAAATATTTTATTTTATCTTTTCATGTGACAACACTGAAGAAATGACACTTTTCTACAATATAAAGTAGTGAGTGTACAGCCTGTAAAACAGTGTAAATTTGCTGTCCCCTCAAAATAACTCAACACAGAGCAATTAATGTCTAAACCATTGGCAACAAAAGTGAGTACACCCCAAATTGGGCCAAAGTGTCAATATTTTGTGTTGCCACCATTATTTTCCAGCACTGCCTTAACCCTCTTGGGCATGGAGTTTACTAGAGCTTCACAGGTTGCCACTGGAGTCCTCTTCCACTCCTCCATGATGACATCACGGAGCTGGTGGATGTTAGAGACCTTGCGCTCCCCCACATTTCCGTTAGAGGATGCCCCACAAATGCTCAATAGGGTTTAGGTCTGAAAACATGCTTGGCCAGTTCATCACCTTTACCCTCATCTTCTTTAGCAGTGGTCATCTTGGAGGTGTGTTTGGGGTCGTTATCATGTTGGAATACTACCCTGCGGCCCAGTCTCCAAAGGGAGGGGATCATGCTCTGCTTCAGTATGTCACAGTACATGTTAGCATTCATGGTTCCCTCAATGAACTGTAGCTCCCCAGTGCCGGCAGCACTCATGCAGGCCAAGACCATGACACTCCCACCACCATGCTTGACTGTAGGCAAGACACACTTGTCTTTGTACTCCTCATCTGGTTGCCGCCCCACACGCTTGACACCATCTGAACCAAATAAGTTTATCTTGGTCTCATTGGACCACAGGACATGGTTCCAGTAATCCATGTCCTTAGTCTGCTTGTCTTCAGCAAACTGTTTGTGGGCTTTCTTGTGCATCATCTTTAGAAGAGGCTTCCTTCTGGGACGACAACCATGCAGACCAATTTGATGCAGTGTGTGGCGTATCGTCTGAGCACTGACAGGCTGACCCCCTAACCCTTCAACCTCTACAGCAATGCTGGCAGCACTGATACGTCTATTTCCCAAAGACAACCTCTGGATATGACGCTGAGCATGTGCACTCAGCTTCTTTGGTCGACCATGGCGAGGCCTGTTTTTAGTGGAACCTGTCCTATGAAACCGCTGTATGGTCTTGCCCACCATGCTGAAGCTCAGTTTCCGGGTCTTGGCAATCCTCTTATAGCCTAGGCCATCTTTATGTAGAGCAACAATTCTTTTTTTTTCAGATCCTCAGATAGTTCTTTGCCATAAGGTGCCATATTGAACTTCCAGTGACCAGTATGAGAGTGTGAGAGTGATAACACCAAATTTAACACACCTGCTCCCCATTCACACCTGAGACCTTGTAACACTAACAAGTCACATGATACTGGGGAGGGAAAATGGCTAATTGGGCCCAATTTGGACATTTTCACTTAGGGGTGTACTCACTTTTGTTGCCAACAGTTTAGACACTAATGGCATTGGCTATGTGTTGAGTTATTTTGAGGGGACAGCAAATTTACACTGTTATACAGGCTGTACACTCACTACTTTACATTGTAGCAAAGTATAATTTCTTCAGTGTTGTCACATGAAAATTTATAATAAAATATTTACAAATATGTGAGGGGTGTACTCACTTTTGTGAGATACTGTGTATATATATATATATATATATATGTGTGTGTGTATTTGTGTTTTACTGTATATTTACTGTACATATTTCACATTCACTTAAGGGGTTTATTGGGGGTGTTTGCACTCAACAGGTTTACCACTTGTATAATAAGTTGAAATTAAATGCAATCGCTTGAGCGCAATCACAATTTTACCCTAAAATTATTAGTCCTCAGAGCTCTGGTTAACTGTTTTGCAAAACAAAAAAATGCACAAAATACATCAAAAATACATTACAAATGGGGCGGAGCCAGCCAATGATCATGATGGCTGCTTTATGAGAGAGCTCAGAGAACATAATTCCTAAAACGCAATTACTGGCGCAAAAAAGCTATGAAAATAGCACCACTGACACCCAGACTCAAAGGTGATAACGACGAGCCTTACTTAGGTGAAGTTTCAAGAAGCTCTGATACAATTTAGAGGCAAGAACTAGCCATTATCTATGCGGCCTTCATAATTATGGCGCAGACACACCAACAACCCGAACTGCTCCACAGACCTACTTGAGATGGACGCTTGAGGCAAATCTCTGGCGAGAATACCTCACCCCACAAGAACCGTTGAGAGAAGTTGACACCCCAGGTTTAAGGGTCAGTGATAAAGAAGGTGATCCGGAATCCCTGAGTGATTACTGATCTTAACGAGGTAACTGCAAAATACATATTTTACTATGGAGACTTGCATCAGAGATCTGCTTGCTGGACTAATGGTCCGGTTAGATTCTTATACCACTACGCTCGCTGAGGAGATCTGGCCGGCATTTTCTCCTGCCTTTCTAGCGGACCTTGTGGCTGTGGCAGGTACCTGCTTAGATGTCTCAGAGAAGTGTGTTATGGGGCCGTGCCCAGACCGGGTCCTTGAGGTCTCACTGGAGAGGCATAAACCTAGTTTGAAATCTGCCGCATTGCAAGGTAATACAATCCCACGCTCCGATGAACTGGGTGCCTTCACGGTTTCTGAAAAACGTATCATCCCGGTAGGTGATTCCTACTTTTCCAGAGGGAAGATCAATGCCACTACGTTACACCACGGTGGGTATTCTGACGAACACCACTTGATGCTGCCCACACAGGACTTTTGTTAATTGATCCTACAAAGTAGCTGCAACCCAATATGGGACCCAGGAGGACACGCTTCATATGTCTGCCTACTACCAACCCTTATGTCTGTTCAATAGCTGTATCCTTTTACAGTTGGATACTAATGATTGTTTTTGCACTTCTTCGGGACTCCATTACATGTTGGTTAGGAAACTTGTCTCTATAAGCAGTCCTGTTGTGTATTCTAGCTACCTTTATATCATACAGTACTCCACGCCTCAAATATATGTAGCACTGCTTTTCCATCAAGTCATAGAATTTTATGTTAATCTTTTTGCGTTAAGCTTTGCCATAGCTCTTTATATGTTAGCTAGTAAACTTGTTTTTTATAAGCAGTCCCAATATCCCTTTTGACTTATTTTATGCCACGCAATGCTCATAACTCTAACTATACATGGTACTGCATATTCATCTTGGTATAGCATTTTATGATAATGATTTAATTTGAAGCCTAGCTATAGTTATCTCTAGCTAACTCTATGATGTATACCTCTAGCATATGCTTGAAGATTGGTGGATGTGGTTTGTGCATACTGGGCTACAGTATAACGGCAGCTTATCTTGTAATGGAAAATTAACAATAAGCCTGTGTCTTACTAACCATTTTTACTCTGATTACATGCTCCTCCAGTTAGCAGGACACATTACAATGTATGCAGCCCTAACTAGAACACAGCTATTAACCATCATCTTAAATGATTCAGTTCCAAATTCTAGTTAATATTGTTCATAAGCCTAAGATATGTTACTCTGCTCTATCATTAGCCAAACAGGCTACCTTAATTAAGCTCATTTGAATTGCTAACATCTTAGGTGTTTGGACATACTTCTCCATTTATATTAAAAGCAGGCCTGAGTTTGTCTCCAGTTGAGTAACTAACATCCTGGTATTCCTGACTAGTTGCTATAGGTATAATCCTTGCTAACCCATGCTGGTCTCTCCCATATTTATAACATAAGCGGACCACTCATATACTTCTGTGCTAAGGTCCAAGAGCTAGATCCCCTATACTACCCTATATACCATTTAATTACAAAATGTATCAGATACTGATGTTCTGTTCAGGGCTGAGGTACTGGAGAGACCGTGGCATTTGTTAATTTCCCTTCTATATCCCAAATTCAGTTGGGTCCAATAGTAGCCTCTTAGAAACCATGGTGTAATTTCTCACTCCACCTGAAAACTTTTGGTCTCACAGTAACGTACAGTGGGATATTACCTCTAGTACCTCAGTACTCCTATAAAATATACTACTGTTCCAGTATAACGGTGTGTAGGTTCCAGATAGACTCCTTACACTCATAGGTTGACTTTTAATTACATATGAACCTATTTTCCATATCTATGAATGTTCTGTTAATATTACCTTCTTTTAGGGTGTGCATACTTCTACTATTGGGTTTTTGCAACACTATTACTGATACAGTTATAATGGATACTAACACCCACTCCTATATGTCATGTCGCCAGATGCTTTTAGACAAGACTTAATATGGACCTTTTACCTATGCCCTACATAGACTATGTATCTTACTATATATATTATGGGAGGTTGCTGACTTACCTATATGTCAAGTGTTCTTACTCAGATGGGACTTGTCTGTATAGGATATATTGAGCACATCCCTGAATACTTTCACTTATTCTTAGTTACCACATTTACCACCATAGAACATTTAGGTCATCTCTTTAGGGGACTATTGTGTCAATTTACATGAGAGCTCCAACTCACTATATGTGCTATGCAGAACATCTGTCTAGGGGGTACTTATTGCATTATTGATCTAGGCTACTCATGTGGAAATGCTGGTTATATACCGATATATATTTTACTCCACTTGTTAGTAGTCCTGAGAACTAACCAACCGGAACTTGGAATGACTAGCAACATTCTAACTTTAAACCCTCAGGAGGACTCCTCTAATACAGAACACGGTAGTATGAAAACACGAAAAGAGTCACTCTAATTGCCTTGGTACAATAACTTTATGGCGATATATAACACATAGTCAGCTACTTACCACATCCTACACGGTGGACATTAGTACTAGGACTTAGTTCCCCCATATGAAAATATTTGTCCCACTTGGATAAATCCCACACCCTTAATGGTCGTAAATCCAACTCTGGGATCACTATTTCTGAGACCCAGCCTCTCTTTGTGTAAAACTAGTTACAATATATTTGCATCGGATTGAGGTTTCGATGCTTGTTGCATTTGGTCAGGCACCAGGTTAAATAACAGATGGGGTCTGTTTTTCACTACAGCCACCTATCTTCAGAAACTATACATACCACATTCCCCTTTCTCACTCCTATCACTCTACACTTCATTAGTATAGGAGGTTTCGCTGCCCCTTTTTCCCCGCCTTCCCTCCAATTAGGAGCGGCTCTTGCCCACTGAACTTTCTTCCCTTCCCTCTTTTGCTATGGCCCAGAAGGGGCCAAAACAATAGACACCACGCATTCCAATCTTACTTGATTAAATAGACTCATATATACCTCAACTGAAGTCTCATTTAAGATAGTCCAAATTCCTTTCTAACACCTTAGATAAATGTGCTCAAAATGTCTCTTCTACAGGTTTGCTTTGCCTAGTTGACCTCATTGTCCCTCCATTTATCCAGCCAAAAATGGCCTCATTATTTCTGATAATAATTGCCTATACATACTACTCTTTAAGGTCACAAAAGTGTTCTCGGAAGGCACAATCTGTATTGGTAAACTGGGCAATATATTTGTAATAGCGATGTATGTCTTTTTTTTTGTCATGGTTTCTGGACGAACTTTCTGTTACGTTTGTTTATGACTTCAATAAAAATTGAATAAAACATTACAAAGGTGTTAGCGCGACTAGGGTGTTAGGTTTTTTTTCCACTTTTTTTGCTCCATTGACTGCTATGGGGGAATACGGGAATGTGCACGCGATATTCTACGTTCGGCTTTTTGCATTTGTTGGATTAGCGTGCGAGCAAAGACAGTTTACTTTCAACTCATCATACGAGCGCGACCCAGCATGCGCAAAATGCTTACTTCTAGCTCAGTTAACGCTGGAGTGGGAGCGTTAATTAACGCTCCAGTTGTAATCTGGCCTGTAATGGGGCTATTCTGCTGCCATTTCGTGCATCTTAAAAAAATACCCATGTAGCCTTGTGTAATATAGCTCTGAAAATTTTTGGATTTTCAAATTTTTAGATATTAAAATGCTCCCTTTTGACTTCTCAAGGGGAACCCTGCAACATATGTTTCCCTCGTTGGCTTTAGATCTATCTCACTGATACATGTAGATGTGAAGCTCTGTGCCAAGATTTTAGCAAACAGATTAGACCCTGTCCTTCCTAAGCATATACACTATGATCAGGTTGTTTTCATTTTATAAAGATAGGGATTGGACAACACATCACGTTCTATAAATTCTCAGAAGCAGCTTCTCTGAATAACCCTATTGCTTAGCCTGCTCCTTGATGCCGAGAAGGCATTTGAAAGAGTGAGGTGGCCTTACATATATGAAGTCTTGTCATCAATGCACTTCCTTAGTTTGTTTATAACAGCTATGAGGGCTTTATATTCTTCTGAAAATACTAAGTGATAAAACACCTACGGCTAGATTTAGAGTTTTGTCGGTAAGGACCCGCGTAGCTAACGCTGGCTTTTTTCTGGCCGCACCATAAAAATAACTCTGGTATTTAGAGTCCACAGAAAGGCTGCGTTAGGCTCCAAAAAAGGAGCGTAGAGCATATTTAACGCCACTGCAACTCTTGATACCAGAGTTGCTTACGGACGCGGCCAGCCTCAAAAACGTGCTCGTGCACGATTCCCCCATAGGAAACAATGGGGCTGTTTGAGCTGAAAAAAAACCTAACACCTGCAAAAAAGCTGCGTTCAGCTCCTAACGCAGCCCCATTGTTTGCTATGGGGAAACACTTCCTATGTCTGCACCTAACACTCTAACATGTACCCCGAGTCTAAACACCCCTAACCTTACACTTATTAACCCCTAATCTGCCGCCCCCACTATCGCTGATCCCTGCATATTATTATTAACCCCTAATCTGCCGCTCCGTAAACCGCCGCTACTTACATTATCCCTATGTACCCCTAATCTGCTGCCCCTAACACCGCCGACCCCTATATTATATTTATTAACCCCTAATCTGCCCCCCACAACGTCGCCGACACCGAACTTCAATTATTAACCCCTAATCCGCCTCACTAACCCTATAATAAATAGTATTAACCCCTAATCTGCCCTCCCTAACATCGCCGACACCTAACTTCAATTATTAACCCCTAATCTGCCGACTGGAGCTCACCGCTATTCTAATAAATGTATTAACCCCTAAAGCTAAATCTAACCCTAACACTAACACCCCCCTAAATTAAATATAATTTACATCTAACGAAATTAATTATCTCTTATTAAATAAATTAATCCTATTTAAAGCTAAATACTTACCTGTAAAATAAACCCTAATATAGCTACAATATAAATTATAATTATATTGTAGCTATTTTAGGATTTATATTTATTTTACAGGTAACTTTGTAATTATTTTAACCAGGTACAATAGCTATTAAATAGTTAAAGTGCATGTAAAGTCAAGCTTGTTGCTCATCCTCATAGTGTGCATTGCAATAAAAAAAATGTACTTTAAGTCATGATTTTTTCTAAATCGCACCTGAAAACGATATATATAGTTATTTACCTACTATTATTATACTCGATAACTCCGCCCGCCATTTTGTCCCTCATTTCGGCTTTGATTGACACTTCTATCATTAAATCTTGTTTTTCACCCCGGGGCGTTCAGCCCCTATTCTGACACGTCACGGGACGTTACTGCGCATGCGTGAACTACCCGATGACAGTTACAGAAGCAATGCGCGTCCACGACTTGCGCATGCGCAAAACTAAGGAGCAATCAGATGCCGCTGGTGATAGCATATGAATTACGGAACGCATGCACATATTGCCCTGAAACTTGGAAACACATGCGCAAATTGAGTCATGCTCGTGAATACACTTCTGAGCTACGTAATTGAGCATGCGGGACCGCTCTATAATGTAATGCAGGGCAAATACAGGAAGCACAGGATGGGAGGAGTTTAAAAATATAACGGAGGTAAGTTGAATTACCAAATATAGACAAGTATTATTATTATTATTTTTTTAAATATTGCGGTTTAACTAAAGAGTAGATTTGGAATTAGTAGGCAAGAGGAATTTAACAAAAATTTACATTCACTTTAATAACTATTTAATAGTTACCTAGTTAAAATAATAACAATTACCTGTAAAATAAATCCTAACCTAAGTTACAATTAAACCTAACACTACACTATCATTCAATTAATTAAATAAAATATCTACAATTACCTACAATTAAACCTAACACTACACTATCAATACATTAATTAAATACAATATCTACAAATAACTACAATGAAATAAACTAACTAAAGTACAAAAAATAAAAAAATATTTACAAACATAAGGAAAATCTTACAACAATTTTAAAACTAATTACACCTACTCTAAGCCCCCTAATAAAATAACAAAGCCCCCCAAAATAAAAAATGCCCTACCCTATTCTAAATTACTAAAGTTCAAAGCTCTTTTACCTTACCAGCCCTGAACAGGGCCCTTTGCGGGGCATGCCCCAAAGAATTCAGCTCTTTCGCCTGTAAAAAAAAACATACAATACCCCCCCCCCAACATTACAACCCACCACCCACATACCCCTAATCTAACCCAAACCCCCCTTAAATAAACCTAACACTAAGCCCCTGAAGATCATCCTACCTTGTCTTCACCATACCAGGTTCACCGATCCGTCCTGGCTCCAAAATCTTCATCCAACCCAAGCGGGGGCTGGCGATCCATCATCCGGCGGCTGAAGGGGTCCAGAAGAGGCTCCAAAGTCTTCATCCTATCCGGGAAGAAGAGTAGATCCGGACCGGCAACCATCATCTTCCAAGCGGCATCTTCTATCTTCATCCGATGAGGACCGGCTCCATCCTGAAGACCTCCACCGCGGACCCATCTTCATCCGGCGACGTCCAACTGAAGAATGACGGTTCCTTTAAGGGACGTCATCCAAGATGTTATATATATATATATTCCTACCTTAATTCCGATTGGCTGATAGAATCCTATCAGCCAATCGGAATTCGAGGGACGCCATCCCTTAAAGGAACCGTCATTCTTCAGTTGGACGTCGCCGGATGAAGATGGGTCCGCGGTGGAGGTCTTCAGGATGGAGCCGGTCCTCATCGGATGAAGATAGAAGATGCCGCTTGGAAGATGATGGTTGCCGGTTAGGGGTTAATAAGTGTAGGCAGGTGGAGGCGACGTTGAGGAGGGCAGATTAGGGGTTAATAAATATAATATAGGGGTCGGCAGTGTTAGGGGCAGCAGATTAGGGGTACATAAGTATAACGTAGGTGGCGGTCGGCAGATTAGGGGTTAAAAAAATTTAATCGAGTGGCGGTGATGTGGGGGAACCTCGGTTTAGGGGTACATAGGTAGTTTATGGGTGTTAGTGTACTTTAGAGTACAGTAGTTAAGAGCTTTATGAACCGGCGTTAGCCCAGAAAGCTCTTAACTACTGACTTTTTTCTGCGGCTGGAGTTTTGTCGTTAGATTTCTAACGCTCACTTCAGCCACGACTCTAAATACCGGAGTTAGAAAAATCCCATTGAAAAGATAGGATACGCAATTGACGTAAGGGGATCTGCGGTATGGAAAAGTCGCGGCTGAAAAGTGAGCGTTAGACCCTTTTTTGAGTGACTCCAAATACCGGAGGTAGCCTAAAACCAGCGTTAGGAGCCTCTAACGCTGGTTTTCACGGCTACCGCCAAACTCCAAATCTAGGCCCTAGGAAGGTGGCGAACTGAAAGATAAAAAAATATACCAAAAAATTTGATAAAACGTGATAATATACAATAAAGTAAAAAAAGTGTATAAATGGTAAGTGAACTCTCAAAAAATTAAAATAATCAATAAATATTGTTTTAAAACTTAATAAAGTAGATAAGTATTGGCTTGTTACCAATGTTGATGGTTAAATGACCTTAGTGAATAGTGTCCATATTTGTGAAACCAAAGTTCAAATGATAGAATAAGAATCCAATTCTGGAAGAATGTAAGGCAGCTCCACTTGGGGGAATGATCTCTGTTCACCTCGATGATCTAGATTAAAAAGAAAATGGTCGCCTCATAGTGAAATCCATATGTGATGTGAAAAAAGAAGATAAAGAATATATCTCACAATTTTTGATGGCACTTAATTCAGTGCAGATAAGCAGGCTGACACTTGCAGTAGTCGGCTAACTGGATACTAATTCCATATCAGGGTATGAGCTGTTCTCAGATCTCAGATTAGTTTGCGTCTGAAAAACAAACACTGTGCTGTTAGCAGTGTGCAGGATACAGACTGTTGTGGACATGGAAATACGAAATACCTCCGTGAAGATAAGACTTGTTCTGTGTAAGTGAAAAAGGCAGACACCTCCGTGTACAAGTTAAAAACAGGTTTAATATTGCAACGCATTTCTCGACCTAATAAAGCGTTCGTTTCATCAGGCATAAAATGACATATTAAAACAGGTAAAAAAAAGTGCTTTCTTAAGCTGCCACAATGTGTTTCATTGGTTCTCCAGCATTTTCAAATTATCCAATGGTAAAAGGAGGTAAGGTTCTATGACCTTAAGATCACTATTACTGATGATTTTAAACCACTTTTGTCTAATCTGAAATGTTTGTCACATGGTTTCCAGGATGGGTATGGTAATTAGGGTAAAGATGTCTGCAATCTTGAAGCTCACATACCTCTTCTGATGTCTCCCTATCAAGGTCCCCTCCTCTTAAAGGGACACTCAGGTTTTATTAAATTTTCATGATTCAGATACAGCATGTAATTTTAAACAACTTTCCAATTTACTTCCATTAAAAATGTGCACAATCTTTTATATTTACACTTTTTGAGTCACCAGCTCCTACTGAGCATGTGCAAGAATTCACAGACTATACCTATATGCATTTGTGATTGGCTGATTGCTCTCACATGGTACAGGGGGAGTGGAAATATACATAACTTTGAAATGTGTTAGAAAAGAATCTACTATTTATTTGAAATTCAGAGTAAATGCTATTGTATTGTCTTGTTATCTTGCATTTGTTGATTATGCAAATCTGCTGTGTTTACTGGTCCTTTAAATAAAAAACAAAGTTCCAAACGTCTTCTAAACTCTGCAGGATCAGATTGCTATGAGAGGAATAATCTTCTCACTCTTGAATGTTATTATGATGCCAGTATACTGTCTCTTTTGTCAGCATAGAAATCACAATTGAAATTTACCAGAAGATGAGAATTGGAACAACTTCCCTCAGCATACTTT
Organism: Bombina bombina; assembly: GCF_027579735.1. Taxonomy (NCBI): domain Eukaryota; kingdom Metazoa; phylum Chordata; class Amphibia; order Anura; family Bombinatoridae; genus Bombina; species Bombina bombina. The sequence goes on along the minus strand of NC_069501.1, from coordinate 206,137,066 downwards.
TCTTTTGAGGACCTTTTGTGGCTTCCACCACATTAAATTCCCATAACTTATTTCTTTAATAAAATAATTAAGGCTTAACTTACTTGTTGACGGAAACAAAGAAATTGGCCTATAGCTCATCACAAATACATTCTATTAGAGGTCTCATAATCTGGCTGTCTGATATTGAGAGACTAGGCTTGACAAGTGGTGTGCGCTGAAATTAAAAAATGATTGCAGCCGTATTAACTTGTGTATTACAAGTTGAAAGTTAGCGTGCAAGTGAAAGAGATAGGGGCCGAATTATCAAGCTCCGCTGCTCCATAACTTTTCCGCCTGCTCTGAGGCCGCGGACATCAATCTGCCCGATCCTATACAATCGGGCTGATTGACACCCCCTACTAGTGGCTGATTATCCACAAATCTGCAGGAGGCGGTATTGCACAAGCAGTTCACAATAACTGCTTGTGTAATGATAAATGCCAACAGCGTATGCTGGACATGATACGCTACATTGTATCATGTCCGCTCACACATTAATAAATTGGCCCCATAGACTTTCTAACATCAGGACTTTTATATCACAACCTCTTTCTCCTCATAGAATTTTTATAGGGTGGGGGTGATAAAAAAAACTGTAAGTTATCACTCACGAGCTAACCCAACACTGGACTACACCAACTGTGCTAAATCTGAAGAGAAATATAAAGTTATAAAACAAATAACAACATCTGTGAAAGAATGGATGCCATCAAAATGTAGAACATGAAACATAAAAAACCCCAATTCAGGCTTACTTTAAAAAAAAACATTATTGGTCACCAGATTGCATTCCAAATCTACATCATCATAACTGATGATACATGTTTAAATTCTACAAGTTATTCAAGAATCCTAATTTTTCTCTTGGAATGTAAAAAAAGCCCCATAAATTAAAAAAACAACAACAATTCAGAGCATAGGCTAACAATATTTATGAAGTAGTAACAATATCACCTCGTACTCTTGCCGACCACTTTTTTCCCATTTCCCAGTAGACATGTGCATTTTGTTTCTGGCGAATTTAGTTTTCGGACAAATTTTGGCCGATTCGGAGATTCGAATGCATCGGAATTTCCAAATCGGCCCCATAAGTAAAATCCTGAAAAATTCCGAAAATGAATAAATCAGTTTCCGAATTTTCGGATCCATTCTTTATTTATATTCAGAATTTTTCATTGTTCTAATCTAAACCGCAGTTCCCCGACATCGCCGACACCAACTAAACAACTAACTAAAGTTATTAACCCCTAAACCACAGTTCCCTGACATCGCAGACACTAACTAAACCTATTAACCCCTAAAGCGCCATTCTCAAACATCGCCAACACTAACTGAAACACTAAATAAAGCTATTAACCTCTAAACCGCCGTTACCAAACATCGCCAACACTAACTAAACCTATTAACCCCTAAACCACCGTTCTCAAACATCCCCAACACTAACTAAACCTATTAACCCCTAAACCGCTGGCCCCCCACATCGCAACAACCTAAATTAAACTATTAACCCCTAAACCTAACACCCCCTAACTTTAACATAATTAAAATAGAGCTAAATTAAAGTTACAATTATTAACTAACTACCTATTAAAAAATAAATACAAACTTACCTGTAAAATAAAAATAAAACCTAAACTAGCTACAATATAACTATTTACTAACTACCTAGTTAAAATAAATACAAACTTACCTGTGAAATAAAAATAAAACCTAAGCTTACACAAAATTAAAAACCTAACATTACTAAAAATAAAAATACCTATGATTACTAAAAAATTAAAACTACAATTACAAAAATAATAAACACTAAAATTACAAAAAAATAAAAAAACTACCCTTATAAAAGATAACAAACAAAATAATCCAAAATAATAAAAATTATTCCTATTCTAACACCCCAAAATAAAAAAACCCTAATCTATAATAAACTACCAAGTGCCCTTAAAAGGGTATTTTGTAGGGCATTGCCCTAAAGTTAACAGCTCTTTTGCAAAAAAACACCCCCTAACATTACAAACCCCCACCCAGCAACCCACAAAATAAAAAAAAAACCTAACTAAAAAAAAATAATCTACCCATTGCCCTGAAAAGGACATTTGTATGGGCATGCTCGTTTACTGCTCTTAAAGGGACACTAAACCCAGAAAAAAACTTATCTTCAATCAAAATATCGATATATTTTGAATAGTTATGTAATTAGCATTGTTTGTCAAATTATTACCGTTTATTAGCAATCCGATATAGAAAATCAATTTATTTCCAAACCCACTGCTGGCTATTGTTTTCTAAACTCTAATCCTGAACGATAACCCAGGTTATCAAAATGGCGATTTTTGGACGCTATGCGCATGCGCAATATCCCGGCACATCACTCACAGCAGACAGGAAGACCCTGTATCTAAATCAGACATAGCTGATGAATACGCTACACATAGCAGGTAAGAGCTGAGTGCTGCGCTGCGATGCGAGAATCAACCCTAACAATAACGAACATTAAATCTTTATAGCACAATATGAAAAATGATCAATTAAACACATATTAATTTCATTAGAATAGACACTTTGTGGATATTATGACGATTACTCTGATGGAACCAAATACTATTGTTATGGACACTTTATGTGCAAATATGCTTGCCACAACGGATCGCAACTCGCATGCGCATGGTGACTACATTGTCACATAATGATATGCACGAAATAGGAAATTGGGTTTGGTCGTGCACGGCCCATATTAGAGGGTTGGATATAATGACGTCATCTGCAAAAAAATTTATTTAATTTTATAGCGTTTCTAAAGTTCATTGGACTGTAAAATTAAGTTGTTGAATAAATGTACACCTTATTGATTGGAAATTGATTTTCAGGTTGTGGCCAAAAACGGAAAGTTTTGGAATCCTTTAAAAGGGCATTCAGTTCTTTTTCAGACCATTAAAATAAAAAAAGCCCTAATCTAAAAAAACACCCTCAAAAAAAAAAACTAACACTAACCCCAAAATCAGTACTCACAGTTGCTGAAGTCTGGAGAAAGATATTCATCCAGGCAGGTCCATCTTCATCCATCACGGGGCCGGCATCTTCTTCATCACTGCGGAGGTGGAGTGGTCGATGCACAGAGGCACAGTTTTATTTTTTATCTTGGGGTGTTTTTTTTTTTTTTTTAAGCGGGGTATTAGAATAGGAATAATTTTTATTGTTTTGGATAATTTTGTTTGTTATTTTTGTAATGGTAGTTTTTGTTATTTTTTTGTAATTTTAGTGTTAATTATTTTTTGTAATTGTAGTTTTAATTTTTTAGTAATCTTAGTTTTTTTATTTTTAGTATTGTAAGTTTTTTTTTTTGTAATTTTAGGTTTTATTAGTGTAAGCTTATGTTTTATTTTTAATTCACAAGTACGTTTGAATTTATTTTAACTAGGTAGTTAGTAAATAGTTATATTGTAGCTAGTTTAGGTTTTATTTTTTTTCACAGGCAAGTTTGTATTTATTTTTAAATAGTTAATAATTGTAACTTTAATTTAGGTCTATTTTAATTATGTTAAAGTTAGGGGTGTTAGGTTTAGGGATTAATAGTTTATAACTATTTTTTTAATTATTGCACGGTTTTTCCTAATAAATGCTGATTTGACTTACGCCTGGAAGGTTTGCTGGATTCTTCATTGTCGTTCATTCTATGGTCAACAACCAGCTCAAACCTCGGCATGTCTGGGACCTGCAGCACACACATTCTACAGCAAAGTGTGGCTGATGACGTCATCAATGCGAGCCTAGCGTGGTAAGGCATACCGCACAGGGACAGAGATCTGATCAGACACCGCCAGCGCTCACCCCAAGACAGAGCATGAACAGTGAGATGCAGAGGACCGTACCAACCTGGGGACCCACGCAACAGTAAAGATTTGCTGTAAGGAGCAGTGGTGAATGATCCGTTGGTTACCTGAGAGCCTGGTCTGCTTAAAGGAAAGCTGGAGCTGGGGTGAGTGCTATTTCTGTTACTCCACTTAATTCCAATTATTAAGGAGGACTTACAGTGTAAAGGAGTCTTTAACAAAAGTACACATTTCCCTGTTTAGCGGTTTGAAGTTGCAATAGGTGTATAGTGACAGGGTCTGGAGCTGCTTATAGGGGGACACTTGTACTTTACTAACATTGCTTTGACTGGCTTCATTTCCCCCTGACGGCTCGACCCATATACTCCTAACTTACCACACTAACAGCGTCTGGCACTCCTGGTTTGCTACTTTTCAACGTTACTAACATTTTACTGGGAGCTAGCTCATTATGGATAATATGGAAAACCGTGATTTATACTCATTGAGACCACTATCTTTTATTGAATTGGGTAGACTTACAATAGAGGATACCTTTGTGAACCAAAAGGAGACCCTATCTATGAGTGATATCTTCTTGCATATGGAACGTACCTTAATAAAAGAGTATAAGACTTGGTGGGACAAGCGTGCCCTTGAAAAGTATTTAATGATGGGCCTGATTCCCATGGGACTACACTTAAACAAATACCCTACGTTCCAGATTGATAATTCCTCCTTCATCACTAAATGGAATAACATTCTGACTGACTGTTCAAGAAAATTGATGGAATTAATAATCTCCCATAAAGAGACTGTTTTGCATAAAACTCGTGAAGATTTATCTGAATTGCAAATATGTTTAAATTAATTTGTTTTGCACCCCAAATATGGGGAAATGGATATATTACTTAAGGAATCAATTGATAAATTTAAAATAGAGCTGGATAACTTTAAGTTAAAGAAATTTGTCAGGGACAGTGAGGACCATGCTCATGACAGGGTTTATACCTGGCACACACGCAACAATATTACACATAATAGATCTAGATCTAGATCCAGGTCTAGATCCAGAACAAGGAGTAGAGCTATATTACCTGTAGAGAAACATGTAACATTCTCTGACACTCAGCCCCCTGAAGATACAAATATATATCAGGGTTCTGAGGAGGCAATTCAAAATCAGTCTGATACACAAAGGGAACAAGTAGCGAGACCCAAAACCACAAGTAATATTCGTATAGATCCTATTATTACAAGAAATTACAATAGTAATAGTAAAAAGTTATCCAATGACAACATGGGTGCCTCACTAGTAGAGATAAGGAGACAAGAATTCTTAAGTGAAACTACTGGCCCTAGCCCTACCACCCACAGTATAGATTCTACTAGAGGTAGGGATGAGCAACAGGTTTTTCAGAGGGACCCCAATACAAGAGAAAGAGGGGGAAATGCAGGAAGAGGACTAAGAGGCAGAGGGGCAAGAAGGCAAAGAAGAGGAGGCAGGAACAAATATGCGCTTGAAATGTAGTTAACATTTCTAGCTATTCACTAACAAAAGAAGAAAAAGAGGTCTTGAGTCTAGGTTTGGGCTTTGTTCCCACTAATTAATTTAATTTATTCAATACAATTGTTGATGTTAATAAAATGATACGTCACTATTTTTTTGGAATAGTGATTTAGCAGTGTCTACTATAGATATTGATAACCCCTCGATAAATTATGCTTTGCCTAAAATTTATGATACAGTGGATTTCACTGAAGCATGTGATCTGTTGAGTGCACATGATCTGGCTAAAGAATCATTGGTAGATTTAATACCGTTGAAATCCACACATGGAGGGTATAAACCTAAGTCCATCTTTTACCCTACCAGAGAAAGAGGCCCATTCCTTGAAGCCTTTCATTTCAGAGTAGAAGAAGACCTTATTAAACTTTCCACTGATACGAAACACCCTTGCCCTAACCTTAGCAATGCTCAGTCTGTGGCCCTTGACAATCTCAAGTCTAGAGAAGATATTGTCATTAAAAGGGCGGATAAGGGTGGCTGTGTGGTTGTACAGAATAGGGAAACCTATCTGCAAGAAGCACATAGACAGCTGAATGATTCTGATGTATATGAAATTTTAAGGTGCAATCCAACTGAGAGGTATAGAAAGGAGCTGGAATCGCTCCTTGATGATGGACTTGAAATGGGGATCCTAGACAAGGACACGGTAGATTTTCTTTATGTTCAGAATCCTATTACCCCAATTTTCCATCACCTCCCCAAGGTCCATAAAACCTTGGAGGAGGTGAAGGGGAGGCCTATTGTGGCTGGAATAGGATCCTTATTTGAAAACATGTCCATTTGGGTTGAATCCCTGTTACAACCCATAATCTTTAGTCTTCCATCTTATCTAAAGGATACAAAGCACCTTTTAAACTGTCTGCATGAGGTCAACTGGACAGACAAATCTGATTGGTTGACAGTTGACGTCGTGGGTTTATATTCCGCTATCCCACACTCAAAGGGTCTAGAGGCAATTACGTATATGCTAGACAGATTTAGCAATTATGATGACAATCTCAAAGCTTTTTTGATTCAGACTTTGGACTTTTTATTGTCTCATAATTTTTTCCAGTTTGAGTGGCACTGCTATGGGGGCAAAATTCGCCCCTGCCTACGCCAACCTATATATATGGGTTGGTGGGAGGCGTGCCGCGTCTTTGGAGATACAAATCCCTATAAAAGTGATATTCAGATGTTTAAAAGGTACATTGATGACCTCCTGTTCATTTGGACAGGAGGTCCAATGAGGTTGAGTGGTTTCATTGCTTACTTGAATGACAATGATGCCAATCTCCAATTCACTTATGCCAGCAATCGAGAATCTATTCCATATCTAGATTTATTGCTCATAGGTGATATTGATACTCACAGGGTTAAAACTACCCTGTACCGAAAACCCATTACTGCTAATGCCATTCTACATGGCCATAGTAATCACCCAAAACATATGGGCTTCGGTATAGCTAAGGGCCAATTCATCAGGTTAAAAAGGAATTGCACTGATGATGAGGTCTTTGCTAGAGAGAGCGAAAATATGAGAGATGATCTGCTTAAAAGAGGTTATCACAAAAAGACAATAAATCGAGCACTCTTGGAAGTGAGTCGTTTAGACAGAAAGAGTTTACTTCTTGATCAGAAGGTTTGGTCACAATCCAATTCACAAAAATTTGATGTTACAAAACCTACTTTTATAACCACTTACAGTGCTCAGTTCAATGAGATATGTGACATTATAAAGAAACACCTTCCCATTCTCACTGCTGAGGATAGCCTCAAGGAATATATAGCCAATGGTTGCAATTTTGTCTCTCGTAGAGGGTATACAATTGGCAATGCTATCTCTCCAAGCTTGTTACGCAATAAACAGATAAAGGGAAATAGCTGGTTAGAAGTGAAAGGGCATTACAAGTGCCACTACAGTAACTGCATTGCTTGCGGTTTTACTCTAGTTACCAAAAATTTTCAGTCATATGCCACTCAAAAAATCTATGATTTAGATTCCTATACCAATTGTCGCTCTACCTTTGTGATCTATTTAATAAATTGCACGGAGTGCAAAAAGCAATACATAGGGTGCACCTCTAGGGAGGGTAGGAGTAGGATAAGAGAACATCTAAAAAAACATAGATAATGGTGTGGAATGCTCAGACCTTGCCAGACATTTCATTTATGTTCACAATAAATCAGTGACAAGTCTGAAATGGCAGATTATTGATCACATAAAATCCTCTATTCGAGGGGAAGACAGAGTAGCTAAACTGACTTATAAAGAGGCATTTTGGATCTTTAAAATACAAACCAGAATCCCTAAAGGATTCAACATTATTGGAGATATAATTAATTTTTGGAATCACTATTAGTACTTCATTCTAGACTTATTTAACAGTCTGTTAAGTAATATACATATTACTTAAGCCAATTACTATATCACTATTGAATGGTTAGTCAATTTTGTCACTGTTTTTTAATACAACAGTTTTAGGCCTTGAGGTTTACATAGGGTGTTTTTTCTATTATGCAATTCCATTTCCTGGTATAGAATGACTTGTGAAGTATTTAACATGGCTTTTTCCAATAGGTGCATCCATCCCCTAGTTAAGAATGAATTGTAAAATATATATTACATAATGGAATTAATACGGTGGGTTTGTACTTATTGCATTTTAAGATTAGGTTAAAGTTCAGCTGTCATAGTTTATAGGTCCTTTTCATATATTACCAGGGTTTTAAATCATTTTGTTCAATTCTAACTGTTTTTTTATATTCACTTGCAATGACATTTAAGCCTACTGGCATATATATTCAAATTGCCTAAATATTTGTAAGTTCATAATTAACTAATTCTTGTATGTGTATTGAACAATGTACTTATTCAAGTTAAAATTGCTCCTTTAAATAAGTCTAACACAATTCTATTGGTCTGTCCCATTACATTTAACTTCTGGGGTGTGTATCACCTGAGAACACAGGTGTATTTAAGTAGCTCTTATTACTTGTACAAACTATGTCCATGACTAAGGCATATAATATACTGCTGAAATGCGTAGGACAATCTGACTATTTTCCCAGAATGTTGGGACTTTGTTTATAACTATTTTTTTAATTATTGCACGTTTTTTCCTAATAAATGCTGATTTGACTTACGCCTGGAAGGTTTGCTGGATTCTTCATTGTCATCTATTTTAATTATGTTAAAGTTAGGGGGTGTTAGGTTTAGGGATTAATAGTTTAATTTAGGTTGTTGCGATGTGGGGGCCGGCGGTTTAGGGGTTAATAAGTTTAGTTAGTGTTGGCAATGTTTGGGAACGGCGGTTTAGGGGTTAATATGTTTAGTTAGTGTTGGTGATGTTTGGGAACGGCGGTTTAGGGGTTAATAGGTTTACTCAGTGTTTCAGTTAGTGTCAGGGAACTGCGGTTTAGGGGTTAATAGGTTTAGTTAGAGTTGGCAATGTTTGGGAATGGCAGTTTAGGGGTTAATAGGTTTAGTTAGTGTTGACAATGTCGGGGAACTGCAGTTTAGGGGTTAATAGGTTTAGTTAGTGTCGGCGAACTGTGGTTTAGGGGTTAATAGGTTAAGTTAGTGTTGACAATGTTTGGGAACGGCAGTTTATGGGTTAATAGGTTTATTTCGTGTTTTAGTTAGTGTCGGTGATGTCGGGGAACTACGGTTTAGGGGTTAATATGTTTAGTTAGTTTTGGAGATGTTTGGGAAAGCCGATTTAGGAGTTAAAAGGTTTAGTTATTGTTGGCGATGTGGGGGGATGGCGGTTTTAGGGGTTAATAGCTTTATTTAGTGTCGGCGATGTGGGTGGCGACAGCGGTTTTAGTTAATTTTGTTTCAGCAATCACTGGCATATTAGTTATAAGTTAAATCGTTTTTTTCAGATACATTCTTTATTCATATGCATTATTCTAAAACTTCAGAATAGAATAATGCATATGCATATCAATAAAGAATGGATCCGAAAAAATTATTTAACTTAACATAACTATTTTGCCGAAACAATTTTTTTTTTAAACTTAACTAAACTACTTTTGCTGAAACTAAATTATTTAACTAATGAAAACGAAACTAAACTAATTTTTTAGCGTTGCACACGTCTATTTCCCAGCTCCCCAGCCCAAATCCTATTATCTATAAATTTACCCTGTATTAAGGTAAAGATCTTGGGGGGTAGTTATCAAGCCGTCAACCTCAAATATGCTGGAATTCCGCAGCGTATTTGTGGCGAGGCTGATTCGCCTTAGTTATCAAAGGCTCGAGACCGGCAAAAGTAGAATTTTGTGACGTAAGCTTCGATCCGCCGGACTCAGTCCGACACAGATCGATTCTTACGTCACTCCAGATGTTCCGCACACAAGTGCGGCACATTCTCACTACTTTTGCTAGCTATCAAAAAACTAGCAGGTACGCTCGGCACTTTTACGGCCCAGCGTACCTGGTTTTCAATCCGCCACCCCTGGAGGCGGCGGATCTCATAGGAATCAATGGGAGTCTGACCATAGCGAAAGTTCATGTTCGCTGCTGCCAGATATCCCATTGATTTCTATGGGAGCTGTCTACACCTAACACCCTAACATGTACCCCGAGTCTAAACACGACTAATCTGACCCCCCCTACACCGCCGCAACTAAATAAAGTTATTACCCCCTAAACCGCCGCTCCCGGAGCCCACCGCAAGCTACTCTATACATATTAACCCCTAAACCGCCGCTCCCGGAGCCCACCGCAACTATAATAAATGTATTAACCCCTAAACCGCCGCTCCCTGAACCCGCCGCAACCTATATTAAATGTATTAACCCCTAATCTGCCCCCCCTACACCGTCGCCACCTATAATAAATTTATTAACCCCTATCCTGCCCCCCACTACGCCGCCGCCACTGTAATAAAATTATTAACCCCTAAACCTAAGTCTAACCCTAACCCTAACGCCCCCTAACTTAAATATTAATTAAATACATCTAAATAAATTAACTCTTATTAACTAAATGAATCCTATTTAAAACTAAATACTTACCTTTAAAATAAACCCTAATATAGCTACAATATAAATAATAATTATATTCTAGCTATCTTAGGATTTATTTTTATTTTACAGGTACCTTTCAATTTATTTTAACCATGTACAATAGCTATTAAATAGTTATTAACTATTTAATAGCTTACCTAGCTAAAATAAAGAGAAATGTACCTGTGAAATAAATCCTAACCTAAGTTACAATTACACCTAACACTACACTATACTTTAATAAATTATTCCTATTTAAAAATAAATACTTACCTGTAAAATAAACCCTAAGATAGCTACAATGTAATTAATACTTATATTATAGCTATCTTAGGATTTATATTTAGTTTACAGGTAACTTTGTATTTATTTTAGCTAGTTAGAATAGTTATTAAATAGTTATTAACTATTTAATAACTACCTAGCTAAAAGAAATACAAAATTACCTGTAAAATAAATCCTAACTTAAGTTACAATTAAACCTAATACTACACTATCATTAAATTAATTAAATAAACTACCTACAAATAACTACAATGAAATACAATTACATAAACTAACTAAAGTACAAAAAATAAAAAAAGCTAAGTTACAAAAAATAAAAAATTAAGTTACAAACATGTTCAAAATATTACAACAATTTTAAGCTACTTACACCTAATCTAAGCCCCCTAATAAAATAACAAACCCCCCCAAAATAAAAAAAATCCCTACCCTATTCTAAATTACATAAATTTCAAAGCTCTTTTACCTTACCAGCCCTTAAAAGGGCCATTTGTGGGGGCATGCCCCAAAAAGTTCAGCTCTTTTGCCTGTAAAAGAAAAATACAACCCCCCCCCCAACATTAAAACCCACCACCCACATACCCCTAATCTAACCCAAACCCCCTTACAAAAACCTAACACTAATCCCCTGAAGATCATCCTACCTTGAGTCGTCTTCACTCAGCCGAGCCACCGATGGAACTGAAGAGGACATCCGGAGCGGAAGAAGTTAATCCTCCAAGCGGCGCTGAAGAAATCTTCCATCCGATGAAGTCATCATCCAGGCGGCGCTGAAGAAGTCTTCGATCCGGCCGATGTCATCTTCAAAGAGGCGCTGAAGAGGTCTTCTATCTGGGCGAAGTCATCTTCCAAGCCGGGTCTTGAATCTTCCTTCCGCCGACGCGGAACCACCTTCTTCACCGACGGACTACGACGAATGACGGCTCCTTTAAGGGACGTCATCCAAGATGGCGTCCCCTCAATTCCGATTGGCTGATAGGATTCTATCAGCCAATCGGAATTAAGGTAGGAAAAATCTGATTGGCTGATGGAATCAGCCAATCAGATTGAGCTCGCATTCTATTGGCTGTTCCGATCAGCCAATAGAATGCAAGCTCAATCTGATTGGCTGATTGGATCAGCCAATCGGATTGAACTTGAATCTGATTGGCTGATTCCATCAGCCAATCAGATTTTCCTACCTTAATTCCGATTGGCTGATAGAATCCTATCAGCCAATCGGAATTGAGGGGACGCCATCTTGGATGACGTCCCTTAAAGGAGCCGTCATTCGTCGTAGTCCGTCGGTGAAGAAGGTGGTTCCGCGTCGGCGGAAGGAAGATTCAAGACCCGGCTTGGAAGATGACTTCGCCCGGATAGAAGACCTCTTCAGCGCCTCTTTGAAGATGACATCGGCCGGATCGAAGACTTCTTCAGCGCCGCCTGGATGATGACTTCATCGGATGGAAGATTTCTTCAGCGCCGCTTGGAGGATTAACTTCTTCCGCTCCGGATGTCCTCTTCAGTTCCATCGGTGGCTCGGCTGAGTGAAGACGACTCAAGGTAGGATGATCTTCAGGGGATTAGTGTTAGGTTTTTGTAAGGGGGGTTTGGGTTAGATTAGGGGTATGTGGGTGGTGGGTTTTAATGTTGGGGGGGTTGTATTTTTCTTTTACAGGCAAAAGAGCTGAACTTTTTGGGGCATGCCCCCACAAATGGCCCTTTTAAGGGCTGGTAAGGTAAAAGAGCTTTGAAATTTATGTAATTTAGAATAGGGTAGGGATTTTTTTTATTTTGGGGGGGTTTGTTATTTTATTAGGGGGCTTAGATTAGGTGTAAGTAGCTTAAAATTGTTGTAATATTTTGAACATGTTTGTAACTTAATTTTTTATTTTTTGTAACTTAGCTTTTTTTATTTTTTGTACTTTAGTTAGTTTATGTAATTGTATTTCATTGTAGTTATTTGTAGGTAGTTTATTTAGTTAATTTAATGATAGTGTAGTATTAGGTTTAATTGTAACTTAGGTTAGGATTTATTTTACAGGTAATTTTGTATTTCTTTTAGCTAGGTAGTTATTAAATAGTTAATAACTATTTAATAACTATTCTAACTAGCTAAAATAAATACAAAGTTACCTGTAAAATAAATATAAATCCTAAGATAGCTATAATATAATTATTAATTATATTGTAGCTATCTTAGGGTTTATTTTACAGGTAAGTATTTAGTTTTAAATAGGAATAATTTATTAAAGTATAGTGTAGTGTTAGGTGTAATTGTAACTTAGGTTAGTTTTTATTTTACAGGTTAATTTCAGTTTATTTTAGCTAGGTAAGCTATTAAATAGTTAATAACTATTTAATAGTTATTGTACATGGTTAAAATAAATTGAAAGGTACCTGTAAAATAAATATAAATCCTAAGATAGCTAGAATATAATTATTATTTATATTGTAGCTATATTAGGGTTTATTTTATAAGTAAGTATTTAGTTTTAAATAGGATTCATTTAGTTAATAAGAGTTAATTTATTTAGATGTATTTAATTAATATTTAAGTTAGGGGGGCGTTAGGGTTAGGGTTAGACTTAGGTTTAGGGGTTAATCATTTTATTACAGTGGCGGCGGCGTAGTGGGGGGCAGGATAGGGGTTAATAAATTTATTATAGGTTGCGGCGGGTTCATGGAGCGGCGGTTTAGGGGTTAAACTATTTATTTAGTTGCGGAGAGGTGCGGGATCAGCAGGATAGGGGTTAATAATTTTATAATAGAGGGCGACGGTATAGGGGGGGCAGGATAGGGGTTACTAGGTATAATGTAGGTGGCAGCGGTGTCCGGGAGCGGCGGTTTAGGGGTTAATACATTTATAAGACTTGCGGCGGGGTCTAGGAGCGGCGGTTTAGGGGTTAATACATTTATAAGACTTGCGGCGGGGTCTAGGAGCGGCGGTTTAGGGGTTAATACATTTATAAGACTTGCGGCGGGGTCTAGGAGCGGCGGTTTAGGGGTTAATACATTTATAAGACTTGCGGCAGGGTCTAGGAGCGGCGGTTTAGGGGTTAGTAACTTTATTTAGTTGCGGGGGCCTCCGGGGGCGCCGGTATAGGGGGTAGAACAGTGTAGTTTAGTGTGAGTGCTTAGTGACAGGCTAGCAATAAAGCTGGGAAAAAGCCGAAGGGCAGCGAGATCGGATGAGTGATAACTGTCACAGTCCGCTGCTCATCGCCCCGCGGCTTTTTGACAGCTTTATTTGATAACTTAGGCGAACGTATTCAAGGTCCGCGGTGGCGAAGGTAGGCGAGCTTAGGCGGAGGTATTGGGCCGGCGAAGCCAGAAAAGTAGACGGCTTGATAACTACCCCCCCTTGTCTAAATTTTAACGCCTCTACTGCTGATGACTCTTTGTTTCCACATACATAATCCAATGTTTCTCAAAACATTAAGAATTGCTCCTTCTTGTGTAAAATATCTGCTGATAGATTACTTAGCTGATAATTAATCTTACGTTTAATGACATCAAAAGAGAGAATTCTGGATTTCCAAAATTAAGCAATACATACCCTGGCAGCAGTATAAATCATTGTTTATTAGTATTATTGGGAATTCTCAGTGCTAGAAAAATCCCTACCCTTGCTCAACTGATTCCATTAATAAGTAATGTAATTTATCTAAATCAAAATTCTTATACTGAGTTGAAGTAAAAAAAACAAACAAATTTAACTTTCTTCAAAACGTTCCTAGATCACCATATTTTTTTATAATATCTACTCACCTCTAAGATGTGCACTAAGCATATAATCTGCCTTAAAAAGGTTTTCATATTTGTATTTGTACCATTTTTTTAAATTTAACTTTTAATAAATGCCTCCCATTTGAGAATAAATGTGTTTCTTGTTTCAATTTTGTGTTATATTGTTCCACTACTAATTTATTATTTATGAGTTTTTGAAGTTTATTTAAAGTAGGTTTCAGTTTTAAAATCCAGAGAGTAAGAAATAACTATGAAGGGAAATGAAAATACTGGTGAGCATTCTTAGAGAATCTCGCCAACTCAGAAAACTTTAGAGAATCAGGCCTTAAAGGGACACGAAACCCACAAATTTTCTTTCATGATTTAGGTAGAACATACAATTTTAAACAACTTTCCTGTTTACTTCTATTATCAAATTGTCTTCATTCTCTTGGTATCATTTGTTAAAGGAGCAGCAATGCACTACTGGTTTCTAACAACACATGGGTGAGCCAATGACAATCGGTATATATATGCAGCCACCAATCAGCAGCTAGAACCTAGGTTCTTTGCGGCTCGTATGCTCTGTCTAAATCTTGAAATATTTTTATTGTTGCATGTCCCTTTAAGTGCTTCTGCATTATGTTTTTAGTATGCATTTCTACTGTTTTTAGTGGTCCTTTAAAGGGACACTGTACTCCAGAATTTGTATTGTTTAAAAAGATAGATGATCCCTTTATTACCCATTCCCCAGTTTTGCATAACCAACACGGTAATATTAATATACGTTTCACCTCTGTGATTACCTTTTATCTAAACCTCTGCAGACTGCCCCCTTATTTCAGTTCTTTTGACAGACATGCATTTTATAAATAAAAAGAGAGAAGCGTTCAACCTGGGAACGAACAATAGCATAATAGCTGGCTAGTTGCCACCCAAGAAGCAGCCTCTTTTTGCTCAACATGTGCCTTTCACAAAGAAGAACTTTCCTGAAGCATATCAGTCTGATCCTGACTTCACAGTACAGTCCAGCCCTGAAATACCAGGCAATCCCTCTCTGAACGAGAAAAACAGCAAAACCCCAGACGTATGTTTCGGCCTATTATGGGCCTCGTCAGTGAGGTGCAGCCATATCCCTCTAGGCACACTGAGCAACGGTTCCACGTCTGGATTCCCGCATCACACTTAGGGAGACTTCCCAAAGAGTCATATTTTGCATAAATAAAAAGAGAGAAGCGCACAACCTGGGAACGAACAATAGCATAATAGCTTGTTCTATGGCTAGTTGCCACCCAAGAAGCAGCCTCTTTTTGCTCAACATGTGCCTTTCACAGAGAAGAACTTTCCTGAAGCATATCAGTCTGATCCCGACTTCACAGTACAGTCCAGCCCCCGAAATACCAGGCAATCCCTCTCTGAACGAGAGAAACAGCAAAACCCCAGACGTACATTTCGGCCTATTATGGGCCTTGTCAGTGAGGTGCAGCCATATCCTTCTAGGCACACTGAGCAACGGGTCCACGTCTGGATTCCCGCATCACACTTAGGAAGACTTCCCTAAGAGTCATAATTTGCATAAATAAAAAGAGAGAAGCACTCAACCTGGGAACGAACAATAGCATAATAGCTTGTTCTATGGCTAGTTGCCACCCAAGAAGCAGCCTCTTTTTGCTCAACATGCATTTCAGCCAGTCAGTACCTATATGGCACACATGAACAAATGCCCTCTAGCTGTGAAAAATAACATATGAACCTATGAACTAAGATACCAAGAGAACAAAGCAAATTTGATGATAAAAGTAAATTGGAAAGTTGTTAAAATTTACATACCCTATCTGAATCATGAAAGTTTAATTTTGACTAGATTGTCCCTTTAAGTCTAATCCTAGGTTTCCTTTTACTACAAATACATTTTCTAAAAGTTTCTTCTACAGTTTAATATTGTTTATTTAATAATAATAAGAAGAAGAAGAAAAGGAAGAAGAAGAAAAATGGTAAATAATACAATTTTGGGGAAGTATCACCATTTTTATGATATTAATTTACCTGTAATATTCACTAGTAAAGTTGCCTTTTTTAGATCTTCCTAATTCTTAAAAAATATACGTTTATAATTATGATCATACCAACTATTTGGGTCAATATTTTTACTCAAACAAGTAAAAGGATCAACTATTTTATTATTATCATTATTGTTATTATCATTTATTTGTATAGAGCCGCCAAATTCCGTAGCACTGGGTACAGTGATAGGGGTATACAATGACAAGGATTTGTGATAAAATACAAAACATAACAAACTAAACGAATCTAGTACAGGAGGAAGAGGGCCCTGCTCCGGAGAGCTCACAGTCTACAGGTTTAGGGTGCAGAGACATAAAGTTGGGGTAGCTTGTCACATCGGTTGTAGTTGCAGCAGTGAGTCCGGCAGTTCATGTATTAGTTTGGTTCGGATGAGGGATAGAGGAGAGATGGTAGGCCTCTCTGAATAGGTGGGTTTTCAAGGAGCGTCTAAAGCTATACAAGGTTGGAGACAGCAGGGTAGAGAGTTCTTAAATTTGAAAATATTTTTACTCCTTTTGATTTTTATAACCACAATATTCCTGATTTTGTTTTGTTAGGTTTGAAACCTGATAAAGACACAAACAAAATCATATTTCATTTTCTTGGGTACATTTTTATATATATCACTAGTAAAAATTGAATAAAAAAATCTATAAGGGCTCAAAAACATGAGGTCTCGGTGTCAGGAAAAAAAAGGTGCGCAAAGGGCTTTAAAATATAGATAGATACATACATACATCCACATGTTGTTAGATGTTTATATGTGCGTGCACATGTATTTATGTGTCTTACTATATATTTACTTTACACATTTCACATTCTAGTGTTCCCTACATACAGGATAATGTCCTTCTTATATATATATATATATATATATATATACATACACACACTGTATATACAGTTGTCACCTTTTGAGAAAGCCGTTGTACTGCGAAACATGTCAGGGTACTGGTGAGGAGTCTGGGAGCTCCTGTGATCGTTAGGGTTCCTAGTGAGGCACTTTAATGCAATTTTAGGATTATTGCAAGTATACCGAGTAGATATAATTCTATACCTGAGCAGGGTCTAGGATAGAGCATTATTGGTAAGGAGCATATTATTGCAGGCTCTTTTCGGCTCTCATGGCTCTGTCCTTATTCCACTGCCGAAAATAACTCAATACGTTTATTTTCACGGAGGGATAGTATGTAGCAGTGGACTGTCAATTTTATATATAATGTATCATTGGTAATGCACGTATTGTGCTACACACTTGTAACTATTAATTTAAAGGTACTAGCAACCTTTCCATGAAGATGGGAGTAACTATTACGAGTATTTAAACACTACCCTATTTGCGGTGCAAGACCTTATGTACCAATTATTACTAGTATACATCTGGGTAGTTATAACCATATATCACAACAAGTGGTTATCTGTATATTTATTCTTACTATTTGTATATGTTAATCTCCTGAAAATAATTCAACCACATATTGAAACTGCCATAAAAATGTGAATATAACTTTATGATTAACACTTAAGGCAGTTTCTTTAAGTACACACCTGGTTGCTACCCTTTTTTATTAAGAACTACTAGTCCTTCATACAAAGAGGGAGTGTGTATCATTGGTACATATCTATTGCTACAATTACACTGCATATGTGGTGATATGTTATAATCAACAGACTGTACAGATACAGATTTTTACGTCCAACTTTATACATAGTGTATCAACTGAAATGCACTGACAGCGCCCAGGCGCTTAAAGTATAACTGTGCTACACACTCTTTATTATTAATTTTAAGGTATCAGCAATCTTTCCCTACAAATGGGCGTAACCACAATGAGTATTTAAATACTACCCTATTTATGGTGCAAGATTTTATGTACCATTTATAATCAAGTTATATATATTTGGATAATTTAAACCATATAGCATAACAAGTGGTTACCTGTGTATTTACCAACAATAATTATATATTGTACTCTCCTGAGAATAATTGTATCATGCATTGAAACTGCTATAAAAATGTGAATATTCTTTCATAACTTATGTTGAGTCATTTCCTTTGAGTACACACCTGGTTGCTAAATTTTTCATTAAGAAGAACCACCCGTTCATCACCTATAGAGGGAGTGTGGATTAATAGCACATATATTATGATAACTACACTAAATCAGTGGTGATATGTCATGACTACCAGACCATACAGATACTGCTTTTTACACAAGACCACTCTTGGCGACTTCTAACGATATCTATGTCGGAGTACAAGGATTGAAATCAATCCATCTAGGTGATTGATATCGCTAGTGACTGAGAATCTTGTATATTACAGTGATTACTAGTATGGTCTCAAACATCATATCACACCACTACATATTGGGGCCTATCTATCAAGCTCCGAAAGGAGCTTGACGGCCCGTGTTTAATTCGTTTGGTAGTGCATTAGCTCTCTGCCCCATTATACCCATATATAAACCATGTTACTCACTCTTGTCTGCTGTGAGCGATTTATGTGTATTCTTTGAATGGTTTCTTTCATCCATTATTTTGTTGTGTGTGTGTATATATATATATATATTTATATACATACATACAGTTGTGTGCAAAAGTTTAGCACCCCTGACAATTTCCATGATTTTCATTTATAAAGAATTGGATGTTTGGATCAGCAATTTCATTTTGATCTATCAAATAACTGAAGGACACAGTAATATTTCAGTAGTGAAATGAGGTTTATTAACAGAAAATGTGAAATATGCATCAAAACGAAATGAGACAGGTGCATAAATTTGGGCACCCCAACAGAAATATTGCATCAATATTTAGTAGAGCCTCCATTAGCAGAAATAAAAGCCTCTAGACACTTTCTATAGCCTGTAATGAGTGTCTGGATTCTGGATGAAGGTATTTTGGACCATTCCTCCTTGCAAAACATCTCCAGTTCAGTTAGGTTTGATGGTTGCCGAGCATGGACAGCCCGCATCAAATCACCCCACAGATTTTTAATGATATTGGGACTGGGATGGCCATTCCAGAATATTGTACTTGATCCTCTGCATAAATGTCAGAGTAGATTTTGAGCAGTGTTTTGGGTCGTTGTCTTGTTGAAATAGCCAGCTCCGGCATAACTTCAACTTTGTGACTGATTCCTCAACATTATTCTCAAGTATCTGCTGATATTGAGTGGAATCCATGCGACCCTCAACTTTAACAAGATTCACAGTACCGACACGGGCCACACAGCCCTACAGCATGATGGAACATCCACCAAATTTTACTGTGGATAGCAAGTGTTTGTCTTGGAATGCTGTGTTCTTTTGCCGCCATGCATAACGCCCCTTGTTATGACCAAATAACTAAATTTTTGTTTCATCAGTCCACAGCACCTTCTTCCAAAATAAAATTGGCTTGTCCAAATGTGCGTTTGCATACCTCAAGCGACTCTGTTTGTGGCGTGTGTACAGAAAAGGCTTTTTCCGCATCAATCTCCCATACAGCTTCTCCTTGTGCAAAGTGCGCTGAATTGTTGAACGATGCACAGTGAAACAATCTGCAACAAAATGATGTTGTAGGTCTTTGGAGGTGATCTGTGGGCTGTTTTTGACAATTCTCACCATTCTTTTCCTTTGCCTCTCTGATATTTTACTTGGCCCCTGCAACTTCTGGCCTTAACAAGAACTGTTCCTGTGGTCTTCCATTTCCTCACTATGTTCCTCACAGTGGACACTGACAGCTTAAATCTCTGCTATAGCTTTTTGTAGCCTTCCCCTAAACCATAATGTTAAATAATCTTTGTTTCTTTCATGTAATTAGCAAGAGTCCATGAGCTAGTGACGTATGGGATATACATTCCTACCAGGAGGGGCAAAGTTTCCCAAACCTCAAAATGCCTATAAATACACCCCTCACCACACCCACAAATCAGTTTTACAAACTTTGCCTCCTGTGGAGGTGGTGAAGTAAGTTTGTGCTAGATTCTTCGTTGATATGCCCTCCACAGCAGGTTGGAGCCCGGTTTTCCTCTCAGCGTGCAGTGAATGTCAGAGGGATGTGAAGAGAGTATTGCCTATTTGAATTCAATGATCTCCTTCTACGGGGTCTATTTCATAGGTTCTCTGTTATCGGTCGTAGAGATTCATCTCTTACCTCCCTTTTCAGATCGACGATATACTCTTATATATACCATTACCTCTACTGATTCTCGTTTCAGTACTGGTTTGGCTTTCTACTACATGTAGATGAGTGTCCTGGGGTAAGTAAGTCTTATTTTCTGTTACACTCTAAGCTATGGTTGGGCACTTTTATATAAAGTTCTAAATATATGTGTTTAAACATTTATTTGCCTTGATTCAGGATGTTCAACGTTCCTTATTTCAGACACAGTTTCATATTTGGGATAATGCATATGAATAAATCATTTTTTTCTTACCTTAAAATTTGACTTTTTTTCCTGTGAGCTGTTAGGCTTGCGGGGGCTGAAAATGCTTCATTTTATTGCGTCATTCTTGGTGCTGACTTTCTTGGCACAAAAATTTTTTTTTTTGTCATTTCCGGCGTCATACGTGTCGCCGGAAGTTGCGTAATTTTTTTTGCCGTTTTTGCGACAAAAAATGTCGGCGTTACCGGATGTGGTGCCATTTTTGGCGCCAAAAGCATTTAGGCGCCAAATAATGTGGGCGGCTTTTTTGGCGCTAAAAAATTCGAGTGTCATTGTTGTCTCCACAATATTTAAGTCTCATTATTTATTGCTTCTGGTTGCTAGAAGCTTGTTCATTGTCATTTTTTCCCAATTCCTGAAACTGTCATTTAAGGAATTTGTTCATTTTTGCTTTATATGTTGTTTTTTTTTTTCTATTACATATTGCAAGATGTCTCAGATTGTCCCTGAATCAGAAGCCACTTCTGGAAAAACGCTTAAAGGGACAGTTTACTCAAAAAATTTCTCACCTTTAATTTGTTCCCAATGATCCACTTTACCTGCTGGAGTGTATTAAATTGTTTACAAGTAGCTCCTTTACCCTTATATTGGCATTTGAAATTGTTAATTTAGCATGTGGTATCCCCACCTATTCTGAAAGTTTGTGGCCACGCGTACCAGCTATAGATAAGCTTTGTAAACACAGCCAGCAGACGAAATTACACTCCCAGTGTGATAAAGCAGAGATAAGGTAATAAAATGTTGATTTTCCATTGTTCTCTCAAAGTATTGGTGATTGTTTTAAGGACAGATATAAGATAAAGAAGCAGGTATATGTGCACAATGTGATACAGTAATGAGATCTGATTATATCTACAAGCTCAACCTATTTTATTAGGCTGTGGCTTCAAAACACAAAATCAGAGCTTTAATATACACAAATAAGCCTTAAAAAGCTAATTTTCATAAATTTTTTACTCTGCAGTTGGTAAAAAAAGCAATTGTAAACACATTAAGGGAAAACTATTTTACAGTATACTGTCCCTTTAACTGAGTTTCAGTTCTACCAAAGCTAAGTTCATTTATTTTAAATGTTATAAATGTTTATCTTTTGCTATGGTTTGTAATAAGGTATTATGATATACTTTTACATGCAGAATCCATTAGTTTTATGCTTTATATATTTCCATTCTTACATTTTAAGTACAAGAAATATTTAGAAGATTTATAAGAAATATTTTCTGATTCTATTTTAAAGGCTTTGTCTGACTTCGTGCCTTCTAATAAAATTTTTAGGTCTTTTTCACTTCTTTTTTAATTATTGAAGTTTCAAATGACCAACAACATACTGATTTATCCTTCTCTAATGATGTTTTTTCTCTAACAAATCTACTTTTTTATTATTTTTCTATTATTAAAGTACATTTGTTCTTTGTTGAAAAGGTGTTGATTATTTTGGATATTAAGGTAACTAGTTCTTTAAGACTAGCTGACACTATTTCTGCCTATTTATTTCTTCTGTGTTTTCAGAGGTTTTCTTTACAATTCCCCATTCTAGGGAATGGAATAGGCTGAGAATTTTCTTTTATTCCTTTTTCAAAGGTTTTAAACTATATTCTTTGCCAGCAGTTGAATTCATTTTGGAGGGTTCTCCAATTTATTGGGGCTATCTCTACTTCTACTAATTATGCTATTGTTTCTATAGCAAAATAGTATTTATTTTCCTTTAGATAGTTGTATCTTATTTATGGAAAATTATTTAGTTTCAGGTACTTTTCTTGGTCCTGTGATTTATTTGGATATTGCAATTGCTTCATTTTTTCTGTTTACTTTAAGATCAAGTATCAGATTATGATTTATTTTAGCATTGTTAAAGGACAACTTTTACTAGACTAGGTGCTGTTGCATTTGTCTTGTTGTTTTGCATTTATTGATTATGCAAGTCCTCTGTATTGACTGGTCCTTTAAACTGGACTATCATGCTAATAATTTCATTTGTGTCTTCATTTTATTGAATATTTTCGCAAATGAGGGTTAATCTATGTCTTTAGCTATTTTAGCTAGAAGAATTTTGTTGTAAGATAATCAATTATTTGTTTTATAATTGGATTAAATTCTTAACTGTTACTCTGGGCTTCAAGATTGAGTTCTAAGACTAAAACTTTAAGCTTATACTAGTTTAGTTGTTCTTATTAAGGAACGAATTCCTGAGTTCTTTCCCAAGTAACATGTTTGTAATTGGGGTTCGAAATCAGCTCCCTAATATTGCGATCTACGTGCCGTATTCCAGCTTGACTGGTAAGAGGCAGGTTAAGACTTCTTTGAAATTTATTTGGTTCTATTTTGTCCAAATTTCTTTGATTTTATTCCAGTAAGGCTAAGACTTTCTTTAAGTGTGTTTCTGTCCTATATATTTTGGGTACTGTTGAAGCATGGCTGGGCACCCATGGGGTTCAAGCGCTGCTCAGACCTGGAATCTTCTGGGGTATTTCTTCCAGTTCCTTTTTTAGGAACCGGGTTTGGAGTTTTATTCAAACTATTTTGCCTTTTTATGGTCATTGATAGCATTATTTGTTTTCATTAGATACAATAAATGCATATTTTCATTTTTCTGTTTTCATTCAGATTATTTTCTGAGGATGCGGAATCTCATATGATTCACTTGCTCTTCAGGACATAGTTAGAGGATCTTTTTTTCGAAAGCTCTTGATTCCTCACACAAGGGTCACCTTTTTTAGGTTTCCAGAAAGTTTGTGTCACTGTCTTTGTCCCTATCAGACAAGGGATAATTCTATTGGTCCGTCTGTCGGTACCTTTAGACTATATTATTTCATTCAGTTGCTATATATGCATAGGAGTTTTAGGTCTTATGGCCACGGCATTGGATTCAATTCCCTTTGCTCATTTTCACTAGAAAGAACCTTTCCAGTCTTTTATGAGTGTTGTTTCTTCTAGAATATGGTTGGAGGATCAATTTACCAAAAAGTTCGTTGATTCCTCAGACAAGGGTAACCTTTTTAGGTTTCCTGATAGATTCAGTGTCCTTGACTCTGTCTGATGGACAAGAGACGTCTGAAATTGGTTTCAGCTTGTCGAAACCTTCAGTCTCAATCTTTCCCTTCGGTAGCCTTATGCATGGAAATTCTAGGTCTTATGACTGCTGCATTGGACGCGGTTCCCTTTGCTCATTTTCACATGCGACCTCTTCAGCTCTGTATGCTGAACCAGTGGTGCAGGGATTATACAAAGATATCTCAGTTAATATCTTTAAAACTGATTGTTCGACACTTTCTGACATGGTGGATAGACCACCATGGTTTAATTCAGGGGGCTTCTTTTGTTCTTCCAACCTGGACTGAGATTTCAACAGATGCAAGTCTGACAGGTTGGGGAGCTGTTTGGGGGTCTCTGACAGCACAAGGGGTTTGGGAATCTCAGGAGGTGAGATTACCAATCAATATTTTGGAACTCTGTGCAATTTTCAGAGCTCTTCAGTCATGGCCTCTTCTAAAGAGAGAGTCGTTCATTTGTTTTCAGACGGACAATGTCACAACTGTGGCATATGTCAATCATCAAGGAGGGACTCACAGTCCTCTGGCTATGAAAGAAGTATCTCGAATTCTGGTTTGGGCGGAATCCAGCTCCTGTCTAATTTCTGCGGTTCATATCCCAGGTATAGACAATTGGGAAGCGGATTATCTCAGTCACCAAACGTTACATCCGGGCGAATGGTCTCTTCACCCAGAGGTATTTGTTCAGATTGTTCAAATGTGGGGACTTCCAGAAATAGATCTGATGGCTTCTTATCTAAACAAGAAGCTTCCCAGGTATCTGTCCAGATCCAGGGATCCTCAGGCGGAGGCAGTGGATGCATTGTCACTTCCTTGGAAGTATCATCCTGCCTATATCTTTCCACCTCTAGTTCTTCTTCCAAGAGTAATTTCCAAGATTCTAAGGGGTGCTCGTCTGTTCTGCTGGTGGCTCCAGCATGGCCTCACAGGTTTTGGTATGCGGATCTTGTCCGGATTTCCACTTGCCAACCATGGACTCTTCCGTTAAGACCAGACCTTCTATCACAAGGTCCTTTTTTCCATCAGGATCTCAAATCCTTAAATTTGAAGGTATAGAGATTGAACGCTTGATTCTCAGTCATAGAGGTTTCTCTGACTCTCTGATTAATACTATGTTACAGGCTCGTAAATCTGTATCTAGGAAGATATATTATCGAGTCTGGAAGGTTTACTTTTCTTGGTGTTTTTCTCATCATTTTTCTTGGCATTTTTTAGAATTCCTAGAATTTTACAGTTTCTTCAGGATGGTTTGGATAAAGGTTTGTCTGCAAGTTCCTTGAAGGACAAATCTCTGCTCTTTCTGTTCTTTTTCACAGAAAGATTACTAGTCTTCCTGTTATTCATTCTTTTGTACAAGCTTTGGTTCGTATAAAACCTGTTATTAAGTCAATTTCTCCTCCTTGGAGTTTGAATTTGGTTCTGGGGGCTCTTCAAGCTCCTCCGTTTGAACCTATGCATTCGCTGGACATTAAATTACTTTCTTGGAAAGTTTTGTTTCTTTTGGCCATCTCTTCTGCTAGAAGAGTTTCTGATTTATCTGCTCTTTCTTGTCAATCTCCTTTTCTGTTTTTTCATCAGGATAAGGCGGTGTTGTGAACTTCTTTTCAATTTTTACCTAAGGTTGTGAATTCTAACAACATTAGTAGAGAAATTGTGGTTCCTTCATTGTGTCCTATTCCTAAGAATCCTAAGGAAAGATCGTTGCATTCTTTGGATGTAGTTAGAGCTTTGAAATATTATGTTGAAGCTACTAAAATTTTCCGAAAGACTTCTAGTCTATTTGTTATCTTTTCCGTTTTTTGGAAAGGTCAGAAGGCCTCTGCCATTTCTTTGGCGTCTTGGTTAAAGTCTTTGATTCATCATGCTTATGTCGAGTCGGGTAAAACTCCGCCTCAAAGGATTACAGCTCATTCTACTAGGTCAGTTTCTACTTCCTGGGTGTTTAGGAATGAAGCTTCGGTTGATCAGATTTGCAAAGCAGCAACTTGGTCTTCTTTGCATACTTTTTCTAAATTATACCATTTTGATGTGTTTTCTTCTTCTGAAGCAGTTTTTGGTAGAAAAGTACTTCAGGCAGCTGTTTCAGTATGATTCTTCTGCTTATAATTTCAGTTTTTTTCATTATAAGATTTAAACTTTGTTTTGGGTGTGGATTATTTTCAGCGGAATTGGCTGTCTTTATTTTATCCCTCCCTCTCTAGTGACTCTTGCGTGGAAGATCCACATCTTGGGTATTCATTATCCCATACGTCACTAGCTCATGGACTCTTGCTAATTACATGAAAGAAAACATAATTTATGTAAGAACTTACCTGATAAATTCATTTCTTTCATATTAGCAAGAGTCCATGAGGCCCACCCTTTTTTGTGGTGGTTATGATTTTTTTGTATAAAGCACAATTATTCCAATTCCTTATTTTTTATGCTTTCACACTTTTGTCTTATCACCCCACTTCTTGGCTATGCGTTAAACTGATTTGTGGGTGTGGTGAGGGGTGTATTTATAGGCATTTTGAGGTTTGGGAAACTTTGCCCCTCCTGGTAGGAATGTATATCCCATACGTCACTAGCTCATGGACGCTTGCTAATATGAAAGAAATGAATTTATCAGGTAAGTTCTTACATAAATTATGTTTTTCAGGTCATTTGAGAGATGTTTTGAGGCCCCCATGTTGCCACTCTTCAGAGGAGAGTCAAAGACAACAACAACTTGCAATTGGCCACCTTAAATACCTTTTCTCATGATTGGATGCACCTGTCTATGAAGTTTAAGGCTTAATAGGCTCACCAAACCTATTGTGTGTTCCAATTAATCGGTGCTAGGTAGTTACGGGTATTCAAATCAACTAAATGACAAGGGTGCCCAAATGTATGCACCTGTCTAATTTTATTTTGATGCATATTGCACATTTTCTGTTAATCCAATAAACCTCATTTCACTACTGTATATATATATATATATATATATATATATATATATATATATACCTGCATATATATTCCTATTGATATATAGGTATAGATATCTATTTCACAATAACACTATCGGCTATATATAGAAAAATATATTTGTTAATAATAAGTTTTCTATGTGAAGGACATATGAATGTAAAACATGTATTTTGCACATCGTGTTTCATCATTTAGAACTTAATGCGGTCAAGTTAGTGTACATGAAAACTTAGTAATCTTAAGGTGCATTATTGAATTATTACATATAAAATATAAAAAATAATAATAAAAATTATTAAACATATATATTCCATAAAATATTTCTATATATTTTACAGTATGTTTCATAGTTTTGTTTTTTTTAAATATTTTATTTATAATATTTAATACTAAGTTTTCATGTGCGTTTACCCAACCACATTAAGATCTAAATTCTAAAACAGGGTGCAGAAAATGCATTTTTTACATTCAAATGTTCTTCACATTGAATATATATTTTTATTATTAAATATGTATTTATATATATATATATATTATACTGTACATGTAAAATATATCTATACCTATATATCTATAGGAATAGCTATGCAGGTATAGGTGTGTGTGTATGTATGTGTATATATATATATATATATATATATATACAGTGTATATATATATATATATATATATATATATATATATATATATATATATACAGTGTGTGTGTATATATATATATATATATATATATATATATATATATATATATATCCCGAGCATATAGCACTCCAGACTAATATATGCAAGAACTCTGGGTGCTGCAAAATTGTAAATACAAGGCAGGAAAAAAGCGCACTCCAATAGGAATACATTTAAAATATGTTACATTAAAGTGACATATTTGAAATTTATTCCTATTGGAGTGTGCTTTTATATATATATATTTGCTATAAAAAGGACATTATCCTGTAAATGCAGAATATTGAAATGGTAAATATGTATATTACTATATTTTAACAAAAAAACATCAGAAATATGTATATAAAATAATTTACAAATAAATAGAACATATTCTTCCATGAGAAGAACATTGGAATGTAAAATATTCATATTTTATGTTGGGCTGAGCGCACTTAAATGCGTTTGGTTTAGCGCGCAATATGTTGTTTTCCAATTTCCCCGCTCCATTGAAGTCTATAGGGAAATATGTTAAAGAGTTCCACTTTTTGCACACATCAAGTTAACGCTTATGAACAAACTTTTTACTTGTAATACGAGCGCAACCCGATGTGAGCAAAACGCTAACGTCCAGCACTGCGGGAGTGATAAGTAGTGTTCCACTCATAATCTAGCCCATAGTCCTTATTGTTAAATTTTATGCCCTTGGGGATAGAGCTCAATTATATAGCTAACTTGTCTAGTTACGTTATATTAAATAATAAAGTGAGACATGGACACCCTTGTCTTCTTCCTTTATTGATATTAAATTATTTCCATATTTTGAAATTAATCATAACAGTATCACTTTGATTAGATTAAAGGTTTTTTATTCGATTTTAAATCATTTGCTTAAAGCAAATTCTTTTAGGCTATTGAACACATGGACCAAAGTTGTCAAAGGTCCTTTCAGTGTCTACTGTCTAATATTATATACAGTATTTTATAACTTGAGTATAAATTTACTACTATTTAATATTTTATTAAACTGCGACAGGAGTTTGTCTGTGTCAGGGGCTTTAAAATTTACAAATGACTGTTTAAAAACTTAATTTCTTTCATGTAATTAACAAGAGTCCATGAGCTAGTGACGTATGGGATATACATTCCTACCAGGAGGGGCAAAGTTTCCCAAACCTTAAAATGCCTATAAATACACCCCTCACCACACCCACAAATCAGTTTTTACAAACTTTGCCTCCAAGGGAGGTGGTGAAGTAAGTTTGTGCTAGATTCTACGTTGATATGCGCTCCGCAGCAAGTTGGAGCCCGGTTTTCCTCTCAGCGTGCAGTGAATGTCAGAGGGATGTGAAGAGAGTATTGCCTATTGAATGCAGTGATCTCCTTCTACGGGGTCTATTTCATAAGGTTCTCTGTTATCGGTCGTAGAGATTCATCTCTTACCTCCCTTTTCAGATCGACGATATACTCTTATATTTACCATTACCTCTACTGATTCTCGTTTCAGTACTGGTTTGGCTTTCTACAAACATGTAGATGAGTGTCCTGGGGTAAGTAAGTCTTATTTTCTGTGACACTCTAAGCTATGGTTGGGCACTTTATTTATAAAGTTCTAAATATATGTATTCAAACATTTATTTGCCTTGACTCAGAATGTTCAACTTTCCTTATTTTCAGACAGTCAGTTTCATATTTGGGATTATGCATTGATTTATCATATTTTTCTTACCTCAAAAATTTGACTTTTTTCCCTGTGGGCTGTTAGGCTCGCGGGGGCTGAAAATGCTTCATTTTATTGCGTCATTCTTGGCGCGGACTTTTTTGGCGCAAAAATTCTTTTCCGTTTCCGGCGTCATACGTGTCGCCGGAAGTTGCGTCATTTTTTGACGTTATTTTGCGCCAAAAATGTCGGCGTTCCGGATGTGGCGTCATTTTTGGCGCCAAAAGCATTTAGGCGCCAAATAATGTGGGCGTCTTATTTGGCGCTAAAAAATATGGGCGTCGCTTTTGTCTCCACATTATTTCAGTCTCATTTTTCATTTGCTTCTGGTTGCTAGAAGCTTGATATTTGGCATTCTTTCCCATTCCTGAAACTGTCTTATAAGGAATTTGATCTATTTTGCTTTATATGTTGTTTTTTCTCTTACATATTGCAAGATGTCTCACGTTGCATTTGAGCCAGAAGATACTACAGGAAAATCACTGCCTGCTGGATCTACCAAAGCTAAGTGTATCTGCTGTAAACTTTTGGTAGCTATTCCTCCAGCTGTTGTTTGTAATAATTGTCATGACAAACTTGTTAAAGCAGATAATATTTCCTTTAGTAATGTACCATTGCCTGTTGCAGTTCCCTCAACATCTAAGGTGCAGAATGTTTCTGATAACATAAGAGATTTTGTTTCTGAATCCATAAAGAAGGCTTTGTCTGTTATTTCTCCTTCTAGTAAACGTAAAAAGTCTTTTAAATCTTCTCTCTCTACAGATGAATTTTTAAATGAACACCATCATTCTGATTCTTTGGACTCTTCTGGTTCAGAGGATTCTATCTCAGAGATTGATGCTGATAAATCTTCATATTTATTTAAGATGGAATTTATTCGCTCTTTACTTAAAGAAGTACTAATTGCTTTAGAAATAGAGGATTCTAGTCCTCTTGATACTAATTCTATACGTTTGGATAAGGTTTTTAAAGCTCCTGCGGTTATTCCAGAAGTTTTTCCTGTTCCTAATGCTATTTCTGCAGTAATTTCCAAAGAATGGGATAAATTGGGTAATTCATTTACTCCTTCTAAACGTTTTAAGCAATTATATCCTGTTCCGCCTGACAGGTTAGAATTTTGGGACAAAATCCCTAAAGTTGATGGGGCTATTTCTACCCTTGCTAAACGTACTACCATTCCTACGTCAGATGGTACCTCGTTTAAGGATCCTTTAGATAGAAAAATTGAATCTTTTCTAAGAAAAGCTTATCTGTGTTCAGGTAATCTTCTTAGACCTGCTATATCATTGGCTGATGTTGCTGCAGCTTCAACTTTTTGGTTGGAAACTCTAGCGCAACAAGTAACAAATCGTGATTCTCATGATATTATTATTCTTCTCCAGCATGCTAATAATTTTATCTGTGATGCCATTTTTGATATTATTAGAGTTGATGTTAGGTTTATGTCTCTGGCTATCTTAGCCAGAAGAGCTTTATGGCTTAAGACTTGGAATGCTGATATGGCTTCTAAATCAACTCTACTTTCCATTTCTTTCCAGGGAAACAAATTATTTGGTTCTCAGTTGGATTCTATTATTTCAACTGTTACTGGTGGGAAAGGAACTTTTTTACCACAGGATAAAAAATCTAAAGGTAAAAACAGGGCTAACAATCGTTTTCGTTCCTTTCGTTTCAACAAAGAACAAAAGCCTGATCCTTCGTCCTCAGAAGCAGTTTCAGTTTGGAAACCATCTCCAGTCTGGAATAAATCCAAGCCTGCTAGAAAGGCAAAGCCTGCTTCTAAGTTCACATGAAGGTACGGCCCTCATTCCAGTTCAGCTGGTAGGGGGCAGGTTACGTTTTTTCAAAGAAATTTGGATCAATTCTGTTCACAATCTTTGGATTCAGAACATTGTTTCAGAAGGGTACAGAATTGGTTTCAAGATGAGACCTCCTGCAAAGAGATTTTTTCTTTCCCGTGTCCCAGTAAATCCAGTGAAAGCTCAAGCATTTCTGAATTGTGTTTCAGATCTAGAGTTGGCTGGAGTAATTATGCCAGTTCCAGTTCCGGAACAGGGGATGGGGTTTTATTCAAATCTCTTCATTGTACCAAAGAAGGAGAATTCCTTCAGACCAGTTCTGGATCTAAAATTATTGAATCGTTATGTAAGGATACCAACGTTCAAGATGGTAACTGTAAGGACTATATTGCCTTTTGTTCAGCAAGGGAATTATATGTCCACAATAGATTTACAGGATGCATATCTGCATATTCCGATTCATCCAGATCATTATCAGTTCCTGAGATTCTCTTTTCTAGACAAGCATTACCAATTTGTGGCTCTACCGTTTGGCCTTGCTACAGCTCCAAGAATTTTCACAAAGATTCTCGGTGCCCTTCTGTCTGTAATCAGAGAACAGGGTATTGTGGTATTTCCTTATTTGGACGATATCTTGGTACTTGCTCAGTCTTTACATTTAGCAGAGTCTCATACGAATCGACTTGTGTTGTTTCTTCAAGATCATGGTTGGAGGATCAATTTACCAAAAAGTTCTTTGATTCCTCAAACAAGGGTAACCTTTCTGGGTTTCCAGATAGATTCAGTGTCCATGACTCTGTCTTTAACAGACAAGAGACGTCTAAAATTGATTACAGCTTGTCGAAACCTTCAGTCTCAATCATTCCCTTCGGTAGCCTTATGCATGGAAATTCTAGGTCTTATGACTGCTGCATCGGACGCGATTCCCTTTGCTCGTTTTCACATGCGACCTCTTCAGCTCTGTATGCTGAACCAATGGTGCAGGGATTACACGAAGATATATCAATTAATATCTTTAAAACCGATTGTTCGACACTCTCTAACGTGGTGGACAGATCACCATCGTTTAATTCAGGGGGCTTCTTTTTGTTCTTCCGACCTGGACTGTAATTTCAACAGATGCAAGTCTCACAGGTTGGGGAGCTGTGTGGGGATCTCTGACGGCACAAGGAGTTTGGGAATCTCAGGAGGTGAGATTACCGATCAATATTTTGGAACTCCGTGCAATTTTCAGAGCTCTTCAGTTTTGGCCTCTTCTGAAGAGAGAATCGTTCATTTGTTTTCAGACAGACAATGTCACAACTGTGGCATACATCAATCATCAAGGAGGGACTCACAGTCCTCTGGCTATGAAAGAAGTATCTCGAATTTTGGTTTGGGCAGAATCCAGCTCCTGTCTAATCTCTGCGGTTCATATCCCAGGTGTAGACAATTGGGAAGTGGATTATCTCAGTCGCCAAACGTTGCATCCGGGCGAATGGTCTCTTCACCCAGAGGTATTTCTTCAGATTGTTCAAATGTGGGGGCTCCCAGAGATAGATCTGATGGCCTCTCATCTAAACAAGAAACTTCCCAGGTATCTGTCCAGATCCCGGGATCCTCAGGCGGAGGCAGTGGATGCATTATCACTTCCTTGGAAGTATCATCCTGCCTATATCTTTCCGCCTCTAGTTCTTCTTCCAAGAGTAATCTCCAAGATTCTGAGGGAATGCTCGTTTGTTCTGCTAATAGCTCCGGCATGGCCTCACAGGTTTTGGTATGCGGATCTTGTCCGGATGGCATCTTGCCAACCATGGACTCTTCCGTTAAGACCAGACCTTCTGTCGCAAGGTCCTTTTTTCCATTCGGATCTGAAATCCTTAAATTTAAAGGTATGGAGATTGAACGCTTGATTCTTGGTCAAAGAGGTTTCTCTGACTCCGTGATTAATACTATGTTACAGGCTCGTAAATCTGTATCTCGAGAGATATATTATAGAGTCTGGAAGACTTATATTTCTTGGTGTCTTTCTCATCATTTTTCTTGGCATTCTTTTAGAATACCGAGAATTTTACAGTTTCTTCAGGATGGTTTAGATAAGGGTTTGTCCGCAAGTTCTTTGAAAGGACAAATCTCCGCTCTTTCTGTTCTTTTTCACAGAAAGATTGCTATTCTTCCTGATATTCATTGTTTTGTACAAGCTTTGGTTCGTATAAAACCTGTCATTAAGTCAATTTCTCCTCCTTGGAGTTTGAATTTGGTTCTGGGAGCTCTTCAAGCTCCTCCGTTTGAACCTATGCATTCATTGGACATTAAATTACTTTCTTGGAAAGTTTTGTTCCTTTTGGCCATCTCTTCTGCTAGAAGAGTTTCTGAATTATCTGCTCTTTCTTGTGAGTCTCCTTTTCTGATTTTTCATCAGGATAAGGCGGTGTTGCGAACTTCTTTTGAATTTTTACCTAAAGTTGTGAATTCCAACAACATTAGTAGAGAAATTGTGGTTCCTTCATTATGTCCTAATCCTAAGAATTCTAAGGAGAAATCGTTGCATTCTTTGGATGTTGTTAGAGCTTTGAAATATTATGTTGAAGCTACGAAATCTTTCCGTAAGACTTCTAGTCTATTTGTTATCTTTTCCGGTTCTAGGAAAGGCCAGAAAGCTTCTGCCATTTCTTTGGCATCTTGGTTAAAATCTTTAATTCATCTTGCCTATGTTGAGTCGGGTAAAATTCCGCCTCAGAGAATTACAGCTCATTCTACTAGGTCAGTATCTACTTCCTGGGCGTTTAGGAATGAAGCTTCGGTTGACCAGATCTGCAAAGCAGCAACTTGGTCCTCTTTGCATACTTTTACTAAATTCTACCATTTTGATGTATTTTCTTCTTCTGAAGCAGTTTTTGGTAGAAAAGTTCTTCAGGCAGCGGTTTCAGTTTGAATCTTCTGCTTATGTTTTTCGTTAAACTTTATTTTGGGTGTGGATTATTTTCAGCAGGAATTGGCTGTCTTTATTTTATCCCTCCCTCTCTAGTGACTCTTGTGTGGAAAGATCCACATCTTGGGTAGTCATTATCCCATACGTCCCTAGCTCATGGACTCTTGTTAATTACATGAAAGAAAACATAATTTATGTAAGAACTTACCTGATAAATTCATTTCTTTCATATTAACAAGAGTCCATGAGGCCCACCCTTTTTTTGTGGTGGTTATGATTTTTTTGTATAAAGCACAATTATTCCAATTCCTTATTTTATATGCTTCGCACTTTTTTTCTTATCACCCCACTTCTTGGCTATTCGTTAAACTGATTTGTGGGTGTGGTGAGGGGTGTATTTATAGGCATTTTAAGGTTTGGGAAACTTTGCCCCTCCTGGTAGGAATGTATATCCCATACGTCACTAGCTCATGGACTCTTGTTAATATGAAAGAAATGAATTTATCAGGTAAGTTCTTACATAAATTATGTTTTTCTATTTATATTAAGGAATTTATTACTTTCAACTGGTCTTCTGTAATGTTATGTATTTATTAAATATAAAATATTGAAATATATTAATTAATGTAAATTTATTATAGATGTTCTTTAAAAGTCTAAAAAATAATTTGAATATATCTGTATATTTTAGAATAAATATAATAATTATTATTAATATTTTTCAATATTTAACATTTATATAGTTCACCTTAAGATAACTGATTTTTCATGTGCACTAACCCAACACCGCATTAGATCTACAGTGCAAAATTTGAAGCGCGTTGTATATCTTTTACATTCTGATGTAGGAAACAAAGACAGAGAGGCATAAAATAGGACAGTATCATCTAGACAGACTGCAGATCAACACACTGACGGACAAATATCCAGCAGATATATACTCACAAGTGAGGCGGCACCACCGGAGTGCCTAACAAAGCAAGTCGGGTCTATTAAAGAGTCGCCCGACTGACACTCCCCAGGGAATAGAAGACCAGGTGATCCACAGTCCACACAATCCACTCCAATATGGGCCGCCAGTCAGCTAAGGGGTGTGATAGGACAAAACAGCTCCGGATGGGTAATCGAGAGGGTGTGGCAACCAGACAGTCACCGATTACGTAGTGGAGACACAGATAGCCCGTCTCAGACCGGTGAGAGTAGTACGAGTAGTAAGAGGAGTCGGCAAATATAAAAGACTGTTTATTAGTCAGGTTTAAAAACAGCAATGCGTTTCTCAGTTAAAATCTAACTGTTTCATCAGGCTGTGTATAAAATACCTAACTTCTCTAGCTCCATATAACCGGTATAGAAACCAATCAGAATGCAGCACTCACACACACCCCCCTGGAGGTGCGGTCCAGAGTAACCAATAATATGTAAATAAGGAGAGCAAACCCTCACAAAAGGAGGATGGGGAATGTGAATGCCCAGCTCATTGGTATCACCTATTACATATATAAAAAGCCAAACAATCTGTCCTATAATCATTTGTAAGCCTATAACAAGTGATATAAAAATAAATAATTACAAAATTGCAACACCTCGAACCCTAACAAGTTGCAATCTATGTAATGTTAGAGATTACATTTATACATAAACAATAAAAAATGACATTAAATCAATATTAGTTCAAAATTGTAAAATAAACAGTAATGATGGGGTAGAGATATAATAACATACAGTATACTTAATACATATTCACATCAAATATATATATGATCTAATACATTGCATCATCTATATAAACAAAAACATATAACCAAATACATATGAACCACAAACCATTAATATCATACACATAGTGCCCATTGGGAATATATATCCCCAATGATATAATTGAAGACCCAAACTGACGCAATAGTTAATCAGTGTCTAAAGATGATTGTAAATGTATACATATATATAAATTGAAGGTGTCTAAAGTATCAAACATTAATCTTAAAAGGCTGCTAGATCTATATTAAGACCCACAGGATGTAAGCTGTTGAGTGTATGAATCCAGTAAGTCTCTCTTTGCCTAAGTCTCGACAATCTATTATATAGTTGAGACTTGGGCACAAACTCAATAGGAAAGAAAAAGAAACTTCTGGTATCTCCATTGTGTTGTATATTGCAGTGTCTCGGGACAATATGTTTTTTATAATTGTTAACCATATTACGTAGATGCTCAGACCATCTGATACTGAGTCTCCTGCACGTGCGACCCACGTATTGTATCCCACAGACACATGACAATAAATAAACAACATAATGAGAAGCACAAGAAATGTGACCAATAATGGAAAAAAGTTTCCCAGTCACATTAGATTTAAATGTTTTTTGTTTGTGTGCCATACGGGCACACAGCTTACATCTACTAACCCCACAATGATAAGACCCTGAAGATAACCTAGAATTGATCTTGAAAAGGCTCCCAATTCTTCTATGTTTCACTACTTTACACTACTTTACACCCAATTTAAAAACCAACATGGTTTTTAAATTGGGTGCTCTTTTGTAGACTATTTGAGGTATAGTATCTATTAAGCTTCCTAAAATAGGGTCCTTCTTTAGAATGTCCCAATGTTTAGTAAAGATTTGTTTAATAAGATTATGATTACAATTGTATTGGGTGATAGACAAGGCATTGTTTTCTTTAATATATATATATATATATATATATATATATATATATATATATATATATATATGTGTGTGTGTGTGTATTTCTATATACAGTACTGTGCAAAAGTCTTAGGCTACCATTAGATTTGTTGTTTTAGCAATGGTATAATGACCATATATAATTATTTCTCAGTCTGTTTATTAGAATTCAACCAGAAAATACAGGATTGCTGTATGCAGTATTAAAAAAACTGGAGAGAAAAAAAATCAGAAAAAAACAGCTTCTATAGGCTAAAGTGGCAAGTATTTAGTGTGACCTCCCCTTACACTTGAGCAATAGCCGGAACCTGGCTCTCGTAAACCTAAATGGAATGGAACCCTAATTAACGTCATTGCTAACACCTGTATTTGTCCTACTTTTTCATGTCAAAATGACTGCTGTGAAAAATGTCTATTATACCAGGTTTGTGCAAGACATGCTTGAGCATTACTTACACATGTGGAATGAGTTTTATTGATTGGAAGCTTGCTAATAAGAGCAACTTTTAATCACATCATTCCATTCAAAATGCCAAAGATTACAGAATTTGACAGACATAAAAATCATATTTTTGCATCAGCACGGCCACTCTCAAAAGTAAATCAGCAAACAAACTGGATACTCAAGATGTGGTATTCAAGCTGTAATAAAGAAATTTGAAGAATCAGGAGAGGTCATGGAAAGGACTGGAAGGCCAAAAAAACTTTTAAAATCTGATGAGTAGTTTATCAGAGTTTTTTCTTTTAGAGACTGGTAGAAGTCCAGCAAGGACCTGGCTCAGAATCTGACAGCTTCATCGGGATGCCAAGTTGACCCTTCTACAGTCCAAAGAAGCTTGATCAGTAATGGTTTCTGTGGAAGATTAGGAGCCAAGAAACCACTTTTTCATAAGGGGAACAGGGGGAAATGGCTGAGATATGCTAAAGATCATAAAGTTTGGAATGAAGATCAATGGAAAAAGAGTATTATGGAGTGACAAATCCAAGTTTCACATTTTTAGGTCCAATCCTCGACAATATGTGAGAGGAAGAGTTGGAGAGAGATGGAAGAAATTAGTGCTTGCGGCCTTCAGTGAACCATGATGGAGGGTCTGTCCTGGTTTGATGCATTTGTCTGAATTGATGGGATCATGAATGCTGAAAAGTACAGACAGGTTTTAATTTATCATGCCATTCCTTCTGGAAAGCGCCTGATTGGGAATGGTTTTATTTATCAGCATAATAAGGATCCCAAGCACCCTGCTAATGCAGTAAAATCATATTTGGAGAGAAAAATAGCTGATAAAACACTGACAGTCATGGACTGGCCTCCACAGAGTGCAGACCTGAATATTATAGAGGCACTATGGGATCACCTGGACAGAGAAATAAATAAGACAACCTAAATCTAAAGAAGAACTCTGGGAAGTGCTGAAAGAGGCCTGGTATAATACAGCAGAAGATTACTTCAGGACAATCTTCCCAAAAGAGTTCAAGATGTGCTTAGTGCCAAGGGAGGTCACTTTAAACACTTTAGCCCCAACTTCTGATTTTTCTTTATATATTTGCGCTTTAAGTTTTCAATATTCTGTGTTTATTATAAAATATCCCTGTGCACAGTACTGTATGGCAGTGTAGCAAATGTGTTTTTAATATTGAACACATTTGCCACACTGCAGACACAATATTATTACATGTTCAGAATACTGCACACAGAATATTGAAAATTTAAAGCACAAATATATGAAGAAAAATCAGAAGTCATGTCTAAAATATATTATATGAAAAAAGGGAAGAAGATATCTGCTCTCTATAAGGATATCTTTATTGAAACAAATACAAAAAATCTCCAAAAAATAGTAATCACAGATCAACAGGGAGCTCAAGCTACAGTCTAACACGTTTCATCTAACCCTGCCGTAATCATAGTCTATTACTCTTACTTGAGCTCCCTGTTGATCTGTGATTTAGTGATGTCCAGTTCATGAACGAATCGTTCATTTGAATTGGTTCTTTTCAGTGAACTGTATGAATCAGTTCACCAGACTGAACTGATTCGTTTGCAAACAGTTCACTTCCTGAGTCTGCAGCAGCACTGGTAATACGATCCTAGAGTGAGTTCTGCTTCTGCTAACTCCTCCTTTGCAATGAATCACACAGCAGAATCTCACTCTAGGATCATATTACCAGTGTTGTTGAATCAGTGTACTGTTAGCTAACTCGTTTGCAATGAATCAGTCTGTTAACAGTTCACTGATTCAAAAGAAGTGAACTGTTTGCAAACGACTCAGTGTACTGTTAACTATAGTAAGTCCAATGAATCATTTAGATCAGTGTTTTTCAACTAGTGTGCCGTGAGAGATCCTCAGGTGTGCCATGGCAGACTGACATATTTTTTAAACTTTGCTTGTTTTTTACTCCCAGTGCAGGGGTAGTTTGTAGGAGGCATGGCATAACAGCACAATACATACAGTATGTGTGTGTTTGTGTGTATGTGTATATATATATATATATATATATGCTGTATTAGGCTACAAAGTGTGATTTTTTTTAAATTTTGAGATGGTGGTGTGCCACATGATTTTTTAATGTAAAAAAGTGTGCCACGGCAAAAAAAAGGTTAAAAATCACTGATTTAGATAGCAGTACACTGATTCAAATATCAGGTCACACTCACAGCAGTTCTCAACAGACCCCTGCATTTACCCTCTAACTGCAACTTACATTAACCCATTCAGCATCCCATGTTTGTATATATATATATATATATATATATATATATATATATATTTGTTTATATATATATATATAATTTGTTGTTCTTCCTCTATATCTAAGCTAACTTTTACTTAGCAACAGCTACAAATATATATATATATATATATATATATATATAAACAAACATGGGATGCTGCATGGGTTAATGTAAGTTGCAGTTAGGGGGTAAATGCAGGGGTCTGTTGAGAACTGCTGTGAGTGTGACCTGATATTTGAATCAGTGTACTGTTATCTAAATGATTCATTGGAGTTACTATAGTTAACAGTACACTGAGTCGTTTGCAAACAGCACTGCAGGAAACAGATCTGCAAATCTGCGGCTCTACAGTTCACCTACTGAACATGAGGTAGAGCCACTACCTCATGTTCAGTAGGTGAACTGGTGAATCGGTTCATGAACCGGTTCAGTTAATCGAACCGTCCGAAATGAACCGATTCACCCAGAAGAACTGAACTTCACATCACTACTGTAATTACTATTTTTTTTTTAATTTGTTTCAATAAAGATAACCTTATAGAGAGCGGATCTCTTCTTCCTTTTTCAAATATATTTTTGTACTCTCCACGCTTTCATAACTTTAACTTATGGCAGTAGTGGTTTAGTTGTGGGCTAAAGACTTTCTCTTACCTGTGGACTGTGCAGCAGTTATCTGTGGACGTTCCTGTGAAGGTCTCACCAGGATAGAAAGCATAGCTGACGTCATTAACGCATGGGATTGTGGACGGTAGACCCAGAAGTGAACGCAGTGCTTTTCCTTGATATGGTAGCAGGATGCCGGAGGAGTCATTAAGGATACTGCTGAGATTGTTTGGCTTAAAGTTGAGTAAGCACCTTAGGCCATCGAATGTAACTGTGAGTTAGCCTGTGTAACATTTCAATGTTACATATATCATGGGATGTTATAAATCTTTGGTCATACTATAACAGGTCTTTGCCTGTATATTGAGCTTTCCACATTGTGCCCTACTGTGCATTAAAAGCTGCCAATTATGTGTTATGTGGTACATTTAAGTATATTATAAAATATTAATAATGCTAACACACAATTGCATTCCTTAAATAAGTAAAATAAAAAACATGTCAGGACACAACACAAAATGTTTACAATCATGCCTAAAGTTTATCTACATATTAAAACATTATACTATACAATACATATACATTAAACATTGTGACTATATATATATATATCATATACACACAATGCCCAGCTCCTATAGGTGTAACACTGATGTGTTTATTTCACTATTCTATTGTAAGGGTTGAGTTTCCGTTAACAAATATACATTTTATTGCCATGCAGTACTGTGTAAAGGGCTACTATACATTACACCTTTGATGTAGGTGGCGATCTTTCTTTGAATATATTTCAAGTATCAGAAAAGCATCGCCACCCACTGAAATATATGGTAAAACACCTCTCTGGGAGACGGCCGAGTACTTCCTTGACATGTTGATGAATCTCTATTTATTTTTTTTAAGATATTTTTTATTGTAGGTAAATATTGCAATAAAAATACAATAAAAAGAACTTCCATAGACATCTTATCAGGATAGAACAATACAGTTTCATAACATACAGCATGACATTTTAGACATTTCTATAAAAGTTTTGTACGGGCCATGAATTTCTTTCACTTTCTATCCAACATCTCCTAAAATAAATATATTGCAACATACCTGCACGGTCAAGAAAATATTCCATAGGAAGAGGTATGCGGCGAATGTCGCCATACCTAGATACACTTGCTGAGCAAAATTACTTAAATACACAAACGGGCGTTGTAGTAAAAACCTAATCAGAGTCCACTTGCTGA
Organism: Bombina bombina; assembly: GCF_027579735.1. NCBI lineage: Eukaryota > Metazoa > Chordata > Amphibia > Anura > Bombinatoridae > Bombina > Bombina bombina. The sequence goes on along the minus strand of NC_069501.1, from coordinate 206,095,830 downwards.
AGGGGAGGGTTAGACAAAGGGGGAAGGGGGGGGGGGAGAAGGAGGCAAGAAGAAGAGAGGAGCATTTATAGAAGGGGGTGTCTCTCATCCCTGACCTAGGGCACCCCCTGCTACTCACAGTGAGGCACCTTATCCAGGGCTGTCTGATATTCCCTTCTGGGGTCATTTTGGTCAGTCGCTCAAATCCAAGTATATCCTAATGCTTGAACTGTGACAGGTATGTCTCCCAAGGTTCCCAGATACGACTAAATTCTGCTGACTGCTTTCTAACTCTGAAGACATAGTCTTCCATGGACTTAACATAATTCAGATATTCTACTACTCCCTGCCATCTTGGAGGATTCATCCTTTTCCAGTTCCTGGCTATCAACATTTTAGTCAAAGTCAACAGATAGAGGAGAAGGGACCGCTTATGGGTAGGTAATTTTTTAATCCCCAAATGGAGAAGGGCCAGGCGCGGGTTGGTGACTTCTGGCAAGCCTAGTGTAACATATACATCTCTTAATTTAGATCAAAGGGGTTTAAGTCTGGTGCATAACCACCATATATGGAGCGGGGTGCCCACCTCCCCACAGTCTCTTCAGCAGTTGGGTGAGTGGTCAGGATACAGGATCTGTAACTTGGTCGGGACAAGATGCCACCTAGTAATGAGTTTAAAATAACGTTCGTACATTGTCACACAATGTTATGCAGATTTAGTCATTGTAATGGCTTTGGTCCATTCTAGTGCTGTGTAAGTCAGTCTTAACTCAGTTTCCCATGAGTTCATATGTCTCATCTTTATAAGTGTAGGGGCTCCCAGCAAGCATTTATATTGAGTCGTGAGGGGTTTATACAATTGAAGCCCAGCTTTCCATCTAATCTCCCAAATGGTGGGGTTCCAGATCTTATCAGTTAAAAACCCCCACGCTTTCATGAGGGATCACATGAACTCGAACTCCAGATGGTGTGGGAGGTCGAACCTAGTCACCATGTCTTGGTGTGTAAGTAGGCTGTCATTGAGGTAGTAGTCTCCACGAGAGGAGATCTCAAGCTGTCTCCATTTGTTAATCCTCACATTAGAGAGCCCTTGAAGAAGAGTGATAATGGGATGGATATGCGAAGGATGAGGGGCAATCAACAGATGTCGTAGTTTATACCACGTCACTGGCAGCCCTTAACTAATTGATTAGAAATGGTGATCAGTGAAGTCAAGTGTGGGAGGAACCATAGCAGGTCTGAGAGATCCATATATGCCGGCAGTGATGCCTGTTCCAATTCTCTCCACGTCGTGGGCGGGAGATCTCGCCCCCATGCTGAGACATAGAAAATCATTGCTGCCTCATGATATAATCAAACACTCGGAAGACCTAAGCCTCCCCGCTCCACGGGGGCCTATAAAGTGGTCGCCGCGACCCTAGGTTTCTTATTGTTCCAAACATAGGCATTAAATAGCGCTTGAAAGTTCCTCAGTAACCTCGCCGGAACCGAGATTGGGATACATCTCATAAGATACATCAACTTGGGGAGGATCATCATCTTCAGGGCTGCAATCCTACCCATCCAGGATATTTCATCATATTTTTTAGATTTCAGTGTTTTATCAACCTCTTTCAAAAGAGCAGTATAATTTTCTTTGAGGACAATATCCCTGTCATGGGATAGGAACACCCCCAGATGCTGTATTCCCCCAGTTGACCACTTAAAGGAATACTTCTTCCTGAGATCTCTCTGTTCTGCTTGGTCAACATGTAGCATGTAGGCTTCTGTTTTAGTTGCATTCATTTTGTAGTTCGAGATCTTACTAAAAGATTCTATTAAAGACATCAAGGGTGGTAGCGATGAAACTGGATCCGTAATGAATAGCATGAGATCATCCGCAAATAATGCAAACTTCTGGAGTGAGTCATGTATCTGGAGGCCCTGAATCAGTGTCTCTCTCCTAATTGCCTCTGCCAGTGGCTCCATTACAAGTGTAAACAGAAGCAGGGACAGGGGACACCCCTGTCTGGTTCCATTGCAGATTCGGATTCTAGGGGAGCAAAAACCAAGCCCCTTACCCACCGCTGTCAGGGAAGTATACAGTGCCACAATCGCTTTACAGAAAGAGTGTGGAATCCTGAAGACTCTCAGGACCTCAAACATGTACTCCCATCCCACCCTGTCGAACGCTTTTTCTGCATCTAACGACAGGGTGAGAAGGGGCAGTCCCATGTCAGCCGCCTCAATAAAGATGTTCAATAATCTACGGGTATTATCGTGCCCTGTCTTCCCTGCACAAACCCTACCTGATCCAAGTGAATTATTGAAGGCAAATGTCGCCCCAATCTATTCGCCAAAATCTTTGCATATATCTTCACATCAACATTGATGAGAGAAATAGGCCGATAGCTCCCACATAGCGTAGGATCTTTCTTTCATGTAATTAGCAAGAGTCCATGAGCTAGTGATGTATGGGATATACATTCCTACCAGGAGGGGCAAAGTTTCCCAAACCTCAAAATGCCTATAAATACACCCCTCACCACACCCACAAATCAGTTTTACAAACTTTGCCTCCTATGGAGGTGGTGAAGTAAGTTTGTGCTAGATTCTACATTGATATGCGCTCCGCAGCAGGTTGGAGCCCGGTTTTCCTCTCAGCGTGCAGTGAATGTCAGAGGGATGTGAGGAGAGTATTGCCTATTTGAATGCAGTGATCTCCTTCTACGGGGTCTATTTCATAGGTTCTCTGTTATCGGTCATAGAGATTCATCTCTTACCTCCCTTTTCAGATTGACGATATACTCTTATATATACCATTTCCTCTACTGATTCTCGTTTCAGTACTGGTTTGGCTTTCTACTACATGTAGATGAGTGTCCTGGGGTAAGTAAGTCTTATTTTCTGTGACACTCTAAGCTATGGTTGGGCACTTTTTATATAAAGTTCTAAATATATGTATTCAAACATTTATTTGCCTTGACTCAGGATGTTCAGCATTCCTTATTTCAGACAGTCAGTTTCATATTTGGGATAATGCATATGAATAATTCATTTTTTTCTTACCTTAAAAATTTGACTTTCCCTGTGGGCTATTAGGCTCGCGGGGGCTGAAAATGCTTCATTTTATTGCGTCATTCTTGGTGCAGACTTTTTTGGCGCAAAAATTATTTTCTGTTTCCGGCGTCATACGTGTCGCCGGAAGTTGCGTCATTTTTGACGTTTTTCGCGCCAAAAATGTCGGCGTTCCGGATGTGGCGTCATTTTTGGCGCTAATAGCTTTTAGGCGCCAAATAATGTGGGCATCAATTTTGTCTCCACTTTATTTAAGTCTCATTATTTGTTGCTTCTGGTTGCTAGAAGCTTGTTCACTGGCATTTTTTCCCATTCCTGAAACTGTCATTTAAGGAATTTGATCAATTTTGCTTTATATGTTGTTTTTTCTATTACATATTGCAAGATGTCCCACGTTGCAACTGAGTCAGAAGATACTACTGGAAAATCGCTGCCTGGTGCTGGAACTACCAAAGCTAAGTGTATCTGCTGTAAACTTTTGGTAGTTGTTCCTCCAGCTGTTGTTTGTATTAAATGTCATGACAAACTTGTTAATGCAGAAAATATTTCCTTTAGTAAAGTACCATTACCTGTTGCAGTTCCATCAACATATAATGTTCAGAGTGTTCCTGATAACATAAGAGATTTTGTTTCTGAATCCATTAAGAAGGCTATGTCTGTTATTCCTCCTTCTGGTAAACATAAAAAGTCTTTTAAAACTTCTCTTTATACAGATGAATTTTTAAATGAACATCATCATTCTGATTCTAATGATTCTTCTGATACAGAGGATTCTGTCTCAGAGGTTGATGCTGATAAATCGTCATATTTATTTAAAATGGAGTTTATCCATTCTTTACTTAAAGAAGTCCTAATTGCATTAGAAATTGAGGATTCTGGTCCTCTTGATACTAAATCTAAACGTTTAGACAAGGTCTTTAGATCTCCTGTGGTTATTCCAGAAGTTTTTCCTGTTCCTGGTGCTATTTCTGAAGTAATTTCCAGAGAATGGAATAATTTGGGTAATTCATTTACTCCTTCTAAACGTTTTAAGCAATTATATCCTGTACCGTCCGACAGATTAGAGTTTTGGGACAAAATCCCTAAAGTTGATGGGGCTATTTCTACCCTTGCTAAACGTACTACTATTCCTACGGCAGATGGTACTCCTTTAAGGATCCTTTAGATAGGAAAATTGAATCCTTTCTAAGAAAAGCTTATCTGTGTTCAGGTAATCTTCTTAGACCTGCTATATCATTGGCTGATGTTGCTGCAGCTTCAACTTTTTGGTTGGAAACTTTAGCGCAACAAGTAACAGATCATGATTCTCATAATATTATTATTCTTCTTCAACATGCTAATAATTTTATCTGTGATGCCATTTTTGATATTATCAGAGTTGATGTCAGGTTTATGTCTCTAGCTAAAATAGCTAGAAGAGCTTTATGGCTTAAAACTTGGAATGCTGATATGTCTTCTAAATCGACTCTACTTTCCCTTTCTTTCCAGGGTAATAAATTATTTGGTTCTCAGTTGGATTCTATTATCTCAACTGTTACTGGTGGGAAAGGAACTTTTTTACCACAGGATAAAAAATCTAAAGGTAAAAACAGGGCTAATAATCGTTTTCGTTCCTTTCGTTTCAACAAAGAACAAAAGCCTGATCCTTCATCCTCAGGAGCAGTTTCAGTTTGGAAACCATCTCCAGTCTGGAATAAATCCAAGCCTTCTAGAAAAGCAAAGCCAGCTTCTAAGTCCACATGAAGGTGCGGCCCTCATTCCAGCTCAGCTGGTAGGGGGCAGATTACGTTTTTTCAAAGAAATTTGGATCAATTCTGTTCACAATCTTTGGATTCAGAACATTGTTTCAGAAGGGTACAGAATTGGTTTCAAGATAAGTCCTCCTGCAAAGAGATTTTTTCTTTCCCGTGTCCCAGTAAACCCAGTGAAAGCTCAAGCATTTCTGAAATGTGTTTCAGATCTAGAGTTGGCTGGAGTAATTATGCCAGTTCCAGTTTTGGAACAGGGACTGGGGTTTTATTCGAATCTCTTCATTGTACCCAAGAAGGAGAATTCCTTCAGACCAGTTCTGGATCTAAAAATATTGAATCGTTATGTAAGGATACCAACATTCAAAATGGTAACTGTAAGGACTATCTTGCCTTTTGTTCAGCAAGGGCATTATATGTCTACAATAGATTTACAGGATGCATATCTGCATATTCCAATTCATCCAGCTCACTATCAGTTCCTGAGATTCTCTTTCCTGGACAAGCATTACCAGTTTGTGGCTCTGCCGTTTGGCCTAGCTACAGCTCCAAGAATTTTTACAAAGGTTCTCGGTGCCCTTCTGTCTGTAATCAGAGAACAGGGTATTGTGGTATTTCCTTATTTGGACGATATCTTGGTACTTGCTCAGTCTTCACATTTAGCAGAATCTCATACGAATCGACTTGTGTTGTTTCTTCAAGATCATGGTTGGAGGATCAATTCACTAAAAAGTTCATTGATTCCTCAGACAAGGGTAACCTTTTTAGGTTTCCAGATAGATTCAGTGTCCATGACTCTATCTTTGACAGACAAGAGACGTCTAAAATTGATTTCAGCTTGTCGAAACCTTCAGTCACAATCATTCCCTTCGGTAGCCTTATGCATGGAAATTCTAGGTCTTATGACTGCTGCATCGGACGCGATCCCCTTTGTTCGTTTTCACATGCGACCTCTTCAGCTCTGTATGCTGAACCAATGGTGCAGGGATTACACACAGATATCTCAATTAATATCTTTAAAACCGATTGTCCGACATTCTCTGACGTGGTGGACAGATCACCATCGTTTAATTCAGGGGGCTTCTTTTGTTCTTCCGACCTGGACTATAATCTCAACAGATGCAAGTCTTACAGGTTGGGGAGCTGTGTGGGGGTCTCTGATGGCACTAGGGGTTTGGGAATCTCAGGAGGTGAGATTACCGATCAATATTTTGGAACTCCGTGCAATTTTCAGAGCTCTTCAGTCTTGGCCTCTTCTGAAGAGAGAGTCGTTCATTTGTTTTCAGACAGACAATGTCACAACTGTGGCATACATCAATCATCAAGGAGGGACTCACAGTCCTCTGGCTATGAAAGAAGTATCTCGAATTCTGGTTTGGGCGGAATCCAGCTCCTGTCTAATCTCTGCAGTTCATATCCCAGGTATAGACAATTGGGAAGCGGATTATCTCAGTCGCCAAACGTTGCATCCAGGCGAATGGTCTCTTCACCCAGAGGTATTTCTTCAGATTGTTCAAATGTGGGAACTCCCAGAAATAGATCTGATGGCTTCTCATCTAAACAAGAAACTTCCCAGGTATCTGTCCAGATCCCGGGATCCTCAGGCGGAGGCAGTGGATGCATTATCACTTCCTTGGAAGTATCATCCTGCCTTTATCTTTCCGCCTCTAGTTCTTCTTCCAAGAGTAATCTCCAAATCTCCAAGATTCTGAAGGAATGCTCATTTGTTCTGCTGGTAGCTCCAGCATGGCCTCACAGGTTTTGGTATGCGGATCTTGTCCGGATGGCCTCTTGCCAGCCGTGGACTCTTCCGTTAAGACCAGACCTTCTGTCGCAAGGTCCTTTCTTCCATAAGGATCTCAAATCCTTAAATTTAAAGGTATGGAGATTGAACGCTTGATTCTTGGTCAAAGAGGTTTCTCTGACTCTGTGATCAATACTATGTTACAGGCTCGTAAATCTGTATCTAGAGAGATATATTATAGAGTCTGGAAGACTTATATTTCTTGGTGTCTTTCTCATAATTTTTCCTGGCATTCTTTTAGAATTCCGAGAATTTTACAGTTTCTTCAGGATGGTTTAGATAAAGGTTTGTCCGCAAGTTCCTTGAAAGGACAAATCTCTGCTCTTTCTGTTCTTTTTCACAGAAAGATTGCTAATCTTCCTGATATTCATTGTTTTGTACAAGCTTTGGTTCGTATAAAACCTGTCATTAAGTCTATTTCTCCTCCTTGGAGTTTGAATTTGGTTCTGAGGGCTCTTCAAGCTCCTCCTTTTGAACCCATGCATTCATTGGACATTAAATTACTTTCTTGGAAAGTTTTGTTCCTTTTGGCCATCTCTTCTGCCAGATGAGTCTCTGAATTATCTGCTCTTTCTTGTGAGTCTCCTTTTCTGATTTTTCATCAGGATAAGGCGGTGTTACGAACTTCTTTTAAATTTTTACCTAAGGTTGTGAATTCCAACAACATTAGTAGAGAAATTGTGGTTCCTTCATTATGTCCTAATCCTAAGAATTCTAAGGAGAAATCGTTGCATTCTTTGGATGTTGTTAGAGCTTTGAAATATTATGTTGAGGCTACTAAGTCTTTCCGAAAGACTTCTAGTCTATTTGTCATCTTTTCCGGTTCTAGAAAAGGTCAGAAAGCTTCTGCCATTTCTTTGGCATCTTGGTTGAAATCCTTAATTCACCATGCTTATGTCGAGTCGGGTAAAACTCCGCCTCAAAGGATTACAGCTCATTCTACTAGGTCAGTTTCTACTTCCTGGGCGTTTAGGAATGAGGCTTCGGTTGATCAGATTTGCAAAGCAGCAACTTGGTCCTCTTTGCATACTTTTACTAAATTCTACCATTTTGATGTGTTTTCTTCTTCTGAAGCAGTTTTTGGTAGAAAAGTACTTCAGGCAGCGGTTTCAGTTTGAATCTTCTGCTTATGTTTTCATTAAACTTTATTTTGGGTGTGGATTATTTCCAGCAGGAATTGGCTGTCTTTATTTTATCCCTCCCTCTCTAGTGACTCTTGCATGGAAAGATCCACATCTTGGGTAGTCATTATCCCATACGTCACTAGCTCATGGACTCTTGCTAATTACATGAAAGAAAACATAATTTATGTAAGAACTTACCTGATAAATTCATTTCTTTCATATTAGCAAGAGTCCATGAGGCCCACCCTTTTTGGTGGTTATGATTTTTTTGTATAAAGCACAACTATTCCAATTCCTTATTTTATATGCTTTCGCACTTTTTTTTTTATCACCCCACTTCTTGGCTATTCGTTAAACTGATTTGTGGGTGTGGTGAGGGGTGTATTTATAGGCATTTTGAGGTTTGGGAAACTTTGCCCCTCCTGGTAGGAATGTATATCCCATACGTCACTAGCTCATGGACTCTTGCTAATATGAAAGAAATGAATTTATCAGGTATGTTCTTACATAAATTATGTTTTTCCTTCTTTGGGAATAGCCAAGATATTGGCTTCCAAGAATTCTTGGAGAAAGCTACCTCCCTCCGTCACTCCACTATAAAGTTGGAGGAGCAGAGGTGACAGTATCTGGACAAAGGTTCGATAGAATAGTGTAGTAAAGCCATCCGGGCCCGGCGCTTTATGAGGCTTTAAGGCTAAGATGGCTGCTTTTACCTCATCAAGGGTGAAGGATTTATTGAGATCTTCTACAGAATCCTTGCTTAGAGTCGGGAGGCGTAAATTCGTTAAGAACTGCCGTACGTGATCCAGGTCTATGGACGCTGTTGTCAAGGTCATACAAAGATGTATAGTATTCAGCAAATGCCTTTCCTATATCTCTAGGCAAGCGTACTATTCCCTCTGCCGTCTTAATTGACAAGATCCTGCTTTGCGCAACGTGGTTTCTAAGTTTGCGCGCTAATAGCCTACTGTATCTGCCTTATTCCCTTTGCAATAGTAGAGCTGTTTAAGTCTGAATAAATTGGCCTGCACTCACAAGAGCTCTAGTTTATTGATTTCATCTCTAAGGGACCCCACCTGAGAAGCAAGGGTGAGATTAGGGGCTCCCTTATTTGTGAGCTCCAGCTGTCTAAGGTCCGCATACATGTTTGCAAGTGAAATACTATTGTTTGATTTCAATTGGGCACTTTTTTTAAAAAAAGTGGCATCTTAAGTAAGCTTTAAGGACAGCCCACATTATTTCAAGGCTCGTATCCCCCGTATCATTAAGTCTCAGAAAGTCTAGAATTATCTCTGTTAGCTGAGGAACCTCCACCTCCGTGAGATACTGATAAGGGAGTTTCCATGATGGCCTGCAGTCAGGGGGTTGTAGGAGCGAAAAATTAGCACTGACCAGATCATGGTCAGACCAGGGGCAGATTCTAATACGTGGCGTGTGGAATTTGTGAAGAGTCCAGGAGTCACATAGCAGATAATCTATCTGTGCATAAGAGTTGTGTGGCTTAGAGTGGTGTGTATAGTCTCTTTCCGTCGGGGCTAGGCATCTCCATACGTCATACAGTCCGTAATGGTACATAAGTTTACGGAAAGTATTGGATTGGGTAGTCACATTGCGGTCAATTGGATGTACGCCCATTGTTTTCTTGTCTAGTACAGGGTCCCACACTAAGTTTAGATACCCTCCTATTAGTAAATTACCTCTCCTATGCTCATCTGGTCATCTGAGAAACTGCTGCAGAAAAGATGTTTGCTTCATGTTGGGTGTATAGACAGAGGCTAACATGCAAAGGATCCCATTAAGGGTGCAGACAATAATGAGATATCTACCCTCTGGGTCCCGCTCCACATGGTCAATCATGCAACAGACATCCCTATGCACCAGAATAGTCACTCCCCTATTCTTTTCTGAGAAAGAGGCTAGTTCACAGACTGGGTAGTGGGTCGAGCCTCGGAGTTGCCGAGAATCCCTCTCCCAATGTGTCTCTTGCAAGAATACTATTTGTAATCTGTGCGTAAGTAAATAATTAAACAGGAGACTCCGTTTAGTGGGGGAGTTAAGCCCCTGAGCGTTCAGGGTGGCTACTGTTATGGGGGCCATATGTCACAAGTATCCACGGTTCCCAGGGAGGCACTACATCTTATTTAGGAGTCTAGAGCGCAAAAGGGATAAGAACGACAGATGAGGGTGGGACAAGGTAGGTGAGAGGAAAAGTATTAGAGGGGGAAAGACACAATACAAATGGTTGTGTGATATGATTTCAGGGAAGGTTTTTCTCATTAGGTGCAACTACCCGTTATATCTTTTCTGATGTATATATCTTTGATACTGTCTAGTGTATAACGATGTGTGTAAAAACACTATCTCAATGAGTGGGCTCTCTATCAATGTCAGAGAGAACACAACTATATAAGTGGGGGAGAGCAGGCATAAGAAGCCTAGTCCCAGTCAGCTGTTCTGACGCGTGCATCAATAAATCCCTCTATGTAGTGGATTCTCAATCTTGTATCTTATGCGAGGCAATGGCCTCTAGTTATCAACGTGTCTACTTACCTGCCTTCGCCGGCCCAATACGCCCGCCAAAACTCGCCTACCATCGCCGCCGCGGACCTGAATACGCTCACCAAAGTTATCAAAAAAGCTGTCAAAAAGCCGCGCACCAAGTACGGGGCGATGAGCAGCGGACTGTGATAGTTATCACTCATCCGATCTCGCTGCTCTTCGGCTTTTTCCCAGCTTTATTGATACCCCTGTCACTAAGCACTCACACTAAACTACACTGTTCTACCCCCTATACCGGCGCCCCTGGAGCCCCCCGCAACTAAATAAAATTATTACCCCGAAAACGCTGCTTCTAGACCCCACCGCAAATATAATAAATATGTTAACCCCTAAGCCGCTCCTGGACCCAGCCGCAACTATAATAAATGTATTAACCCCTAAACCGCCGCTCCCGGACCCCGCTGCCACTCTAATAAACTGATTAACCCCCTAATCCGCCGCTCCCGGACCCCGCCGCCACCTACATAATACCTATTAACCCCTATCCTGCCCCCCCCTATACCCGCCGCCACCTATAATAAATTTATTAACCCCCTATCCTGCCGATCCCGTACCCCGCCGCAACTAAATAAATTGTTTAACCCCTAAACCGCCGCTCCCGGACCCCGCCGCCAATCATATTCAAGTTCAATCCGATTGGCTGATCCAATCAGCCAATCAGATTGAGCTTGCATTCTATTGGCTGTTCCGATGGGGTGGATATATCCCCCTGTCACATACTCCCTAGAGCCCTGTCGTGTCTGTGAGTACTCATATTAATCAACAAACACAGTAAAGTAGGCACCATTTAACAGTTAAGGTAGACTAATAATAATACTAGACGACCAATCCCTCAGCCTCCACACATGGGATGGGCAGAACTATCCCGCATCTCAGACGGTACAGTGGTGAAGTCTTATGCAGATCTATGGTTACAGGAGTTAGTAGATGCTACCTAACAGTCCTTACAGAAAATGTTATGCCCAGCAAAGGCAAAAGAGGCACGAGTTCTAGCCCTCAGTCTTCTACTCTCCCTAGTTCTTTGAGCACCATAATCCTAAACAATGCAGGTGTTTCAACAAAGTGGTACTGTGTAATATATATTGTTGTCCCATGTATAGGAATAGTTGCACATATATTCTTATGAAAATATCAGTATTTATTTACATATAAAAATATATACAAGCACATATCTTTAAAATTCAAACAAGACCTATGCCTAGGGTAGCAATACATATTACATATATTAATAAAGTGGAAAAAATAATAATAAAAATAGTATTTGCTTATAGTTAAAAATATGTATTATAAATAGTGATCACAGATAAGGAGCCCAGACGTTAAATGTACATTTTAGAGTGTAAGCTCGGTTTACCATAGCAACTAACTTAATTTTCAAGATATCTGATATTGGATGAAAGAGTTAACACAACGTTAACTTACACATTCATGAAAAAAAAGGGACTGCACTTAAAGCACAACATATTTAAATGGAAACCTGATAGTAAAATGGAGCCAAAAACTACTTTTAGCTGTCGGTCACTTCGGTAGCTTATGGCTCTATTTTTTACGGCTCAATGGAAGCCGGTTTTGCAAGTGCAAACATTTTGTCAGGATGTAGTATTATCTTTTAATTTAACTGGTGTTACAGTTTATTCTCTTCATTGGGTGTTGAGCAATGTCATTTTTTAGTCTAAAAATATTTTAAGAAAACATGATGTCACATCTATTTTTTTAATTTATATCATTCCTTATATTTTTTCCTTTTTAATATTGCATATATGGCAAATACAGCGGTAACATATAGTATGAAAGCAATACACACAAAAATAATTGTATTTGTGAACATTACAATTTGAATAGTTGAGGAATAATGCTATAAATATGCTTGTTTGAAATCATTTAACATGTTTTTGTCTGTGTAATCTTCACTCTGATTTCTTACAGGTAAAGCATCATGAAGAAAATGGGAAGTTCTTCAGAAATTGAAGAATCTGATCATATGGAAGAAACATCAGCTGGAACCGATGAATCACACAATGATGAAGCTAATTCAAACATGCATGTAGCCAGCCAGTCAAAGTTGTGGCATGCTAAATATAATATATTCAGCTCACCGAAACCCAAAGGCCGTCGTTTTTACAAAGGAGATGTAGATCGAGATATGGCTCCTATGGATTCTGTTTATCAGATAGAAAGCAAAGTAATGGCTCCAACCATTAAGTTCCAGCTAAATTATGAAAAAGGAAAGAACTGTAATACATTGGTAAGGTATGTATTGATTTTTAATGTGCCTGAATTCTTTATACATACCAAGAAGACATTTTTTTAGATTAAACAAAATATCAGTTTACTGTTACGTTTGCTCTTTTTGAGGACACTTCTTTTCTAATGTTTGATATCCATTTATCTTTTAAAATTTCTCTATTGAAGCTTTTCTCAACCAACTTTTATTTTAATACATATATTTAAAATATTAGATCACCGGTATGCCTATATGTCAATATGAAAACTTAAAAATATAAATAAAGGTATGGTAAACATAAGGGTTGAGGAAATGAGGGATTCCTTAATTCTAGTTCCCAAACTTCTAGTAGCCCTTTTAGAAAAAAAACATGCCTGATTATGAAATTAGATGCAAGGTGATGTTTTTTATGTATCTTTCCTTCTTGAAGATAGGTGCAGCCACTGGTGGTTCTATCTGGGTGCACAGGGATGTAACATCACGGATGTACCATGTTTTAATTATTATTATTATAATTTATTTAAAATGAATACAAAACAGACTACACATATCTAGTACAAGAATAGAAGGGCCCTGCTCCAAAGAGCGTCCATCTAGAGGTTGAGGGTTCAGAGACATAATGTTTGAGGTCAACAGTGTTGAAGCAGTCAGTAAAGGCAATTTAAGATTTAATTTGGATAGGATGAAAAAAGAAGAGAGATGGTAAGCCTCTCTGATTAGGTGGGTTTTCAAAGAGTGTCTAAAGCTATACAAGGTTGGAGACAGTCTGATAGAGTGAGGTAGAGCGTTCCAGAGGACAGGAGCAGAGTGTGAGTTTTTTTTGGAGGCAAGAGATGGAAATATAAAAAATAGGAATGTAGAGATGTAGATTAGAGGTTGATCGAAGATGATGGGTCGGGAATATTTGATGAGGAGTGAATATAGTTAGGTGTGAGTCTGAGTGCTTTATAGGTTAGGGTTAATACTTTTGAATTGTATTTAAGAGTGTATGGGGAGCCAGTGTAGAGACTGGCAGAGCGGGGCAGCAGCTTAAGTGGATGAGACTAGCTGAAGCATTCATGATAGATTTAGTGGGGGCAAAGGTGGTGTTTGGGAAGGTAATTTCGAAGTAAGATGCAGTAAGTAGTCTTTGTGTGACAAAATTAGGGAACAAATTAGTATTTTTGTAGTTTCTTGAGTACGGAAAGGGCGAGTTCTGGAAATGTTGCATAGGTGTGCACAACAGGATTTGGTTATAGCTTGTATATGGGGAATGAATGTGAGTTCAGAGTCAAGTGTGACCCCAAGACAGCAGACCTATTGTGAGGTGTTAAGAATAGAGTTTCTAACTGTAGGAAAAATTTCAGGTGCGAGATTTCTAGGAGAGGGGCGAATAAGAAGCATCTCTGTTTTAGACAGAGTTGGAGGTAGTGCAAGGGCATCCAAGAGGAAATTGCAGAGTAAGCTGGCTGAGTAAAGAAGGTGAGATATCAGTATAGGAAAGATAGATTTGAGTATCATCAACATATAAGTGGTTCTGGAACCCTAAGGATGATGTAAGTTTTCCAAGGAGAATGTATAGATAGAAAAAAGCAAGGAACCTAAGACAGAACATTATGGTACTCCTACTAAGAGAGACAGATGATCAAATTATATGCTGTTAAAGTAAACTTAACAAGCGGTTTGAGAGATAGGAAGCAAACTAGGAGAGGGTTGTGTCTTAGATGCCAAAAGAATGTAGAATTTTTAAGAAGAGAAGATGTTCAACTGTGTCAAAAGTAGCATAGATCCAGAAGAATTAGTAAGGAGTAGTGTCCCTTTTCTTTAGCTGAAAGCAGATCATTTGTTATTTTAGTAAGAACAGTTTCTGCTGAGTGTTTAGGGCAGAGACCAGGAAATCAAGTAAGGAGTTTGTTGAGAGAAATTGAGTTAGGCAATTATACACTAATCATTCCAATAATTTGGAGGCAAAGGGAAGTAAGGAGCCTGGACAATAGAAGGTATGGAAGGGGTCAAGCGAGGGCTTTTATAGGATTGGTGTAATTGATGCATGCTTGAATGTGTCCAGAAATGTGCCAGTGATAAGAGACTGATTAAAGAGATGAGTTATGGCAGGGTTTAAAGAAGCAGAGAGAGTTTGGTAGTGGGTGGTGGTGCAGGCAGACGTAGAAAGAAGTTGATGGTTAAAAACAGCCTTATGGGGTTAGATGCGTTAGTTGACATGAAGAAGGAAGAATAGACTTAATTGGCCAGGCTCAGGGCAGAGTTTTATGATCTGAGGATGAATTTATAATGCAGGAAATCCGCATAGGTGAGTGATTTTCTCCACTGATGTTGAGCAGTCCATGAGCATCACTAAAAATAGTAAATCTGTTTGTAGTGTCATGGTTGTTATTGAGTGCATGATGCACAGCAAACAGTGGAGGGTGCAGCTTTCTCAAGTGTTGATTTTAGTGCCATAAGGTCTGGGTAAGAGAGGAATGAAATGTTGGAGAGTAGAGGTTTCAGCTGAGCAGAAAAGTCTGAGATCCAATTATTTTAAATTCCGGTACAGTAGCAGTTTTGAGGGATTGTGAGGATTCTGCAGTTGGAGTAAGACAAATAGTCAGTATATGGTGGTCAGAGAGGGGATATTAAAAAACTTAGAAATGACCAAATGATTGGTAAAATCTAGGTGAACTGAGTTGCCTTCACAGTGGGTTGGAGATTTTATCCACTATGACAAGTTAAAAGAGGTGGTAAGAGATAGAAGTTTAGAGGTAGCAGGCATTTTAGGATTATCAATAGGTTTGTTGAAGTCACCTAATATAAGAGAAGGTATGTGACAAGAGAAGAAGTATGGGAGCCAGGCTTCAAAGTTGTTTAAAAATAGTAATGGTGGGCCAGGAGGCCAATAGATAATAGCAAAATGGAGAGCAACAGGGGAGAAGTGGCAGGTTGCATGAACTTCAAAAGATGAGAAAGAAAGGGAGGGGTGAAGGAATGCGGTGGAACGTACAGTATGGAGGAAGAAAAATTCCTACTCTCCCTCCTTGTCTGTCTCCTGGCCTGGGAGTGTGACTGAAGTGCAGGCCATCATAGGACTAAGGGGCTAAAGCAATTGTGTTAGAGGAGGAGAGACAAGTTTCTGTAAAGGCTAACAGGTTAAGTGATTGTGAAATAAATAGGTCATGAATAGAAGTGAGCTTGTTGCATACAGAGAAAGGGCACAAGAGAATTGTCGGTCATTAACAGAACAGCAGTTAATAAGATTGAGAGGGTTGGGTGGGCAAGATTTTGGAGGTGTGAGTCATGGTAGTGAGCAGAAAAAGGGTGAGTTAAGCGAGACATCCCCAGCAGCAAGAAAGATGGTAAGATAATGAAATTGAGTGTGTCTTATGTGATTGTCTAAGCTTACAGGCCCATTTATCAAGCTCCGTACGGAGCTTGAAGGGCCGTGTTTCTGGCGAGTCTTCAGACTCGCCAGAAACACAACTTATGAAGCAGCGGTCTAAAGACCGCTGCTCCATAACCCTGTCCGCCTGCTCTGAACAGGCGGACAGGAATCGCCGGACATCAACCCGATCAAATACGATCGGGTTGATTGACAGCTCCCTGCTGGCGGCCGATTGGCCGCGAGTCAGCAGGGGGCGGCGTTGCACCAGCAGCTCTTGTGAGCTGCTGGTGCAATGTTAAATGCGGAGAGCGTATTGCTCTCCGCATTTAGCGAGGTCTTGCGGACCTGATCCGCAGTGTCGGATCAGGTCCGCAAGCCCTTTGATAAATGGGCCTGTTTGTATCAGTGAAGCATGGCTTGCTGAGTTATGTTAAAAAGGAATATAGTTCATGTGTACTGTGAAGATAAAAGAGAAGGTGAGAAATTAATAATCCAAGTGTTGTTTGTTAAATGAGGAGCTGTGACTTTAAGTAGAAAGGATGATGAGGTAAAGGCAGAGAAGAAAAAGTGTAGTAAGGAACATTTAGGGAGATTGGAAACATGAAAGTACTTGCTTAAATGTACTCCACTCTTTCGTGTAGCTCACTGGTTTTCAAACCTGTCCTCAGGCCAGATTTGCCGGATTACCTTGGGTAAGAGCAGGTAAAATAACCTTCTTTACTAATCAGCTGATTATTTCACCTGTGCTCCAGTTTTGATATCCTGAAATCTGGCCTGTTAGGCAGGCCTGTGGACAGGTTTGAAAACCAGTAATCTAGCTTGTAGTATAACTCAAATACACTTATAAACTTCACATTTGCTGCATCTACAAATGCCCTGACAAATGTAAGGTAAATACAAGGTTTCAGGAAATGAGGGAATCTCCCTGTTGTGACTTTTGGGCTGAGGAGGATGGTGAAAATTACCCTGCTGCTCTCTCTTCCCTCCTAGTCCCACTACTGTCTGCCTGCTAACACCCCAAACCAGAAAGTAATACCCTGGACCAACAAACTCCACCCACTAAATAACTAGTCTCCTCCATTAAACTCCATAGTTCCATCTAGGGAACAGCAGTGACTTTGCCCACTGGCCTCTACAATTCAATCTTCAGTTACTTCTCTCGTGCATTGAGCTCTGTAAAGTGTTTACCCCCCAAAATGTAATTTCTAGACCCACCACTGCCTGTTGCACTCAAGGTAGCTGATTGGAGTGCACTAACAGCTTTCATATGATTCAACCATCTTTCTTTCAACATCACAAGACAAAGTGGTCTGCATTTCTCTAGTCCACTATGTTTTGTGAGATATTTTTATTTACTAAAGTGAAAGTAGAATTTTATGCTTATAATCTAATACTTACTACTTAGACTAAAACCGCAGTGTGTTACTGTTTGAAAATGTTATGAAACTAGTTATTCAGATATATTTATATTATTTGTACATTTTACCATTTGTATATCTTGTTGTAAACGAATGCAGCATGGACAACATCTTGACTATCTTCATCCATAAGCATCTAAAAAGGATCATGCTGCTGATTTATTTATTTTCTTGTAACATTTTAAAAATCTCACAGGAAAATGAAAAATTTAGAAACCAGAATAACATGACCAACCTCCCTTTTACATTCTAAAAAAACAAAGGTCTAGAAAAAGTGAAGGGATTACAATTATCTCCTTTGTAGAAGTTGCAACTGGGTTAAAGAGACAATGCAGAAATAACATGAAAATGTTCTGATGTGCTAGAGCATTTTTTTTATTGAATTTAAATTTTTTTACAATTCAGACATAAAAATACATCATATGCAAGTGTCAGATTTAGCATCACCTCTGACCGTTCAAAACATTCATAACAATAATCAGACCTGAATTATTTAGTTTCACAATGATCACATCAATCATAATAAACGGAGATAAAACTTATTAGGAATCACAGCTCCTCTTGTATCAAACATTAGAGTAAAATTAAAGATATAGCAAATACTTCTGAGAAAAAAAGTTTGTGAAATTAAGCCTATACCAGTTATTCGGGTTTTTATGGAATATTATACCAAGGTATCTTATTGCTTCTACTTCTTTAAAGGGGTAATCGTGATAGATATCTTTTTGTCTGTGTACCCATAAGATCTCTGTTTTCGAAGCATTCATTCTATAACCAGAGATTGCTCTTAATAAATCAAATAATTTTAACTTTTCTAGTATTTTTAGTGGATGATCTACCTAGCATAAACCCAGTTTGATCTTCTTGTATAATCTCGTTGAGACATTTTTTGAGTCTATTCTCCACAATAAAAGTGAGTATCTTGTAGTCTACATTTAGTAGCGAAATAGGTCTATATGAGGCCATATCTGTAGGATCTTTATCCTTTTTCAGTATTAATGTAATCAGTGATGCAGTGAATATCTTTGAGTTCATATAATCTTCTAAGAAATACTTATTGTATAATGAATTCAAGATATCTAGTATTTCTGGTTTGAGCAATTTAAAAAACTCTGAGGGCATTTGATCCGGACCCGGAGCTTTATTAAGTTTAGCTCTGTCAATAGATTCAGCAATTTCTTTTATGGATATGGGCTTATTTAGCTCTTCTAGAAGATCTGCAGAAACTTTTGGTGTCTTTATTCTATTCCAGGATTGTATTTTAGCTATATTATCTATCTTTTTTGGTGTGTAGATTTTTTTTAAATACTCAAGAAAGGCTTTCTTAATAGTCGTAAGATCTGTATAGCTGTTGTTTCCTTCTATTATCTTCTCAATGGTGTTAGATTTTTTCCTAGATTTCTCTAAGTTATTTAGCAGATTTGCCCTCCTGTCCTTTGTACTTTATACTTATTTTAAGCTCTTCTATATTATTTTTGTACTAAAAAAAGATCTTTCTTGTCTTGTTGTTACATAGTTATCCCAATTTGTTCTATTTGGTAAGGTTATATATCTTATATATACATTTCTAACCTGGTTCGCCAATTGAAGTTCCCGGGCTCTAGCTTTCCTCTTTTGTTTTATCAAATATGCTTTAATTTCTCCTCTGAGATATGCTTTACCCGTTTCCCAAAATATTTCTATTTTTTTTTAAATATGCCTGGTTATATTTTTTATACTCTCTCCACTTCTGGACTATCCAATTTTGAAATTGTATGTTGTTAGTTAAGAATTTTGTGAAGAAGAAATTAGATGGTTGTTCTTGGTCAAATTATTTGTTTTGTATTTCCATAGCAATAAGGGCATGGTCACAAATAATAATGTCATTAATTTCTGATCTTATTTCACATGTTAAAATAGCATCTGAAACTAGGAAGTAGTCAATCCTAGATAGAGATCTAAATGATTTAGACTCGCATGTATATATTTTACTATCGGGATGTTGAATTCTCCAGATATCATGTACTTTTATGTCCTTAATAAATTGTTTATAGATCTTAGATTTTTGTATTGGATATTTTACAGTTTTTAGACCCACTCTATCTATGGCCAGCGTAGGGATTAAGTTAAAATCTCCTGCCATTATTATATTTTGTCCAATATATTTAGAGAGTCGTACAGTTAGTCTATTCCAAAAAACTGGCTCTATTTTATTGGGTCCATACACATTACAGAGTATGAATTTTATACCTTGTGATACTATCTCCAGTATTATCCACCTGTCCTCTGGATCTATTTCAGACTTTATAATCTTATATGTAAAATTCTTATTCAATAATATTGCTACACCTCTTTTTCTATGGGAACATGTGGAAGCAAACACCTTGCCAACCCATTTGGATTTCAATTTAGTTACTTCCTCCCATTTAAGATATGTTTCTTGGATAAACGCTATATCCGGGTTAAGCTTACCCAGTTGTTTTAAAATCAACTTTCTTTTTATTGGCGAGGTGATTCCACCCACGTTCCAAGAAAAATATTTAGTAAAATTCTTCATTTAAAATAATACCAGTATATACTATCCCTTATATCTTTTAACAACAAAGCAGCCATGGGCCGGCTTGCACCGGGGAACAGCCGCGCAGAAATGGAGGGGAGAAAAAAAAACCATACATACTTATCTAAAAACCTTGCGGACAGCAGGCAATCTATCTGATATAACCAAAACATCTTGTATCTAGGTCTATAATAGGGATTATAGTACTTAGTATTTTATATGTTTATGTAAGTGAAATATTTTTCTGTTTAAAATAATCTTTGGCGTCCTCTATTTTAGTTAATAGTATAGTAGTGTCACCTTCTTCAATTATAAGCTTTGCTGGGTAGTTCAGTCTGGCTTTAATTCCTTGGTTTATCAACTTTGTACAAAATGGCGCCATTATTTTTCTTTTTGCAGTGATTTCTGCAGAGAAATCCTGAAAGAGCAAAATCTTATGTTCCCCTATCATGAAATTAGAATGTTTTCTATAGGCTCTCAGTAAGTTTATTTTATCCTGGTAATTTAGAAACTGGATCATAATAGGTCTGGCTGTTTTATAATTTGTGGGTTGTACTTTTAGTGTACCTAGTCTGTGTGCCCTTTCTATTGCCAGGGATAGACTCTGTTGTTGTATCCCTAGTGATTATGGTAGAAGTGTAGAGGCAAAGTATAATACGTCTGAGAATTCTATGTTCTCTGGAAGGCCTATGATCTTTAAATTATTACGCCTGGAGCGATTTTCTAAATCGTCTATTCTATCTTTAAGTATTTGGATATCTTTCCCTTGCAAACTCAAAGTCTGTTCCTGTGAGTTAAGTCTGTCTTCTGTCTCTGAAACTCTGTCTTCTACTTCATTAAGTCTATTTGCAAATTGTCTGATTTCTGAGGATAGTGTAGCAATTTGTGTCTTGACCAAATCAAATTGAGGTAAGAATAGGTCTGAGAGTTGTGTGATGATTGGTTGTAAATCTTTTTTTGTAGATATAGTTTTGATAGCAGTCTCCATCCCTGTATCAGAGGGGTGATTCCTTTTATCTCTGGATTTAGAGAGCATGGTGGGTGATTGTAATTTAGTGTGTGTAACACATTTTTCCATGTGCAAAATCTGTGTAAAAATGCTACCTTCCCCTTTTAGGGGGGTATAGTGTGATGGGACAGACCCAGAATAACAAAGAGTGAAAAATAACCTTCTATGGTTAAAGTGAACACAATAGTTTATCTATAGATTTCTCTTAATCACATGTCTTTAGTGAATTCTTAATGATTTTTTTTTAAGTAGTATTAAAGTGAAATATTCTTAATCACCCTTTTGTCTTAGCTTAGCTGCTAATTAATTGACATTTATCAAAACAGTTTAGCAGAGATAATTTAACAGATTTACAGTCACTTATAATCTTAATATAGTTATTATAACAATATTGACATTATATGTAACTAATTTAGTCATCATATATTTGCCTGAGGGGTAATATGGGAGACAGTCAGAGAGAGAACAGAATGGGTTTGTAAGAGAGGGAGAACAACAAAAATGGATCTCTTATAGAATTTTTTTTTCTTTTTCTCAGTCTAATCTTACCAATAGCCAGTGGTCAAACTATCTAATATATGACAAATAACATTTTGTTTAACCCGTGATTAGCTTCATTAAACAGCAAAGCTTAATATATAAGGAGATTAAGATGCTGCTATCACAGCGAGGGCTAAGTTTGAAAAAAGTTCCATAACTTAAATACAGTCCTTCAGAGTGATAAAAAAAAAACTTTTCCTTTCTCCTTTCCCTTCTTTTAAGTTGTTTTTTCCTTTATCCCTATATTTGGTTTAACAACCTTGATAATTATAGGAAATGTCTATGTGTATTTATATTAGAACTGAAAAGAAGAAGGAACCTTCTTATAAGTCCCTAAGTCCTAGTCCATATGTTTTTTAGTAAAAATCATTCAAACGATGGCCAGAAAAATAGTCTTAATGAAATATCCCACTTGATAATATTAAGTACTACGTGCAGTTATTGGAGGTGCTATGTTCGTCTGAGCAAGCCTTTTTAATACGTCCCTCCTAGCAGGCAACACGACAGGGGATTCCTCTCCGATCCTGTGTCTGCGTCGGGGTCCGTTTACAGCCACTGCCGGTTTAGTCTCCAGCTGCCAGAAGCCCAACAAGGGATCTATCTCCGGTTAAAGCTCCGCATCAGGATCGGTAATTGGCTTTTTCTTCCTGCTTGCTCTTTTTGGACGTTAGCATCTGTATCTCCTCCGGAATCAGCTGTAGTTCAACCTTTATGTTGCATTGCCTCTGTTCGCGACCTTGGCGAACTGGTCTTACGACCTGAGGTGGCTCCTTGGTTGGTCTTAAGACCGCTGTCCTAGGGCACAGATAGGGCTTACCTATGCCAACAACGGACAGTATACCTGGGCAAGAAAGTTATCGAGCTCTCCACGCAACACGCCGAAAACTTGTGTGCTGCTCAGCTCCGCCCATCGGAAGCCAAAATCATGACCAGCAAATTCTTCTAACAGTAGAAGGAATAAAAAAAATAAGAATACAAAAAAATAAGAATACATATAGAAAGCACAAAAGGAAACCTCAAAATAAATCTGTGAATATTAATTCTGTTCATCATTCACAGTCATATCTAAATTAATGTAGGATACATTCTGAAAATCACGGCTCTGTTCTCAATAACAAGCCTAGTAATACAAGTTAAAGGGACAGTCAACACCAGAATTTTTGTTGTTTTAAAAGATCGATAATCCCTTAATTACCAATTCCCCAGTTTTGCATAACCAACACAGGTATAATTATACACATTTTACCTCTGTACTTGATGAAACACCTGATGAAACGGTCGGGCCTGACCGAGAAACGTTGTGTTTTAAAATAAAGTCTTTATACATTTTTAGACTTTTATCCACAATTGCTTTTATATACACTGAAGTATACCTTTTTTTTTTTTTTTTTTTTAATATTTTTTATTGAGGTGATAAACAAGTTCCAAAAATATACATATCAGACAATCAACATTCTGTTACAGCTTCAAAACAGGCTAACAAAGGAGTGAAAGACTGATTATAGATCTTTACATAGGAGACTGATACGGATGTACCATCGTAACCACCTCATTTTGTTTTTACAGTTCACAGTGTCCTTAATAGGTTACAGATCCAACCAGGGGACCAAGATCTGTGTGGTAGGATATAGGGCACTTTATGCACACTAATAAACAAATAGGAAAACAATTGTTGTATAACAAGAGAGTAAGGCATAAAGATTACATTTCAGTATATAAGAACACACCATAACAATTCTTTATATTTAGGGCCTGAGGAGTCTTTCATGTCAAATACTAGAAAAAGCTTTAATCCGGGCTCTCCAGGCTGGGCAAAGACTACAAAAACTCTGCCAAGAAGTAATGCGGAGGAGAGATTACTCGCCCTTTACCGCATGTAAAAGGGGGGGGGGGGGAGCGGAGATTAGACTAGTACTATATTTCCTCTCAACTTCTGACCTGTACAGTAAACAGCCACCCAGTTTAAAGATGGCAGAGTATAAACATATAAGCATAGATAAACTGTACACTCTGGATTCTATGGCAACAACAGTGCTTATTTGATTGGTTGCTGCAAAACTATATAAAGGCTTATACCATAACTATTATATTCTGGCTGCACTAGTAAATACAAAGCAACAGTGCATCATGACGCTGTACACAGTACACTACTGATCTATACTATAGGCAGGCAGGTAATTCCGTTATGGCGGATTCTGACAGACAATACATTCCAGTAGCCATATAAACACTGGTATCTATGTAAATGGTTGCTTCAGGTCTACTTGCGAGTTACGCCATAGCTAGTATGTTCTGACTGCACTAGAAACATAAAATAGTGGTGTAGCAACTTAACGCCATCTATAGCTAAACACGAAGGTAATAGATGGGTGAGACTCAAAGTACTATGTAGTGGAGGCTGATTCGAGCTAACAAGGCAGCATTGTAGGGAACTCCCCCTGCTATGTATTTGTGTAATGCCAGGTTCTAATTTAAAAAAAAGGAAAAAAGAAAAAAAATGAAGCACTCAAACATCACGTCAGAACATTCATACACATACCAGCTAATTAAACTGAATTCAAATTACGGGAAATATACGTAAGAGCAGCACATAAATAAGAATCAGGTTTGGTATACTGCTGGACAAAGATTTTCCCAGTGACTAAAGCCTAAAAGGATATAAAAAATAAAAAAGTAAAATTTATAACATAGACAAGTAGCTGCAGAGCTAATCAACATCTTGCCATCATAGATTGGGTCTCATAGAAGGCTTAACATGAGACAAAACAAATAACAAGGAACTATAAACCATGAGGGCAAATAATAAGGTTAGCGAACATGTGTAAGTGGCTAAACACGTGGAAGTTCCCTTTTAGTTCTGCACGCTATAGAAACATAAAAAAGTTTCAGATCCAAAAAACACATATTATCATAGTTTAATCTACATGTATGCAGATTCTTCCGTGTCAACTGCAATAAAGTTAGTTAGTAGGGGCATTGTGGTAGGCAAAATGGGTTTGTAAACCGGGGTATCCAAAACCATTACTGCAATAGAGTTATCACCCGACTCCGGTTTTTGTACTGGCGGCAAAGAGCCGAGCGCCAGCAAATTGTAGGGCCATCTGGTAGAAGGTAGCGATCATTGTTAGAGTAAACATACCGGTGCTGTTAACAGGGGTCAATACCCCGCTGACCAGACAGGCCCTTGAGCTACAAGTTGTACCGGAACCACCCATGTCACTGTTCTGTAATTGGTGCTTCTCAGGGGGACCGGGTGCGGCGTGTAAGTCTCCTGCATGTAGTTGTACTACTCCGGGTGTCACGCTAACAGCAATCTCAGTATCCCCCTCGACCAGCACAAGCCGCTCCTCTGTGAATCCGGCTTCAATCCTGGCTAGCAGACCATCGAACCTCTCAAGGATCCGCTGCTCGTACTCAGCAAATAGAGACCACACTGCGGCGCAGACATCTTCCTTCATAGTAGCAGGAAATGGCGGTCTGCTGCTTCCCCAGTCGTAATAATATATAATAACCACCTTCTTTGTTCCAGTCGGGCAGATTACATGAGCCCCTACTATTCACAATAGTAGTTTGATGGCCGGCTGGTAATATTTTAGGGGAAAGATCTGAAAACTTTAGTATAATATAAAGTAAAGTCAGGAGCCTCCTTGATATGCGTCTTGCTGCGCTTGCTGCTGGCTCCGCCCCCGAAGTATACCATTTTTACCATTTATGCTAATGGTTGGTGAATTTTATTTATGTGACATTTGCTTTGTTACATCCTGACCGGTGAAGGGCAATATCGGTGCATACCAGTCAATACAGAGGACTGTTTGCCGTTAACAAGTGAACCAGTAGTGTTGCTAATCACTGGAACATCGTATTGACATTCTGCTGGAATTCAGGTGATCCGAGAGAGAGAGTTATCTGGATGACTTCTAAGAGTCCAGGAGGCTTTTGTGACACTTCTCAAGTGTCTTTGATCCTGTAAGTAGAGCAATACTTGCGCTAACTGCATTTATATGCTATTGATTGTGCACTATGGTGGCGCCTTCTTCTTTGTTTTTTTAACTTACCTTGTATCTAAGCCTCAGCAGACTGCCCCCTTATTTCAGTTCTTTTGACAGACTTGCATTTTAGTCAATCAGAGCTGTCTCCATGGTAAATTCATGAACATGAGCTCAATGTTATCTATATGAAACACATGGACTAATGCCCTCTAGTGGTGAAAAACTATCAAAATGCATTTAGATTAGAGGCGGCCTTCAAGGTCTAAGAAATTAGCATATGAACCTCCTAGGTTTAGCTTTCAACTAAGAATACCAAGAGAACAAAGCAAAATTGGTGATAAAAGTAAATTGGAAAGTTGTTTAAAATTACATGCCCTATCTGAATCATGAAAGTATTTTTTGGACTTGACTGTCCCTTTAACATGGATTCCAATTAAAGTAATCATTAGGTA
Organism: Bombina bombina; assembly: GCF_027579735.1. Lineage (NCBI taxonomy): Eukaryota > Metazoa > Chordata > Amphibia > Anura > Bombinatoridae > Bombina > Bombina bombina. Next base: position 206,070,036 of record NC_069501.1, on the reverse strand, counting down.
GTCATAGGCCCTCCTTTGAGATGCCTCTACCTGATATTTCCTTCTGCAATATCATATTATATAGTATATTGTATTGTATAGTATAGGAGGGACGGGAAGATAGCGGGTGGAGAAAAAAAAAAAAAACCCTCCCCAGGAACAGCTACCTCAATCTCCCACATCACTAGAGAGCCAAGTTCTTGGTAGGGTCCCTGCCTCCAATTGTTGTCTAACCCAGTCAGAGGACTTAAAATATGAGACTATTTGTATGGGAGAGAGATCTGCAGTTTCACGCTATTCAAGAGGAATGGTCTAATGCCATGACAGCGACTAAACGGGCTCTTCATTGCATCACGCTGTTGGAATTATACCTTAAGATATGCATGCAATGGCACATGACCCCACTAAGACTTTTTAAAATATCCCCCATGAACTCTCCACTCTGCTGGAGAGGCTGCGGTCAGATAGGTTTGTCAGCACACGTATGGTGGGAATGCCCTGTCTTACAACCCCTATGGGCTATGCTCTACCATAGATGTTCTGATGTAGACCCGACCCTTTGTTTGGATCCGCAGAAAGTACTATTCCACTTGGGCGTGGGGCTTCCTCTCTCCCCTCTGAGTCTCCTCAGCGTCTATCTACTGACGGCAGTCAAACATGCTATCGCCCGTTTGTGGAAGCAAACCAATATCCCCAGCTGGCATGATTTGACCAAAATCATGGATTACCTGGAAGTAATGGAAAGCCCCATCTTTACCGCAAATAACAAGGTCTCCTTACACTGTCAGGCTTGGGAATTGTGGAAGAAACTTAGGTCCCCCAAAACTTAAAACTGAAGAAGAGCCAAATAGACCCATTGATCTTCAATCTCTCACTTCTCTCTCCTATCTCTATCTTCTCCACCCCCCCTTTTTTTTATTTTTTCTTTATTCTTATTTTACTGTTATATTCGGTGCGCCTCCTCCAGATGTTGCATTATACCATAACCACAAGTTCATTCTTTTAAAACCAAATACTCACACACACACTTAGCGCAATCATTCACCTGCACACTGTACCCACTAAACTCATTGTACTCCCATGAATGCATCAAGATGTTCTTCGCCTATTAGTAAATACCGGTTTTGTGTGTTCAGTGTTTGGTCACAATTTACACCTCTAAAAAAGGAAGGGGGAAAAAAAACCTTTTTCTTTTTTGTATGAGGAAAGAAAGTAAAAGAAAAAAAAAGAGGTTATGATTTTATTTTGTGATATACCATCTATGTTATTTTAATCTTCTCTTGTTAAAAAAAAACCTTCACATTGTAATAGTTGATTTAATGACATCTAAAGTATATAAGTCTTTTCATTGTTTGTATTGCAAACCTCAATAAAAAAAAAATATTAAAATATGAGACTATCAGTACTGTAGTTGTAATTCTAATGGGAGTGAGGTGATAAAGGATTTCCATTTGGTGAAAAAAACGACTAATCTGCTTATTACTATAATTTTTTAGATTTTACTGCTCCAGTATCAACTGATGTCCATTTTTAAGAAACTCTGAAACTTTGGTCCTTTATTACTTTTCCAGTTCTTGAGTATCAAATTCCTCCCTACCAAAATCATTGAGTTGATAACTCTGACGTTAGGGTTAGTAACTGAAAAACCAAGTAAAAAAAATATCTGAGTGGACTTTAATTTAATGTGAATTCTCAATAGCTTAACACACCAATAATTCACTTTTTGCCAAACTTTATATATCTTGGGGCATGCCCATAAACAATGAATTATATATGCACTAACTGCTCCACATTTAGGGCACTTCCCTTCAACCTACGACCATTTCGCTATTCTAGATGGTGTAAGATATGCCATCCTATATAATAAAAGGCCAAGTGTGTTTGACCGAAGCTGTCATGCGCAGTAGAGACAGCACGAGGACAAACACACCTGGCCTTTGAGTCCCTAGCTGATCTGCGGCAGAGGTGGGCGTGACAGGGTGTGAGTGGGGTGTGGTCAGCATGAAGGGGGCGTGGTCGGGCGTGAATGTCTGTGAAGGGGCATGGTCGGGCGTGAAGGGGGCGTGGTCGTCTATAGAAGGGAGAGAGATAGAGGGGGGAGAGAGAGGGGGGAGAGAGAGGGGGAGAGAGAGCTCAAAAGAGAGGGGGGAGAGAACAGAATTGGGTGAATAGAGAGAGCAGAAGAGGGGGGATAGAGAGAGGGAGAGAGAGACAGCAAAAGAGAGAGGGGGAGAGAGACAGCAAAAGAGAGGGGGAAGAGAGACAGCAAAAGAGAGGGGGAAGAGAGACAGCAAAAGAGAGAGGGGGACAGAGACAGCAAAAGAGAGAGAGGGGGAGAGAGACAGCAAAAGAGAGAGGGGGAGAGAGACAGCAAAAGAGAGGGGGAGAAAGACAGCAAAAGAGAGGGGGAGAGAGAAAGCAAAAGAGAGAGGGGGAGAGAGACAGCAAAAGAGAGGGGGAGAGAGCACAAAAGAGAGGGGGGATAGAGAGCGCAAAAGAGAGGGGGAGAGAGAGAGTGCAAAAGAGAGGGGGAGAGAGAGAGCGCAAAAGAGAGGGGGAGAGAGAGAGAGCGCAAAAGAGATGGGGGAGAGAGAGAGCGCAAAAGAGAGGGGGAGAGAGAGGGGGGAGAGAGAGAGAGCAAAAGAGAGGGGGGAGAGAGAGCAAAAGAGAGGGGGAGGGAGAGAGTGCAAGGGGTGGGACCGCTGTACTGCAAAAAATGGCCCGTGTGAACGGGCTTTAGGACTAGTATTTAATATTTTGCATGCGATTCTCTCCAATTGACAGAGACAGCTGCCTTAACTGCAAGAACAGGGCTGTGTACCATTTCCCCAATGAATATATTAACTCTACTCCATTTAGCTATTATATTAGCAATATGTACTTCCCAGTGGAAATTTGCCAGCAAGTTATAGATCTGTGAGATGGTATTTACCCCCTCATGGTACAACTTGATCACTTGGCTCAGTTTCCCTAGATCTAAATCTGAACCATTTTCTAGTCTCAAGTTCCTTACCAATGTCTGGCCTGTAAATAAGCATAACATGAAGTCCTTGGGAGATTATATGTCAATCTCAACTCTTCAAAAGTTCTCATAATTAGGGTTCCCCCATCACATACCTGACCTAGGTAGTTAAGGCTTTTATGAGCCCAAATTGTAAACATTGATGTGTCTAGCCCTGGTGAAAAGTCGGGGTTGCCAATCAGAGGAAGCAACTCTGACTTAAATATGTTTAAAGGAAAGGAATTGTACAATTGTACTAGGAAGCTTGGCAACGGGGTGATGTAAGATTGCTTTCAGCGTAAAGGAAGTAATCAGATTGGATTCCAATTTATTAAAGGTAACATAGTCTTTCTCCGTGATCAAATCTAATCAAATTTGCAGAGGATGCTAGAGCATTTTATCATTGAACTATGTTTACACATAACTACTTCTGCAAAAAAAGTTAAATACATAGTTAAAATCAGCTCCATTTTAGCAATGCACTTCAGGGAGATAACTGAACAGATCGGGTGACTCAATGACAAGAGGCATATGTGTGTAGCTACCAATTGTAACTAGTTCCCAGTAGACGTGCGTTTCGATTCGGAACGAATAGAAATTTGGACGAATTTGTTAAATTCGGAGATTCGGATCGATTCGAATTTCCGAATTACGGTAGTACCAAATCTACCGAATAAATCCGAATTAGTTTGGATTTATTCGGTCGATTCGGATGGCCATGGATTACACTAGTATTGTACAGTATATTAGGTTATATCACTCTGCTATGGGTTGCACCTAATATACAGTACATAATACTAGTCTAATACACAGCACATCCCACCTAACACATACCGAAATTCCGAATTTCCAAATCGAACCGAACCGAATCCAGCCAAATTTATTCGAATTCGAATGAATCCGAAACGAATTCATTCAAATTTTTCCGAATTCGAATCGTTCCGAACCGAAATTCAAAAACATCCGAATCGATCCGAACCGAATTTTACCGCCATGCACAAGTCTAGTTCCCAGTAGTGCATTGCTGCTCCTGACCAATCAGCCTGAGAGTGATGTCAATTTGATAACAGAACTAAATTGAAAGTCTCTTTAAATTGCATAACCTTTACCATGATAGTTTATTTTTGACTTTCTTAAAAAGCCGGAACACACGGATACACAAAATAGGTAATACATATTTAATATAAATATGGCTTTTAATTACTCATATAGTCACATACGGCTAGATTACGAGTTGTGCGTTACGGTAAAAAAGCAGCGTTAAGAGGTCCTAACGCTGTTTTTTATGCCTGCTGGTATTAAGAGTCTTGAAGGTTTAGGGTCACTGCATACTTCTTTGGCCTTACCGCACACTTCTTTGGCCTTACCGCAAAACGACTTACGTAAACTTCTTAAAGTCTTTTTTCTATGGGACTTCAATAGCGCTGATATTACGAGTCTGTCCTGGGAGGCCAAAAAGTGAGCGGTACACCCTCTACCTACAAGAGTCCTAACGCATTTAAAAGTCTGTAGTTAAGAGTTTTATGGTACAACGCCGTAACATAAAACTCATAACTAAAGTGCTAAAAAGTACACTAACACCCATAAACTACCTATTAACCCCTAAACCGAGGCCCTCCCACATCGCAAACACTATAATAAAATTTTTAACCCCTAATCTGCCGCTCCGGACACCGCCGCCACCTACATTATATTTATGAACCCCTAATCTGCTGCCCCCAACATCGCCAACACCTACATTATATTTATTAACCCCTAATCTGCTGCCCCAATGTCGCCGCCACCTAGCAACACTTATTAACCCCTAATCTGCCGCCCCAACGTCGCCGCCACTATACTAAATGTATTAACCCCTAAATCTAAGTCTAACCCTAACCCTAACACCCCCTAACTTAAATATAATTAAAATAAATCTAACTAAAATTACTATCATTAACTAAATTATTCCTATTTAAAACTAAATACTTACCTATAAAATAAACCCTAAGCTAGCTACAATATAACTAATAGTTACATTGTATCTAGTTTAGGGTTTATTTTTATTTTACAGGCAAGTTTGTATTTATTTTAACTAGGTACAATAGTTATTAAATAGTTATTAACCATTTAATAACTACCTAGCTAAAATAAATACAATCCCCTGATTGCAAGATATTTACTAAATATCATCAACAAAATAGACATATCAAATTCAACAGCCAGAGGCACTTGATAAATGCTCAACCTAACACACATTGGATAAGATTAGTAGAGGTATTGACGACAGTGACAAAGCTCCCAATCAGTGAAAGTCCCACAAAATGCAAGCTGGTTGGGAGCTCTACAGTATACTGGGAAAATCCGTGAAAAAAATAGTCAGAGTATGTAAATTGGTTCGTCAATTAAGTATCCCCTCAATTTGACCTCTATTTCCTTATGCAAAGTACCTTTCTATTTGACAATGGAGATCACAAACAAAATAAATTTACCCATTAGAATTCTATTTACCCTTTCTTCTTCTCTAGCTTTTTATTTTTTTCCTTTTGTTTACAACTTTTTTGGTAAAGGTTTTCCATATTATCGCTGGTCAGTTAATTCACATTGCTTATCCCTCATGGTTTGCAGTTTCATAGATATAGCATGCTGAGGAATATTTATTTCATAAAGGTGATGAGAGTCCATGATCCATTACTACTGGGAATTATACTCCTTGCTATTTGGAGGAGGCAAAGATCCCAAAACACCAAGAGCCCTTAAAACCCCTCCAACTAGAAACTGGTCTTGTCTTTGCCTTCACATGAGGAAGGTGAAGAAGGTATGGGCTCCAAGTGTTTGTCAGAAGTGTGCTCAGATCACTTTTAAGTTTCCCTTCAGAAAGCTACTGTGTCTTTGAAGTATGGGTAGTGGCATAAGAACACCATATGCCACCCTAGCCTCCTCCTGTTGGTTCTCCATTATCCTCTATATATTTAGATCCTCTGCTTTCACGCATACAGTACTGGATTGGCTATCTGCTGCTTATGGCAAGTCTAGTATCTTAAAGGGACAGATCTCTGCCCTTTCTTTCTTGTTTCCCAAGAAAACTGCTAAACTTCCTGATATTCAGAATTTTGTTCAGGCCATAGTTAGGATTAAGCATTTGATTCAACCAATTTATCGTCTTTAGAATCTTAATTTTGTTTTAAAGATTTTGCAGATTCCTCCTTTTAAATCTATGCATGATTTGGATATTTGGCTTTTGTCCTGGAAGGTCTTGTTTCTTTTGACTATTTGTTCCGCTAGAAGAGTTTCTGAATTGTCTGTTCTTTGTTGTTAGCCTCCTTAACTAATTTTTTTTTTAGACTTTTTACCCAAGGTAGTTTCTTATGATAACATCAATCATGAGATTTTTGTCCTAATCCAAAGAACTCTAAGGACAGTTTTATCCATAATTTGTATGTGGTAAGAGCTTTGAAGTTCTATTTATAGGCTACAAAGGATTTTAGACAATCTTCTAGCTTGTCTGTTCCTTTTTCTAGTTTTAGGAAGGGTCAGCAAGTTACTGCCATTTCTTTGGCCTTTTGGATGAAGCTTTTGATTCAAAAGGTTTACTAGGAGGCAGATCATTTTCCTCCTAAATTAATTACTGCCCATTCTACCAGATAAGTTGCTACTTCTTTGACTTTTAAAAATGAGGTATTGTTGATAACAATTTGCAAGGCAGCTACATTATCTTCCTTATATACTTTTTCTACCATTCTGATGTTTTTCTTTCTTTTGAAGCAGTTTTTGTAATTAAAGCCTTCAGACAGCTGTTTCTGGGCATTAAATATTTATTTTCTGCATTTACAAAACAAAAAACAAAAAAAAAACAGTCATCCAATGTATTTGTAATAGTATAAATCTGGTCCTGCCCAGATTACTTGTGGACTCCACAGCTTGGGTATTAGTTCCCAGGAGTAATGGATTATGGACTTTCACCACCTTTAATGGTGGTGAGCATCCACAAGTCCCCTCCCAGTGTTTACTATCATGTGTGAAAGTTTAATTATGGACCACCTTTTTTCCCTGCTCTTTTTTTGTATTCCTTTTATTTTTTTCCCTACAGTCTTCTCTTCTGCATGTCTTGGATATACATCCGACTTGTTTCCAGTAAGGTGGGAGGGGTTTTAAGGGCTCTTGGAGTTTAGGGATCTTTGCCTCCTCCTAGTGGTCAGGAGTATAATTCCCAGGAGTAATGGATCATAGACTGTCACCACCATGAAAGAAGTTAATTCATCAGGTAAGCATAAATTCTGTTTTTTTATGGCACTCTAGTGTTTGTTTTTAAGAGTTCCAGCTTCTCTGGTTTTCACATGAATAGTCTTTCTTCAGCATTTGTTTATTTAGATAGATAAATAAAATAGAATGAGATAGCTAACATCTGAGGCACTGTGTTTATTAGAGGTCATTTCAACCTGATTCCATGGCCTCTATTTATCAAGGTCTGGCGGACCTGATCCGACAGTGCGGATCAGGTCGCCAGACCTCGCTGAATACGGAGAGCAATACTCTCTCGGTATTCAGCATTGCACCAGCAGCTCACAAGCCAGGGGGTGTCAATCAACCCGATCATACTCGATCGGGTTGATTTCCGCCGATGTCTGTCCGCCTGCTCAGAGCAGGCGGACAGGTTATGGAGCAGCGGTCTTTGTGACTGCTGCTTCATAAATATGGGCCCATGTCTCTATATGAGCCCTATGCTTCTAGAGCTACCTAATCAGTGTCATTTTCATTATGCATGATCTTTTCATAGTGTAAAAAGATTAGAATTTATTTCCTTGGTCAAATTTACTGTATTCATATATTGATTTTTATTTATTTATTTTGTAATTCATGGATCTCAGTTAAAATTGGGCTTGTTCATGGTCAGATAACATCCCAATATTGATTACATTGGCCACATCTCTTTCTAAGTGGTGTCTTGCCCCATACCCAAAAAGGCAAGGACACATTCTGCTTAGAATGCTAAGATTATAGGCTAGATTAAGTAGAGTGGAAAAATATTAACACTATTTATTTATCTATCATTGCTTGAATGAAATCAATAGAAATTAAGCTGGAAATAATAATTCAACATTCAATTGATAGTCTTAGGCTCACTAACACCTGGATGTCAGATAGCACGGGTGCGCTAAATCCCTCATATAACAGACTTCTGTGGGGGAACACTGAAAAACTCATGCCAGTTATTTCTCCAGCCCTAAGCCAAAGGTACGTTAAACCTCCACTCAAGTAGTTAAATTATTTACTTAGTTTTATACTAGGGTTTTGTATTTGAATATAAGTTAAGAAACTATCTACACACATACATATATACATATACACATATAGGTACCCATTTTTTAAGCTTTGGGGCCTCAGCATTTCAGGCTCAGATGAGTAAGTCTGAAATGCTAGTTTTCCACCACTTAAAGTGTGACGGAGTGAAATCATCCCTAACCGATTCAGGTGGGTTGATTGACAGCCTCTGCTTGTGCGCATGCAGGGGGAGTCATTGCATAATTAGTGGCTTCTGCTATATCAAACGCGGACAGCATATGCTGCCCACTCTTGCAAAGCCAGGCAGACAGGTTCACAGGAGCAAAGCTTGTCTGCCCGGCCATTAATAAATAGGGTCCGCACAGACACGCATACATATATATGTACACACATACATACATATAGACTTTTGGGCCCTTCCCAGACCTGCACCTTGCCATACACCATTTCACTTTAAATCCGTGTTAAAATCTTTTTTTTATTACTAAACCTTTATTTTACGTGTAATACCTATAAATATAACTGAAATACTTTATCACCATATAATATACATGTGTTTTTTTTTTATTTATTTTTATTGAGGTTTTGCATAACAATCGTAAAACATAGTACACCTTTTGATAACAGAAAAGGATACAAGCAAAATTGAGTAAAACAATTCAGCAATTATGAAATACATTATCAACAGGCAAATGGAACCTCGATTTTACAATAGATTATCTTAAATGCCTGACCAGCTAGGAACACAGTTTGAGTCCAAATAGGCCAGAAATACAAAAGATATCTGACGGTCAGGAGGACAGCTCTGTAAGAGCTTTCAGAAGAGAAGGAGTGAATATGTGCTAAGGGGGGGGGGGGGAGTTTCAGCGGGTAAGAACCGCTATGCAAGTAAGGGAAAGGGTGGAGGGGCGGAGCCGTTTATATAGATATTATGTAAGGAACATGACAGGATCTCTAAAACAGTAATCAGAAAGTTAGTTGTAGGTTAAGAGGACTGTGTGAATCCCTTGTTAATTGGCAGCTTAATATAATATGAGGATATATAAAAGAGCTATATGTATAAACGAGGCACATCATATTTGCTAGCATGTTAGCAGTGTACAGTCATAAGTTTTCACCTGTCATTAGAGGGCTCATGTACCTATTATCGTCTGCCATCTGTCAGAAACAAAAATGTTATTAGAACTTTTGGAGGTAATTAATGCCAAGCAGCAATGTGATATCCCCGATATTCAGATCCAAACATAAGCCATAAGTATCCAAAGGATAAGCCTTAAATATGACCTCCTGCATGTCTTACCTATATGTGACCTATAAATGAGGTGAGGAGATTGCATAAGCATAACTATAGTATATTTACAAGACTAACTATTAGCTGCGTCAGTCACGCTGGGATCTTAATGACAATATTTAAAGAAGGTATGACCTAAAAGAGATATAATCCTAAATATATCGCAAAATGATATGCTGTAGCAATATACTTCCACGGAACTTCAAGGACCGATTTATACGTATAAGCTAGTACACTACACAGCAAATTCTGTCAGTGTAACTTTATCTTAAGTGTAAGTTCTGTCTTTATAAGGCTCGATAGTGAAAAACAAAGTCAACGCCACAATTACCATTCTATAATAATAGAAGCCTATAATATATTGGCAGTTTAATATGGCTGTATGCAAAAACAAAGTTAGCAAACTAGGAGTACTATAGTAGGAGGGTGCGGGGTGAAAGGTGAGCCCACATAAAGATTAACTACAGGGCAATAATGCTTGACTTAGTAAAAACATATGCCTTACAGATCATTTTAATGAGAGTCAGACCGCTTCAATAGGCTCCTTTCCACAATGTTGTCAGGAACACATATTGAAAAATCATGCTCATCCACCTTAGAGATTGCTCTATCCAAAAATTAATAATATGAGTAAATTAGAAAGTTGCTTATAATTGCTTGCTCTATCTGAATCACAAAAGAAAAAATTTGGGTTCAGTGTCCCTTTAACTTACCGGGCCATTAAAAGTAAAGGGTATACTAAAAAATGTTTGTCTCATTTCTCTGGTTAACCTTTTTTTCTTGCTACAATATTTGCTCCCCTTTTGCCTTCTGTAGTTAATAACCTGCAAATGAGTTAAAGGGACAGTCTACTCCAGAATGTTACTGTTTAAAAAGATAGATAATCCCTTTATTACCCAGTTTTGCAGAACCAACACGGTTATATTAATATACTTTTTAACTCTGTGATTACCTTGTAACTAAGCCTGTGCAGACCCCATTATTTCAGTTCTTTTGAGAAACTTGCATTTTAGCCAATCAGTGCTGACTCATAAACAACTATGAGTGAGCACAATGTTATCTATATGGCACATGTGAACTAGTGCTGTCTAGCTGTGAAAAACTGTCAAAATGCACTGAGATAAGTGGTGGCCTTCAAGGGCTTAGAAATTAGCATATGAGCCTACCTAGGTTTAGTGTTCAACAAAGAATACGAAGAGAACAAAACAAATTTGATGATAAAAATAAAATGGAAAGTTGTTTAAAATTGCATGCCCTATCTGAATCATGAAAGTTTAAACACATATCTTTGAAATATATTTCCATTTAGTTTATGGGAGTGAGGCTTAGAATAGTTACATTGTTGAAACAGGCCTCTGTGCTTCTCTATGATACAAGTTAAAGGGACCTGAAGCCCCTAATTTTTCTTTCATGATTCAGATAAAGAATACAATTTACTTCTATTATCAAATTTGCATCATTCTCATGTTATTCTTTGTTGAAGAGATATCTAGATCGTTAGTGTGCACATATCTGGAATACTACATGATAAAAAATAGTGCTGCCATCTAGTGCTCTTGCTTATGTATAACACTGTTGCAGACACGTGCACACTTCTGAACTTGCCTTCCTGCTTTTCAACATAGGATAACAAGAAAACAAAGAAAATGTGATAATAGAGGAACATTGGAAATTTGTTTAAATTTGTATGTTCTATCTAGCTGAATCAGGAAAGTCCCATTAAATTTAATGTATAAACAAAACATACTGCTAAGAGATTCCTTGGTGTGGAGCATGGTGGTGAAACGGGGTGCTCACTTTTTTTTAATAGCGGTATGTATATGTATGTGTGTATATATATATATATTAGTAGTTTGGTGTATGCACTCTCACCATCCAACAATAGCAGCAGGGTGCTATAAAGTATTCAAGTATATATTCAGTCAGTAAGCACTCACTGGTCTTCAGCTGTCTGTGTTACTAATAAATACTTATTTAACACAGATGGCCGAAGACCAGCAAGCCCATTTATCAAAGGGCTTGCGGACCTGATCCGACACTGCGGATCAGGTCCGCAAGACCTCGCTAAATGCGGAGAGCAATACGCTCTCCGCATTTAACATTGCACCAGCAGCTCACAAGAGCTGCTGGTGCAACGCCGCCCCCTGCTGACTCGCGGCCAATCGGCCGCCAGCAGGGAGGTGTCAATCAACCCGATCGTATTCGATCGGGTTGATTTCCGGCGATTCCTGTCCGCCTGCTCAGAGCAGACGGACAGGGTTATGGAGCAGCGGTCTTTGTGACCGCTGCTTCATAAGTTGTGTTTCTGGCGAGTCTGAAGACTCGCCAGCAACACGACCCTTCAAGCTCTGTACGGAGCTTGATAAATGGGCCTGCAGGAGTGCTTATTGACTGAATATATATATATATATTGTAACGGTACCAACCGGATACCAAGGGTTAACACCAGGGAACAATGTCCTGCATAGGGAATCAGCAATTCACAACCCAGCCAGTTTTCAGGTTTTAAACAGAATGACTTTTATTAAGGCTCATATGCCCAGTATTTATGCAGGTCTGACCCCCCCCAGAAGGGGGGTTGAAAGAATGTTGTACATTAGATGGAGGGAACACGCCCTTTTACATGATACAATAGAATACCTTGCTCAAGCTGATAACAATTTAAACACAGACACACACTTGGCTTTCCTTATCATCTAGGGTCTGCTCTCTGAGGTTGATTAAACAATGGACTGTGTATCAATAACATTAATGACAGTGCACAATAGCTGAGGCTAAAGCTGAACACAGTTAACTCTTTCAGTGCTGACAGAAGGGTCTGTCACATCTACATAGCACAATATACAGCCTATAGACAACCTTTCTTATGTTATAGTCCAGAAGTGGCTAGGTTTGCCACAATGCTCCCCCAGAACCAAGCCGGCATACACAGTCTGATCCCAACGGATCGGCTTGGGGATGTCCGGGGCAACAACTTTCGGCTCAAGTAAGCTACGGGGTGTTCTCCGCCATCTGCTCCAACTTGGCTCAGTACTGCCCCCACCCCAAACATGGAAGCGTCTCTTCCCGGAGGGACTGGGCTTGGGTAGTCACAGGGTTAACATCAGCGGGATCCATGGGAGCATAGGCAGAAACAAGGGGGGCCAAGTCATTTCCAAGGAGAACATCAGCAGGTAAGTCCTTCTTGACCCCCACATTCACAAGTCTAGCGCCCACTCCCCAATCCAAATGTACCCTGGCAACAGGTAGGCGGAACACAGTGCCCCCTGCTACCCTCACAGCCACAGTGTCTCCAGTGTGCTGTTTCTCAGGCACCAAGTTCTCTTGAAGCAAGGTCATGGTAGCACCAGTATCCCGTAGACAACTGACCTCCTTCCCATTCACTTTAACCCGTTGCCGGTTATTCCGGTGGGCAGCTTGCACGGGGTCTGCTTCATGTAGGCTGCCCCAGCATTCTGGCGCCTCTACGTAGCGGGCCACAGGCTGAGGATTATGTGGGATTCCGCCAGCGGGTCTTCTCCAGGACTGTGCTTGATTCGCTGCGTTTAGGGGACACTCTGGTCTTTTGTGCCCTAGTTGCTTACATCCAAAGCACCGAATAGGTTGTGAGTAGCCCCGCGAATTGAACCGGGCTCTCTGAGGGTAGTTCGTGGCCGGAGGCCGTGTGGTATAGCGGTGCGCCGGGGGTTGGTAACTGGCAGCTGCTGGGGTGACTGGGGGTCTGTACTCCACTCTAGCAGTGGGCAATCGATATACTGCTCCCCCTGCCCCTCGTACTGCCACGGATCCGCCAGTGGGTGCTGTATCCGGCACCAAATGGGGAGCTATCAGGGTTAAAGTAGCTCCCGAATCCCGAAGTCCCTGGACCGACATCACCTCATGCAGAATTCCCAGGGGTTCCTCGGCTTGGGTGCTCAACACCTCATGAGCGGCTGGCTCCGTTTGGTAATGGTGAGCAGCCGCCCTTGGGGCCAGGTTCTGTCTGACCTGGTTCCAAGCTTGTCTGCTCCGATTTTGGGTGCACTCACGTGCCATATGTCCCCACTGCTTGCAGGTGTGGCATTGTATATTAGCCCGTCCGTTGTTAGGCTGTAGTCCATGGTGCCTCCTGGCATCAAAATGCTGGTCTGCTAATCTGGCTGCTTCGGTTAAGGTGAGGGGTTTTCGATCTCTCACCCATTCTTGGGCTTCTGGGGACAAGCCGTTAAAGAATTGCTCCAACAGCATCAGTTGTCGCAATTCTTCCATGGTGGTAGCTTGGCTGGCCTGTATCCACCCCTGAGATGCTTGATCCAGCTTGTGGGCCCACTCTGCATGGGAATCTCTTTCTGGCTTGCGCAGGCCTCTAAACTTGCGCCGGTATGCCTCTGAGGTAATGGCATATCTTTCCAAGATCGCTCTCTTCACTTTCGCGTAATCCTTGCTGTCCTCCCTGGGTACAGCGCGATACGCTTCCGCTGCCCTACCGGCTAGCTTGCCTGCTAGCACCGGCACCCATACGGACTGCTCCAAATCATGTAACTCGCACAGTCTCTCAAAATCCTGTAAATACCCATCAATCTCATCCTTCTCCTCACAAAACATTTTAAATGCATGGTATGGGATTTTGGGTCTTACTGGGTTGCTGAGTGCGTCCAAAATGGATTCTGCTCGGGAGGATGCATTCCGCGGACTGTGTGCCATCACGTACTCCTGCACATCTGCCATTACCACGGATAGCATATCCCGTGGTACAGGTTGGGGTAAAAATTCCAGCCTGGTCCTCATTTCCCTCTGGTATAGGGTCTCCTCCATGGCTGCTGGAGGCGTAGCGCTGCGAGCTCTGTCTCCCTCCATCAGCTCAGCAATTAATATAGCCTTGGGTTTGCTGCTGCCTATCTTTCCCCTGGCTTCTAGCAGTTCCTTTTACGTTTGTCTCTTTAGCTTAGAATAATCCATCTCCATTCACTTCGGTCCCTGGTACTCCTTCCATCTTAGTCAGTATTGTAGTAATCCCCCTCTTCCTGAGGTTACTGGCTTGTGTAGTTGCTCTTCTGGGCGATAAGGTTCATTCCGTCGCTTGCCACCAATTGTAACGGTACCAACCGGATACCAAGGGTTAACACCAGGGAACAATGTCCTGCATAGGGAATCAGCAATTCACAACCCAGCCAGTTTTCAGGTTTTAAACAGAATGACTTTTATTAAGGCTCATATGCCCAGTATTTATGCAGGTCTGACCCCCCCAGAAGGGGGGTTGAAAGAATGTTGTACATTAGATGGAGGGAACACGCCCTTTTACATGATACAATAGAATACCTTGCTCAAGCTGATAACAATTTAAACACAGACACACACTTGGCTTTCCTTATCATCTAGGGTCTGCTCTCTGAGGTTGATTAAACAATGGACTGTGTATCAATAACATTAATGACAGTGCACAATAGCTGAGGCTAAAGCTGAACACAGTTAACTCTTTCAGTGCTGACAGAAGGGTCTGTCACATCTACATAGCACAATATACAGCCTATAGTCAACCTTTCTTATGTTATAGTCCAGAAGTGGCTAGGTTTGCCACATATATATAATGATAATTCCTGTTGGAACAAGATTATTGTATGTAGGTCTGTTTTATTCTATTATTTCCAAGTTATTTGTCAGCTACATCTAGGAATATTTCAAATGTCAACAGTGATTATGTTGTTTATTCCTAACATTTTTGTTGTTTTTTTATGCATATACAAATTAGAATTATAATATTGTAGTTGATTCAACTACATGATATTTTGCCATATACTGTATTTGCCATATACTGTATTTGCCATATACTTTATTTGCCATATACTGTATTTGCCATATACTTTATTTGCCATATACTGTATTTGCCATATACTTTATTTGCCATATACTGTATTTGCCATATACTGTATTTGCCATATACTTTATTTGCCATTTACTTTATTTGCCATATACTTTATTTGCCATATACTGTATTTGCCATATACTGTATTTGCCATATACTTTATTTGCCATATACTTTATTTGCCATATACTTTATTTACCATATACTGTATTTGCCATATACTTTATTTGCCATATACTGTATTTGCCATATACTTTATTTGCCATATACTTTATTTGCCATATACTGTATTTGCCATATACTTTATTTGCCATATACTGTATTTGCCATATACTGTATTTGCCATATACTTTATTTGCCATATACTGTATTTGCCATATACTGTATTTGCCATATACTGTATTTGCCATATACTGTATTTGCCATATACTTTATTTGCCATATACTTTATTTGCCATATACTGTATTTGCCATATACTTTATTTGCCATATACTGTATTTGCCATATACATTATTTGCCATATACTTTATTTGCCATATACTTTATTTGCCATATACTGTATTTGCCATATACTGTATTTGCCATATACTTTATTTGCCATATACTTTATTTGCCATATACTGTATTTGCCATATACTTTATTTGCCATATACTGTATTTGCCATATACTTTATTTGCCATATACTGTATTTGCCATATACTGTATTTGCCATATACTTTATTTGCCATATACTGTATTTGCCATATACTGTATTTGCCATATACTTTATTTGCCATATACTGTATTTGCCATATACTTTATTTGCCATATACTTTATTTGCCATATACTGTATTTGCCATATACTGTATTTGCCATATACTTTATTTGCCATATACTTTATTTGCCATATACTTTATTTGCCATATACTGTATTTGCCATATACTTTATTTGCCATATACTGTATTTGCCATATACTTTATTTGCCATATACTTTATTTGCCATATACTGTATTTGCCATATACTTTATTTGCCATATACTGTATTTGCCATATACTGTATTTGCCATATACTTTATTTGCCATATACTTTATTTGCCATATACTGTATTTGCCATATACTGTATTTGCCATATACTTTATTTGCCATATACTGTGTAACGGTACCAACCGGATACCAAGGGTTAACACCAGGGAACAATGTCCTGCATAGGGAATCAGCAATTCACAACCCAGCCAGTTTTCAGGTTTTTAAACAGAATGAATTTTATTAAGGCTCACATGCCCAGTATTTATGCAGGTCTGACCCCCCCAGAAGGGGGGTTGAAAGAATGTTGTACATTGAATGGAGGGAACACGCCCTTTTACATGATACAATAGAATACCTTGCTCAAGCTGATAACAATTTAAACACAGACACACACTTGGCTTTCCTTATCATCTAGGGTCTGCTCTCTGAGGTTGATTAAACAATGGACTGTGTATCAATAACATTAATGACAGTGCACAATAGCTGAACACAGTTAACTCTTTCAGTGCTGACAGAAGGGTCTGTCACATCTACATAGCACAATATACAGCCTATAGACAACCTTTCTTATGTTATAGTCCAGAAGTGGCTAGGTTTGCCACAATGCTCCCCCAGAACCAAGCCGGCATACACAGTCTGATCCCAACGGATCGGCTTGGGGATGTCCGGGGCAACAACTTACGGCTCAAGTAAGCTACGGGGTGTTCTCCGCCATCTGCTCCAACTTGGCTCAGTACTGCCCCCACCCCAAACATGGAAGCGTCTCTTCCCGGAGGGACTGGGCTTGGGTAGTCACAGGGTTAACATCAGCGGGATCCATGGGAGCATACGCAGAAACAAGGGGGGCCAAGTCATTTCCAAGGAGAACATCAGCAGGTAAGTCCTTCTTGACCCCCACATTCACAAGTCTAGCGCCCACTCCCCAATCCAAATGTACCCTGGCAACAGGTAGGCGGAACACAGTGCCCCCTGCTACCCTCACAGCCACAGTGTCTCCAGTGTGCTGTTTCTCAGGCACCAAGTTCTCTTGAAGCAAGGTCATGGTAGCACCAGTATCCCGTAGACAACTGACCTCCTTCCCATTCACTTTAACCCGTTGCCGGTTATTCCGGTGGGCAGCTTGCACGGGGTCTGCTTCATGTAGGCTGCCCCAGCATTCTGGCGCCTCTACGTAGCGGGCCACAGGCTGAGGATTATGTGGGATTCCGCCAGCGGGTCTTCTCCAGGACTGTGCTTGATTCGCTGCGTTTAGGGGACACTCTGGTCTTTTGTGCCCTAGTTGCTTACATCCAAAGCACCGAATAGGTTGTGAGTAGCCCCGCGAATTGAACCGGGCTCTCTGAGGGTAGTTCGTGGCCGGAGGCCGTGTGGTATAGCGGTGCGCCGGGGGTTGGTAACTGGCAGCTGCTGGGGTGACTGGGGGTCTGTACTCCACTCTAGCAGTGGGCAATCGGTATACTGCTCCCCCTGCCCCTCGTACTGCCACGGATCCGCCAGTGGGTGCTGTATCCGGCACCAAATGGGGAGCTATCAGGGTTAAAGTAGCTCCCGAATCCCGAAGTCCCTGGACCGACATCACCTTATGCAGAATTCCCAGGGGTTCCTCGGCTTGGGTGCTCAACACCTCATGAGCGGCTGGCTCCGTTTGGTAATGGTGAGCAGCCGCCCTTGGGGCCAGGTTCTGTCTGACCTGGTTCCAAGCTTGTCTGCTCCGATTTTGGGTGCACTCACGTGCCATATGTCCCCACTGCTTGCAGGTGTGGCATTGTATATTCGCCCGTCCGTTGTTAGGCTGTAGTCCATGGTGCCTCCTGGCATCAAAATGCTGGTCTGCTAATCTGGCTGCTTCGGTTAAGGTGAGGGGTTTTCGATCTCTCACCCATTCTTGGGCTTCTGGGGACAAGCCGTTAAAGAATTGCTCCAACAGCATCAGTTGTCGCAATTCTTCCATGGTGGTAGCTTGGCTGGCCTGTATCCACCCCTGAGATGCTTGATCCAGCTTGTGGGCCCAGTCTGCATGGGAATCTCTTTCTGGCTTGCGCAGGCCTCTAAACTTGCGCCGGTATGCCTCTGAGGTAATGGCATATCTTTCCAAGATCGCTCTCTTCACTTTAGCGTAATCCTTGCTGTCCTCCCTGGGTACAGCGCGATACGCTTCCGCTGCCCTACCGGCTAGCTTGCCTGCTAGCACCGGCACCCATACGGACTGCTCCAAATCATGTAACTCGCACAGTCTCTCAAAATCCTGTAAATACCCATCAATCTCATCCTTCTCCTCACAAAACATTTTAAATGCATGGTATGGGATTTTGGGTCTTACTGGGTTGCTGAGTGCGTCCAAAATGGATTCTGCTCGGGAGGATGCATTCCGCGGACTGTGTGCCATCACGTACTCCTGCACATCTGCCATTACCACGGATAGCATATCCCGTGGTACAGGTTGGGGTAAAAATTCCAGCCTGGTCCTCATTTCCCTCTGGTATAGGGTCTCCTCCATGGCTGCTGGAGGCGTAGCGCTGCGAGCTCTGTCTCCCTCCATCAGCTCAGCAATTAATATAGCCTTGGGTTTGCTGCTGCCTATCTTTCCCCTGGCTTCTAGCAGTTCCTTTTACGTTTGTCTCTTTAGCTTAGAATAATCCATCTCCATTCACTTCGGTCCCTGGTACTCCTTCCATCTTAGTCAGTATTGTAGTAATCCCCCTCTTCCTGAGGTTACTGGCTTGTGTAGTTGCTCTTCTGGGCGATAAGGTTCATTCCGTCGCTTGCCACCAATTGTAACGGTACCAACCGGATACCAAGGGTTAACACCAGGGAACAATGTCCTGCATAGGGAATCAGCAATTCACAACCCAGCCAGTTTTCAGGTTTTTAAACAGAATGAATTTTATTAAGGCTCACATGCCCAGTATTTATGCAGGTCTGACCCCCCCAGAAGGGGGGTTGAAAGAATGTTGTACATTGAATGGAGGGAACACGCCCTTTTACATGATACAATAGAATACCTTGCTCAAGCTGATAACAATTTAAACACAGACACACACTTGGCTTTCCTTATCATCTAGGGTCTGCTCTCTGAGGTTGATTAAACAATGGACTGTGTATCAATAACATTAATGACAGTGCACAATAGCTGAACACAGTTAACTCTTTCAGTGCTGACAGAAGGGTCTGTCACATCTACATAGCACAATATACAGCCTATAGACAACCTTTCTTATGTTATAGTCCAGAAGTGGCTAGGTTTGCCACATACTGTATTTGCCATATACTGTATTTGCCATATACTTTATTTGCCATATACTGTATTTGCCATATACTGTATTTGCCATATACTTTATTTGCCATATACTGTATTTGCCATATACTGTATTTGCCATATACTGTATCTGCCATATACATTATTTGCCATATACTTTATTTGCCATATACTTTATTTGCCATATACTGTATTTGCCATATACTGTATTTGCCATATACTTTATTTGCCAAATACTTTATTTGCCATATACTGTATTTGCCATATACTGTATTTGCCATATACTTTATTTGCCATATACTGTATTTGCCATATACTGTATTTGCCATATACTTTATTTGCCATATACTGTATTTGCCATATACTTTATTTGCCATATACTTTATTTGCCATATACTGTATTTGCCATATACTGTATTTGCCATATACTTTATTTGCCATATACTGTATTTGCCATATACTTTATTTACCATATACTTTATTTGCCATATACTGTATTTGCCATATACTGTATTTGCCATATACTTTATTTGCCATATACTGTATTTGCCATATACTTTATTTGCCATATACTTTATTTACCATATACTTTATTTGCCATATACTGTATTTGCCATATACTTTATTTGCCATATACTGTATTTGCCATATACTTTATTTGCCATATACTTTATTTACCATATACTTTATTTGCCATATACTGTATTTGCCATATACTTTATTTGCCATATACTTTATTTACCATATACTTTATTTACCATATACTGTATTTGCCATATACATTATTTGCCATATACTTTATTTGCCATATACTTTATTTGCCATATACTGTATTTGCCATATAAATTATTTGCCATATACTGTATTTGCCATATACTGTATTTGCCATATACTGTATTTGCCATATACTTTATTTGCCATATACTGTATTTGCCATATACTTTATTTGCCATATACTGTATTTGCCATATACTTTATTTGCCATATACTTTATTTACCATATACTTTATTTGCCATATACTGTATTTGCCATATACTTTATTTGCCATATACTGTATTTGCCATATACTTTATTTGCCATATACTTTATTTACCATATACTTTATTTGCCATATACTTTATTTACCATATACTTTATTTGCCATATACTTTATTTGCCATATACTGTATTTGCCATATACTGTATTTGCCATATACTTTATTTGCCATATACTTTATTTGCCATATACTGTATTTGCCATATACTGTATTTGCAATATACTTTATTTGCCATATACTGTATTTGCCATATACTTTATTTGCCGTATACTGTATTTGCCATATACTGTATTTGCCATATACTTTATTTGCCATATACTTTATTTGCCATATACTTTATTTACCATATACTGTATTTGCCATATACTTTATTTGCCATATACTTTATTTGCCATATACTGTATTTGCCATATACTTTATTTGCCATATACTTTATTTGCCATATACTGTATTTGCCATATACTGTATTTGCCATATACTTTATTTGCCATATACTGTATTTGCCATATACTGTATTTGACATATACTTTATTTGCCATATACTGTATTTGCCATATACTGTATTTGCCATATACTTTATTTGCCATATACTGTATTTGCCATATACTTTATTTACCATATACTTTATTTGCCATATACTGTATTTGCCATATACTGTATTTGCCATATACTGTATTTGCCATATACTGTATTTGCCATATACTTTATTTGCCATATACTTTATTTACCATATACTTTATTTGCCATATACTGTATTTGCCATATACTTTATTTGCCATATACTGTATTTGCCATATACTTTATTTGCCATATACTTTATTTACCATATACTTTATTTGCCATATACTGTATTTGCCATATACTTTATTTGCCATATACTTTATTTACCATATACTTTATTTACCATATACTGTATTTGCCATATACATTATTTGCCATATACTTTATTTGCCATATACTTTATTTGCCATATACTGTATTTGCCATATAAATTATTTGCCATATACTGTATTTGCCATATACTTTATTTGCCATATACTTTATTTGCCATATACTGTATTTGCCATATACTGTATTTGCCATATACTTTATTTGCCATATACTGTATTTGCCATATACTTTATTTGCCATATACTGTATTTGCCATATACTGTATTTGCCATATACTTTATTTGCCATATACTTTATTTGCCATATACTGTATTTGCCATATACTTTATTTGCCATATACTGTATTTGCCATATACTTTATTTGCCATATACTTTATTTGCCATATACTGTATTTGCCATATACTTTATTTGCCATATACTGTATTTGCCATATACTGTATTTGCCATATACTTTATTTGCCATATACTGTATTTGCCATATACTGTATTTGCCATATACTTTATTTGCCATATACTTTATTTGCCATATACTGTATTTGCCATATACTTTATTTGCCATATACTGTATTTGCCATATACATTATTTGCCATATACTTTATTTGCCATATACTTTATTTGCCATATACTGTATTTGCCATATACTGTATTTGCCATATACTTTATTTGCCATATACTTTATTTGCCATATACTGTATTTGCCATATACTGTATTTGCCATATACTTTATTTGCCATATACTGTATTTGCCATATACTGTATTTGCCATATACTTTATTTGCCATATACTGTATTTGCCATATACTGTATTTGCCATATACTTTATTTGCCATATACTGTATTTGCCATATACTGTATTTGCCATATACTTTATTTGCCATATACTGTATTTGCCATATACTTTATTTACCATATACTTTATTTGCCATATACTGTATTTGCCATATACTGTATTTGCCATATACTTTATTTGCCATATACTGTATTTGCCATATACTTTATTTGCCATATACTTTATTTACCATATACTTTATTTGCCATATACTGTATTTGCCATATACTTTATTTGCCATATACTGTATTTGCCATATACTTTATTTGCCATATACTTTATTTACCATATACTTTATTTGCCATATACTGTATTTGCCATATACTTTATTTGCCATATACTTTATTTACCATATACTTTATTTACCATATACTGTATTTGCCATATACATTATTTGCCATATACTTTATTTGCCATATACTTTATTTGCCATATACTGTATTTGCCATATAAATTATTTGCCATATACTGTATTTGCCATATACTGTATTTGCCATATACTGTATTTGCCATATACTTTATTTGCCATATACTTTATTTGCCATATACTGTATTTTCCATATACTTTATTTGCCATATACTGTATTTGCCATATACTTTATTTGCCATATACTTTATTTACCATATACTTTATTTGCCATATACTGTATTTGCCATATACTTTATTTGCCATATACTGTATTTGCCATATACTTTATTTGCCATATACTTTATTTACCATATACTTTATTTGCCATATACTTTATTTGCCATATACTGTATTTGCCATATACTTTATTTGCCATATACTTTATTTGCCATATACTGTATTTGCCATATACTGTATTTGCCATATACTTTATTTGCCATATACTGTATTTGCCATATACTTTATTTGCCATATACTGTATTTGCCATATACTGTATTTGCCATATACTTGATTTGCCATATACTTTATTTGCCATATACTTTATTTACCATATACTGTATTTGCCATATACTTTATTTGCCATATACTGTATTTGCCATATACTTTATTTGCCATATACTTTATTTGCCATATACTGTATTTGCCATATACTTTATTTGCCATATACTTTATTTGCCATATACTGTATTTGCCATATACTGTATTTGCCATATACTTTATTTGCCATATACTGTATTTGCCATATACTGTATTTGCCATATACTTTATTTACCATATACTTTATTTGCCATATACTGTATTTGCCATATACTGTATTTGCCATATACTTTATTTGCCATATACTGTATTTGCCATATACTTTATTTGCCATATACTTTATTTACCATATACTTTATTTGCCATATACTGTATTTGCCATATACTTTATTTGCCATATACTGTATTTGCCATATACTTTATTTGCCATATACTTTATTTACCATATACTTTATTTGCCATATACTGTATTTGCCATATACTTTATTTGCCATATACTTTATTTACCATATACTTTATTTACCATATACTGTATTTGCCATATACATTATTTGCCATATACTTTATTTGCCATATACTTTATTTGCCATATACTGTATTTGCCATATAAATTATTTGCCATATACTGTATTTGCCATATACTGTATTTGCCATATACTGTATTTGCCATATACTTTATTTGCCATATACTTTATTTGCCATATACTGTATTTGCCATATACTTTATTTGCCATATACTTTATTTACCATATACTTTATTTGCCTATATACTGTATTTGCCATATACTTTATTTGCCATATACTGTATTTGCCATATACTTTATTTGCCATATACTTTATTTACCATATACTTTATTTGCCATATACTTTATTTACCATATACTTTATTTGCCATATACTTTATTTGCCATATACTGTATTTGCCATATACTGTATTTGCCATATACTTTATTTGCCATATACTGTATTTGCCATATACTGTATTTGCCATATACTTTATTTGCCATATACTGTATTTGCCATATACTTTATTTGCCATATACTGTATTTGCCATATACTGTATTTGCCATATACTTTATTTGCCATATACTTTATTTGCCATATACTGTATTTGCCATATACTGTATTTGCCATATACTTTATTTGCCATATACTGTATTTGCCATATACTTTATTTGCCATATACTGTATTTGCCATATACTGTATTTGCCATATACTTTATTTGCCATATACTTTATTTGCCATATAATGTATTTGCCATATACTGTATTTGCCATATACTTTATTTGCCATATACTGTATTTGCCATATACTTTATTTGCCATATACTGTACTTGCCATATACATTATTTGCCATATACTTTATTTGCCATATACTTTATTTGCCATATACTGTATTTGCCATATACTGTATTTGCCATATACTTTATTTGCCATATACTTTATTTGCCATATACTGTATTTGCCATATACTGTATTTGCCATATACTTTATTTGCCATATACTGTATTTGCCATATACTGTATTTGCCATATACTTTATTTGCCATATACTGTATTTGCCATATACTGTATTTGCCATATACTGTATTTGCCATATACTTTATTTACCATATACTTTATTTGCCATATACTGTATTTGCCATATACTGTATTTGCAATATACTGTATTTGCCATATACTTTATTTGCCATATACTGTATTTGCCATATACTTTATTTGCCATATACTTTATTTACCATATACTTTATTTGCCATATACTGTATTTGCCATATACTTTATTTGCCATATACTGTATTTGCCATATACTTTATTTGCCATATACTTTATTTACCATATACTTTATTTGCCATATACTGTATTTGCCATATACTTTATTTGCCATATACTTTATTTACCATATACTTTATTTACCATATACTGTATTTGCCATATACATTATTTGCCATATACTTTATTTGCCATATACTTTATTTGCCATATACTGTATTTGCCATATAAATTATTTGCCATATACTGTATTTGCCATATACTGTATTTGCCATATACTTTATTTGCCATATACTTTATTTACCATATACTTTATTTGCCATATACTGTATTTGCCATATACTTTATTTGCCATATACTGTATTTGCCATATACTTTATTTGCCATATACTTTATTTACCATATACTTTATTTGCCATATACTGTATTTGCCATATACTTTATTTACCATATACTTTATTTGCCATATACTTTATTTGCCATATACTGTATTTGCCATATACTGTATTTGCCATATACTTTATTTGCCATATACTTTATTTACCATATACTTTATTTGCCATATACTGTATTTGCTATATACTGTATTTGCCATATACTTTATTTGCCATATACTGTATTTGCCATATACTTTATTTGCCATATACTGTATTTGCCATATACTGTATTTGCCATATACTTTATTTGCCATATACTTTATTTGCCATATACTGTATTTGCCATATAATTTATTTGCCATATACTGTATTTGCCATATACTGTATTTGCCATATACTTTATTTGCCATATACTGTATTTGCCATATACTGTATTTGCCATATACTTTATTTGCCATATACTGTATTTGCCACATACTGTATTTGCCATATACTTTATTTGCCATATACTGTATTTGCCATATACTGTATTTGCCATATACTGTATTTGCCATATACTTTATTTACCATATACTGTATTTGCCATATACTTTATTTGCCATATACTGTATTTGCCATATACTTTATTTGCCATATACTGTATTTGCCATATACTTTATTTGCCATATACTTTATTTACCATATACTTTATTTGCCATATACTGTATTTGCCATATACTGTATTTGCCATATACTTTATTTGCCATATACTGTATTTGCCATATACTTTATTTGCCATATACTGTATTTGCCATATACTGTATTTGCCATATACTTTATTTGCCATATACTTTATTTGCCATATACTGTATTTGCCATATACTGTATTTGCCATATACTTTATTTGCCATATACTTTATTTGCCATATACTTTATTTGCCATATACTTTATTTACCAAATACTTTATTTACCATATACTTTATTTGCCATATACTGTATTTGCCATATACTGTATTTGCCATATACTGTATTTGCCATATACTTTATTTGCCATATACTGTATTTGCCATATACTTTATTTGCCATATACTTTATTTACCATATACTTTATTTGCCATATACTGTATTTGCCATATACTGTATTTGCCATATACTTTATTTGCCATATACTTTATTTACCATATACTTTATTTGCCATATACTGTATTTGCCATATACTTTATTTGCCATATACTTTATTTACCATATACTTTATTTACCATATACTGTATTTGCCATATACATTATTTGCCATATACTTTATTTGCCATATACTTTATTTGCCATATACTGTATTTGCCATATAAATTATTTGCCATATACTGTATTTGCCATATACTGTATTTGCCATATACTGTATTTGCCATATACTTTTTTTGCCATATACTGTATTTGCCATATACTTTATTTGCCATATACTGTATTTGCCATATACTTTATTTGCCATATACTTTATTTACCATATACTTTATTTGCCATATACTGTATTTGCCATATACTTTATTTGCCATATACTGTATTTGCCATATACTTTATTTGCCATATACTTTATTTACCATATACTTTATTTGCCATATACTGTATTTGCCATATACTTTATTTGCCATATACTTTATTTACCATATACTTTATTTACCATATACTGTATTTGCCATATACATTATTTGCCATATACTTTATTTGCCATATACTTTATTTGCCATATACTGTATTTGCCATATAAATTATTTGCCATATACTGTATTTGCCATATACTGTATTTGCCATATACTGTATTTGCCATATACTTTATTTGCCATATACTGTATTTGCCATATACTTTATTTGCCATATACTGTATTTGCCATATACTTTATTTGCCATATACTTTATTTACCATATACTTTATTTGCCATATACTGTATTTGCCATATACTTTATTTGCCATATACTGTATTTGCCATATACTTTATTTGCCATATACTTTATTTACCATATACTTTATTTGCCATATACTTTATTTGCCATATACTTTATTTGCCATATACTGTATTTGCCATATACTGTATTTGCCATATACTTTATTTGCCATATACTTTATTTGCCATATACTGTATTTGCCATATACTGTATTTGCAATATACTTTATTTGCCATATACTGTATTTGCCATATACTTTATTTGCCATATACTGTATTTGCCATATACTGTATTTGCCATATACTTTATTTGCCATATACTTTATTTGCCATATACTTTATTTACCATATACTGTATTTGCCATATACTTTATTTGCCATATACTTTATTTGCCATATACTGTATTTGCCATATACTTTATTTGCCATATACTGTATTTGCCATATACTGTATTTGCCATATACTTTATTTGCCATATACTGTATTTGCCATATACTGTATTTGACATATACTTTATTTGCCATATACTGTATTTGCCATATACTGTATTTGCCATATACTGTATTTGCCATATACTTTATTTGCCATATACTGTATTTGCCATATACTTTATTTACCATATACTTTATTTGCCATATACTGTATTTGCCATATACTGTATTTGCCATATACTGTATTTGCCATATACTTTATTTGCCATATACTTTATTTACCATATACTTTATTTGCCATATACTGTATTTGCCATATACTTTATTTGCCATATACTTTATTTACCATATACTTTATTTACCATATACTGTATTTGCCATATACATTATTTGCCATATACTTTATTTGCCATATACTTTATTTGCCATATACTTTATTTACCATATACTTTATTTGCCATATACTGTATTTGCCATATACTTTATTTGCCATATACTGTATTTGCCATATACTTTATTTGCCATATACTTTATTTACCATATACTTTATTTGCCATATACTGTATTTGCCATATACTTTATTTGCCATATACTTTATTTACCATATACTTTATTTACCATATACTGTATTTGCCATATACATTATTTGCCATATACTTTATTTGCCATATACTTTATTTGCCATATACTGTATTTGCCATATAAATTATTTGCCATATACTGTATTTGCCATATACTTTATTTGCCATATACTTTATTTGCCATATACTGTATTTGCCATATACTGTATTTGCCATATACTTTATTTGCCATATACTGTATTTGCCATATACTTTATTTGCCATATACTGTATTTGCCATATACTTTATTTGCCATATACTTTATTTGCCATATACTTTATTTACCATATACTGTATTTGCCATATACTTTATTTGCCATATACTGTATTTGCCATATACTTTATTTGCCATATACTTTATTTGCCATATACTGTATTTGCCATATACTTTATTTGCCATATACTGTATTTGCCATATACTGTATTTGCCATATACTTTATTTGCCATATACTGTATTTGCCATATACTGTATTTGCCATATACTTTATTTGCCATATACTTTATTTGCCATATACTGTATTTGCCATATACTTTATTTGCCATATACTGTATTTGCCATATACATTATTTGCCATATACTTTATTTGCCATATACTTTATTTGCCATATACTGTATTTGCCATATACTGTATTTGCCATATACTTTATTTGCCATATACTTTATTTGCCATATACTGTATTTGCCATATACTGTATTTGCCATATACTTTATTTGCCATATACTGTATTTGCCATATACTGTATTTGCCATATACTTTATTTGCCATATACTGTATTTGCCATATACTGTATTTGCCATATACTGTATTTGCCATATACTTTATTTGCCATATACTTTATTTGCCATATACTGTATTTGCCATATACTGTATTTGCCATATACTTTATTTGCCATATACTGTATTTGCCATATACTTTATTTACCATATACTTTATTTGCCATATACTGTATTTGCCATATACTGTATTTGCCATATACTGTATTTGCCATATACTTTATTTGCCATATACTGTATTTGCCATATACTTTATTTGCCATATACTTTATTTACCATATACTTTATTTGCCATATACTGTATTTGCCATATACTTTATTTGCCATATACTGTATTTGCCATATACTTTATTTGCCATATACTTTATTTACCATATACTTTATTTGCCATATACTGTATTTGCCATATACTTTATTTGCCATATACTTTATTTACCATATACTTTATTTACCATATACTGTATTTGCCATATACATTATTTGCCATATACTGTATTTGCCATATACTGTATTTGCCATATACTTTATTTGCCATATACTGTATTTGCCATATACTGTATTTGACATATACTTTATTTGCCATATACTGTATTTGCCATATACTGTATTTGCCATATACTGTATTTGCCATATACTTTATTTGCCATATACTGTATTTGCCATATACTTTATTTACCATATACTTTATTTGCCATATACTGTATTTGCCATATACTGTATTTGCCATATACTGTATTTGCCATATACTTTATTTGCCATATACTTTATTTACCATATACTTTATTTGCCATATACTGTATTTGCCATATACTTTATTTGCCATATACTGTATTTGCCATATACTTTATTTGCCATATACTTTATTTACCATATACTTTATTTGCCATATACTGTATTTGCCATATACTTTATTTGCCATATACTTTATTTACCATATACTTTATTTACCATATACTGTATTTGCCATATACATTATTTGCCATATACTTTATTTGCCATATACTTTATTTGCCATATACTGTATTTGCCATATAAATTATTTGCCATATACTGTATTTGCCATATACTTTATTTGCCATATACTTTATTTGCCATATACTGTATTTGCCATATACTGTATTTGCCATATACTTTATTTGCCATATACTGTATTTGCCATATACTTTATTTGCCATATACTGTATTTGCCATATACTGTATTTGCCATATACTTTATTTGCCATATACTTTATTTGCCATATACTTTATTTACCATATACTGTATTTGCCATATACTTTATTTGCCATATACTGTATTTGCCATATACTTTATTTGCCATATACTTTATTTGCCATATACTGTATTTGCCATATACTTTATTTGCCATATACTGTATTTGCCATATACTGTATTTGCCATATACTTTATTTGCCATATACTGTATTTGCCATATACTGTATTTGCCATATACTTTATTTGCCATATACTTTATTTGCCATATACTGTATTTGCCATATACTTTATTTGCCATATACTGTATTTGCCATATACATTATTTGCCATATACTTTATTTGCCATATACTTTATTTGCCATATACTGTATTTGCCATATACTGTATTTGCCATATACTTTATTTGCCATATACTTTATTTGCCATATACTGTATTTGCCATATACTGTATTTGCCATATACTTTATTTGCCATATACTGTATTTGCCATATACTGTATTTGCCATATACTTTATTTGCCATATACTGTATTTGCCATATACTGTATTTGCCATATACTGTATTTGCCATATACTTTATTTGCCATATACTGTATTTGCCATATACTGTATTTGCCCTATACTTTATTTGCCATATACTGTATTTGCCATATACTTTATTTACCATATACTTTATTTGCCATATACTGTATTTGCCATATACTGTATTTGCCATATACTGTATTTGCCATATACTTTATTTGCCATATACTGTATTTGCCATATACTTTATTTGCCATATACTTTATTTACCATATACTTTATTTGCCATATACTGTATTTGCCATATACTTTATTTGCCATATACTGTATTTGCCATATACTTTATTTGCCATATACTTTATTTACCATATACTTTATTTGCCATATACTGTATTTGCCATATACTTTATTTGCCATATACTTTATTTACCATGTACTTTATTTACCATATACTGTATTTGCCATATACATTATTTGCCATATACTTTATTTGCCATATACTTTATTTGCCATATACTGTATTTGCCATATAAATTATTTGCCATATACTGTATTTGCCATATACTGTATTTGCCATATACTTTATTTGCCATATACTTTATTTGCCATATACTGTATTTTCCATATACTTTATTTGCCATATACTGTATTTGCCATATACTTTATTTGCCATATACTTTATTTACCATATACTTTATTTGCCATATACTGTATTTGCCATATACTTTATTTGCCATATACTGTATTTGCCATATACTTTATTTGCCATATACTTTATTTACCATATACTTTATTTGCCATATACTTTATTTGCCATATACTGTATTTGCCATATACTTTATTTGCCATATACTTTATTTGCCATATACTGTATTTGCCATATACTGTATTTGCCATATACTTTATTTGCCATATACTGTATTTGCCATATACTTTATTTGCCATATACTGTATTTGCCATATACTGTATTTGCCATATACTTGATTTGCCATATACTTTATTTGCCATATACTTTATTTACCATATACTGTATTTGCCATATACTTTATTTGCCATATACTGTATTTGCCATATACTTTATTTGCCATATACTTTATTTGCCATATACTGTATTTGCCATATACTTTATTTGCCATATACTTTATTTGCCATATACTGTATTTGCCATATACTGTATTTGCCATATACTTTATTTGCCATATACTGTATTTGCCATATACTGTATTTGCCATATACTGTATTTGCCATATACTTTATTTACCATATACTTTATTTGCCATATACTGTATTTGCCATATACTGTATTTGCCATATACTTTATTTGCCATATACTGTATTTGCCATATACTTTATTTGCCATATACTTTATTTACCATATACTTTATTTGCCATATACTGTATTTGCCATATACTTTATTTGCCATATACTGTATTTGCCATATACTTTATTTGCCATATACTTTATTTGCCATATACTTTATTTGCCATATACTGTATTTGCCATATACTTTATTTGCCATATACTTTATTTACCATATACTTTATTTACCATATACTGTATTTGCCATATACATTATTTGCCATATACTTTATTTGCCATATACTTTATTTGCCATATACTGTATTTGCCATATAAATTATTTGCCATATACTGTATTTGCCATATACTGTATTTGCCATATACAGTATTTGCCATATACTTTATTTGCCATATACTTTATTTGCCATATACTGTATTTGCCATATACTTTATTTGCCATATACTGTATTTGCCATATACTTTATTTGCCATATACTTTATTTACCATATACTTTATTTGCCATATACTTTATTTACCATATACTTTATTTGCCATATACTTTATTTGCCATATACTGTATTTGCCATATACTGTATTTGCCATATACTTTATTTGCCATATACTGTATTTGCCATATACTGTATTTGCCATATACTTTATTTGCCATATACTGTATTTGCCATATACTTTATTTGCCATATACTGTATTTGCCATATACTGTATTTGCCATATACTTTATTTGCCATATACTTTATTTGCCATATACTGTATTTGCCATATACTGTATTTGCCATATACTTTATTTGCCATATACTGTATTTGCCATATACTTTATTTGCCATATACTGTATTTGCCATATACTGTATTTGCCATATACTTTATTTGCCATATACTTTATTTGCCATATAATGTATTTGCCATATACTGTATTTGCCATATACTTTATTTGCCATATACTGTATTTGCCATATACTTTATTTGCCATATACTGTATTTGCCATATACATTATTTGCCATATACTTTATTTGCCATATACTTTATTTGCCATATACTGTATTTGCCATATACTTTATTTGCCATATACTTTATTTGCCATATACTGTATTTGCCATATACTGTATTTGCCATATACTTTATTTGCCATATACTGTATTTGCCATATACTGTATTTGCCATATACTTTATTTGCCATATACTGTATTTGCCATATACTGTATTTGCCATATACTGTATTTGCCATATACTTTATTTACCATATACTTTATTTGCCATATACTGTATTTGCCATATACTGTATTTGCCATATACTGTATTTGCCATATACTTTATTTGCCATATACTGTATTTGCCATATACTTTATTTGCCATATACTTTATTTACCATATACTTTATTTGCCATATACTGTATTTGCCATATACTTTATTTGCCATATACTGTATTTGCCATATACTTTATTTGCCATATACTTTATTTACCATATACTTTATTTGCCATATACTGTATTTGCCATATACTTTATTTGCCATATACTTTATTTACCATATACTTTATTTACCATATACTGTATTTGCCATATACATTATTTGCCATATACTTTATTTGCCATATACTTTATTTGCCATATACTGTATTTGCCATATAAATTATTTGCCATATACTGTATTTGCCATATACTGTATTTGCCATATACTTTATTTGCCATATACTGTATTTGCCATATACTTTTTTTGCCATATACTGTATTTGCCATATACTTTATTTGCCATATACTGTATTTGCCATATACTTTATTTGCCATATACTTTATTTACCATATACTTTATTTGCCATATACTGTATTTGCCATATACTTTATTTGCCATATACTGTATTTGCCATATACTTTATTTGCCATATACTTTATTTACCATATACTTTATTTGCCATATACTGTATTTGCCATATACTTTATTTACCATATACTTTATTTGCCATATACTTTATTTGCCATATACTGTATTTGCCATATACTGTATTTGCCATATACTTTATTTGCCATATACTTTATTTACCATATACTTTATTTGCCATATACTGTATTTGCCATATACTGTATTTGCCATATAC
Organism: Bombina bombina; assembly: GCF_027579735.1. Taxonomy (NCBI): domain Eukaryota; kingdom Metazoa; phylum Chordata; class Amphibia; order Anura; family Bombinatoridae; genus Bombina; species Bombina bombina. The sequence continues at coordinate 206,035,648 of NC_069501.1, read as the reverse complement.
TTTATTTGCCATATACTGTATTTGCCATATACTTTATTTGCCATATACTGTATTTGCCATATACTTTATTTGCCATATACTGTATTTGCCATATACTGTATTTGCCATATACTTTATTTGCCATATACTGTATTTGCCATATACTGTATTTGCCATATACTTTATTTGCCATATACTGTATTTGCCATATACTGTATTTGCCATATACTTTATTTGCCATATACTGTATTTGCCATATACTGTATTTGCCATATACTGTATTTGCCATATACTTTATTTACCATATACTGTATTTGCCATATACTTTATTTGCCATATACTGTATTTGCCATATACTTTATTTGCCATATACTTTATTTACCATATACTTTATTTGCCATATACTTTATTTGCCATATACTTTATTTGCCATATACTGTATTTGCCATATACTGTATTTGCCATATACTTTATTTGCCATATACTTTATTTACCATATACTTTATTTGCCATATACTGTATTTGCCATATACTGTATTTGCCATATACTTTATTTGCCATATACTGTATTTGCCATATACTTTATTTGCCATATACTGTATTTGCCATATACTGTATTTGCCATATACTTTATTTGCCATATACTGTATTTGCCATATACTTTATTTGCCATATACTGTATTTGCCATATACTTTATTTGCCATATACTTTATTTGCCATATACTGTATTTGCCATATACTTTATTTGCCATATACTTTATTTTTTGCCATATACTGTATTTGCCATATACTGTATTTGCCATATACTTTATTTGCCATATACTGTATTTGCCATATACTTTATTTGCCATATACTTTATTTGCCATATACTGTATTTGCCATATACTGTATTTGCCATATACTTTATTTGCCATATACTGTATTTGCCATATACTTTATTTGCCATATACTGTATTTGCCATATACATTATTTGCCATATACTTTATTTGCCATATACTTTATTTGCCATATACTGTATTTGCCATATACTGTATTTGCCATATACTTTATTTGCCATATACTTTATTTGCCATATACTGTATTTGCCATATACTGTATTTGCCATATACTTTATTTGCCATATACTGTATTTGCCATATACTGTATTTGCCATATACTTTATTTGCCATATACTGTATTTGCCATATACTGTATTTGCCATATACTGTATTTGCCATATACTTTATTTGCCATATACTGTATTTGCCATATACTGTATTTGCCATATACTTTATTTGCCATATACTGTATTTGCCATATACTTTATTTACCATATACTTTATTTGCCATATACTGTATTTGCCATATACTGTATTTGCCATATACTGTATTTGCCATATACTTTATTTGCCATATACTGTATTTGCCATATACTTTATTTGCCATATACTTTATTTACCATATACTTTATTTGCCATATACTTTATTTGCCATATACTTTATTTGCCATATACTGTATTTGCCATATACTTTATTTGCCATATACTTTATTTACCATATACTGTATTTGCCATATACATTATTTGCCATATACTTTATTTGCCATATACTTTATTTGCCATATACTGTATTTGCCATATACTGTATTTGCCATATACTGTATTTGCCATATACTGTATTTGCCATATACTTTATTTGCCATATACTTTATTTGCCATATACTGTATTTGCCATATACTTTATTTGCCATATACTGTATTTGCCATATACTTTATTTGCCATATACTTTATTTACCATATACTTTATTTGCCATATACTGTATTTGCCATATACTTTATTTGCCATATACTGTATTTGCCATATACTTTATTTGCCATATACTTTATTTACCATATACTTTATTTGCCATATACTGTATTTGCCATATACTTTATTTGCCATATACTGTATTTGCCATATACTTTATTTGCCATATACTTTATTTACCATATACTTTATTTGCCATATACTGTATTTGCCATATACTTTATTTGCCATATACTGTATTTGCCATATACTTTATTTGCCATATACTTTATTTACCATATACTTTATTTGCCATATACTGTATTTGCCATATACTTTATTTACCATATACTTTATTTGCCATATACTTTATTTGCCATATACTGTATTTGCCATATACTGTATTTGCCATATACTTTATTTGCCATATACTTTATTTACCATATACTTTATTTGCCATATACTGTATTTGCCATATACTGTATTTGCCATATACTTTATTTGCCATATACTGTATTTGCCATATACTTTTTTTGCCATATACTGTATTTGCCATATACTGTATTTGCCATATACTTTATTTGCCATATACTGTATTTGCCATATACTGTATTTGCCATATACTTTATTTGCCATATACTGTATTTGCCATATACTGTATTTGCCATATACTTTATTTGCCATATACTGTATTTGCCATATACTGTATTTGCCATATACTTTATTTGCCATATACTGTATTTGCCATATACTGTATTTGCCATATACTTTATTTACCATATACTGTATTTGCCATATACTTTATTTGCCATATACTGTATTTGCCATATACTTTATTTGCCATATACTGTATTTGCCATATACTGTATTTGCCATATACTTTATTTGCCATATACTGTATTTGCCATATACTGTATTTGCCATATACTTTATTTGCCATATACTGTATTTGCCATATACTTTATTTGCCATATACATTATTTGCCATATACATTATTTGCCATATACTGTATTTGCCATATACTGTATTTGCCATATACTTTATTTGCCATATACTTTATTTGCCATATACTGTATTTGCCATATACTTTATTTACCATATACTGTATTTGCCATATACTGTATTTGCCATATACTTTATTTGCCATATACTTTATTTACCATATACTGTATTTGCCATATACTGTATTTGCCATATACTTTATTTACCATATACTGTATTTGCCATATACTGTATTTGCCATATACTTTATTTACCATATACTGTATTTGCCATATACTGTATTTGCCATATACTGTATTTGCCATATACTTTATTTGCCATATACTGTATTTGCCATATACTGTATTTGCCATATACTTTATTTGCCATATACTGTATTTGCCATATACTTTATTTGCCATATACTGCATTTGCCATATACTGTATTTACCATATACTTTATTTGCCATATACTGTATTTGCCATATACTTTATTTACCATATACTGTATTTGCCATATACTGTATTTGCCATATACTTTATTTACCATATACTGTATTTGCCATATACTGTATTTGCCATATACTGTATTTACCATATACTTTATTTGCCATATACTGTATTTGCCATATACTTTATTTACCATATACTGTATTTGCCATATACTGTATTTGCCATATACTTTATTTACCATATACTGTATTTGCCATATACTTTATTTGCCATATACTGTATTTGCCATATACTTTATTTACCATATACTGTATTTGCCATATACTTTATTTGCCATATACTTTACTTGCCATATACTTTATTTACCATATACTGTATTTGCCATATACTTTATTTGCCATATACTTTATTTGCCATGTACTGTATTTGCCATATACTTTATTTGCCATATACTTTATTTGCCATATACTTTATTTGCCATATACTTTATTTGCCATATACTTTATTTGCCATATACTTTATTTACCATATACTTTATTTACCATATACTGTATTTGCCATATACTTTATTTGCCATATACTTTATTTGCCATATACTTTATTTGCCATATACTTTATTTACCATATACTTTATTTGCCATATACTTTATTTGCCATATACTTTATTTGCCATATACTTTATTTACCATATACTTTATTTACCATATACTGTATTTGCCATATACTTTATTTGCCATATACTTTATTTGCCATATACTGTATTTGCCATATACTTTATTTGCCATATACTGTATTTGCCATATACTGTATTTGCCATATACTTTATTTGCCATATACTTTATTTGCCATATACTGTATTTGCCATATACTGTATTTGCCATATACTTTATTTGCCATATACTTTATTTGCCATATACTGTATTTGCCATATACTGTATTTGCCATATACTTTATTTGCCATATACTTTATTTGCCATATACTGTATTTGCCATATACTTTATTTGCCATATACTTTATTTGCCATATACTTTATTTGCCATATACTGTATTTGCCATATACTTTATTTGCCATATACTGTATTTGCCATATACTTTATTTGCCATATACTTTATTTGCCATATACTGTATTTGCCATATACATTATTTGCCATATACTGTATTTACCAAAAACGTATGTGCATGAACTGTAGGTCCACGTTTATCATTTATTTGATTACGTGTACAGAGTGTCAGAAACAGTATGTAGGTCTCACAATTAGGGAGGTGAGATCCAGAATAAGGGAGCACCTTTCCTCCATAAAAATAGGGAAAGCTAGTACACCTTTGGTACAACATTTTGTCACAGTCCATAATAAAGACACTAGCAGTTTTCTCTGGACTGCTATAGAAAGGATACTGCCCCCCAGAAATGGTGGGGATAGAGAGACAATCCTGGGTAGACAGGAAGTATTTTGGATTTTTAAGTTAAAAACTAGGGTCCCTAATGGTTTTAACTCTGACTATGACCTCATGAATTTTTGGCAATGACAGTTAAGACTAGTCACAGATCATCATCTACAATTACCTTGCACGACAATAATCAGGATATAAGTGCATGGCAGGCTTTCACTATACTACATACATACTTTAGGTTACTCCATAAAACTAATTAAATTAAATTAATCATAGAGAATGTATACACACATTTGTAGAAATTGTGGGTACCTATCAAAGGACAAGTTTGATAAGATAAATAATGAGTATCTACATATGTATCACAGGATTCAAAACATAGTTCCCAGTACCTTAGTCTATAGTGGTAGCATGAAATAGAAGTTTCCTTAATTGATTATGTGCTGTGAATAGTACAGGAAGATGTAAAAAAGTAAAAAAATAAAAAATAAAAAAGTAAAGATGCAAAATAAAAAGCTACTATTATTTATACACAGTAATAGGTCAATCCCCTATGTTAGGAAGAATTGGTATAAACAGTTATAAATGGTTTCAAATGATTTGTTAACTGATAGAAGGGATTGTAAAATTGTCTTTATATCCTTACTCTTTATTAACCTTCTGTGTATAAAAGGGCACTGAAGTACAAAGTTTATACTTAATTGTTGCACTCTGTAAAAAGGGAGCTTAAGGGTTAAACACTAGCAAGTTATATAGTAGGTTTACAAGTGTTACTAGTTTACTAATCAAGTTGTAACCAATAGGATTTGTCTGTTGCTTTTAAATATGTTAATTTTATTAAGTCAGACAGCAGCTTATGAGGACGGCTCTTGGAGCTGAAACATGTAAGGTTGTTGTCAACAGACTATCCTAATCTTCATTTCCATTGTTTGTGCCAAGCATTTGGAATATTTTACCAACACTAAGGTGTAAAAATAAATGTTTAATTTTTAAACTACCTGCAGCCGGTGCTCCTGATTTCCACTTTGATTCTACATTGACTGTTTGCCCATTGTGAAGCACGGCTAGCACTAGAATTTTATGCTGTGTTCAGGACTGTAAACCCGGTATTCTGTTCCGGAACGAGCAGAGGCAGTAGTGAGCTGACGTCATCGGACGCACGCACCAGAAGCGCAACCGCGCCCCCCTATTGCTATAGGCTGAGGAGGGTATGGCAGGCTGATTGGAGGAACAGAGGACGCTGAGACACGGGAAAGGTGTCGGAAGAGATCCAGGAGAGGATTGTAACAGCGTGACACACTCAGCCTCTACCCTGGGACCGGCAGGCATACACAGGGGGGCACGGTAAGAATACCTTTAATTGTTACTATATGGGACTGGTTGCCATTGTAAATGGGTACACGCTACTAATACTCACTACAGTGTGGGCTTTATGCCAGCTTTTTATATGCTTTTCAGTATTGCCATCATCTTTATTTGCTGTGAAATCTTGTTGAACATTTGTATATCTACAATAGCGTTTGGGCAACGCTTACTCTAACAGCAAAGATAGATTGAGGAGGTATATATATATTTTTCTGCTCAGTCCTGAAACATGGAGGCACAAATGGAAGTTGCAGTAAGACCACAAACTTTCTTTTCTTTAAGGAGTGCACAAGAAAGGGATGATAAGAATCCTGAGTGTGAAACTATATTTTCTATGGACAGATCTAAGTATACTCTTTCAGCATTATTTGAAGAGATGGAGTCCAATTTAATAAAAGAAAATAAATTAAAATGGGACATTTGGACATTGGAAAGTTATACTAAACTTAATATAATACCAAGAGGTCTAAGGTTAAACAAATATCCTACTTTTGTGACAGAGGACAGGGTATTTATTAATCAGTGGAATGATGTTTTATCTGAGTGCTCGTTCAGATTGATGCAACTACTAATACAGTATAAAACAAATCAGTTGCTTAGTGTAAAAAATGTGATTAGCCTAATACAGGATGAATTGAATATTAGAAGTGAACATACAAGTTACCCTGTATTTGACCAAACCCTGCAAGATGTTGTGGCTGAAGCCAAAAAAGTATTGCTAGATAGGAAGCATTCCAAATTTGTGAGAGATCAGTCAGATTATACAAATAACATGGTATATATTTGGAATAGAAAAGAGAGGTTTCAGACCAGACGAGATTTTAATCTAAGGAACAACTTTGGCAATAGAGGTAGAGGTCGTAGGAACAGGGGGAGAGGTAGAAGTGGAAGGCGAATTCAATTCTCTGATAGTGAAACAGAAGGGACAGGGGACAGCTCTTGTTCTGGGGGAGAAGAAGACACAGATCACATTGTACAGAACAGTCAAGCTATGAGTAATTACCACTATAATCAACAACAAATGGGACAAGTAAATTACAGTCAACATTTAGCTACACCTAAAGAAAACTCACAGCCACAGGTAGTTACACCTAAAGTACTTATACAACAGCCGGTGTCTATATTAAAAAACACCCAGAAGGGCTCAAAATCTAAGTATAGTACCCCAGCACCAGATCAGACACCTAGTGGAGGTAATCTAATTAGCAATCCAGACACCATTGAGAGATCAGAAATGAACCAGGTTTTTTGTATCCCCCAGCCAAAACCAGACGGGGGGGGGCGAGGCAACAGAGGATCAACAAGAGGGAGGTACTCACTCAGAACACAACAGAGACAAACACGCTACCAATAGCAAATGTCACCAATACATTTCCAATCAATAATGTAATAAATCTGTCTGCTTACACCCTGAATGATGTGGAATTAAAATTGTTGGGTTTAGGTTTGGGGTTTGTCCCCACTAGTTCATTCAATTTGTTTAATACATTATTGGACGTAAATAAATTGATCAGAAGATTAACTTTAAAGAAGCATTTTTCTGTGAATAAACACTCTTCCAATGAATTCCAGCCACAAGAGAGCATGGTTGTTCAGCCTAGCTTTAAGACTGGCAGGGATACAAGTGGAATAGATTTCCAGCATCTTTGTGACTTAAATACATTGGAAACTTTAGCAGAAGAAAGTGTCGGGGATGGGTCCATTTCTGAATCGGCTATATGTACCCCCAAATTCAAGAAAAGTTCTACCTTCTACCCGTTACAGAGTAGAGGGAATATAATAGAAAAATTCCAAAACAGAGTAGAAGAAGATCTTACTAATCTATACTATACTCAGACTAATACCAAATACAATCTAACATATAATGAAAAGGAAATACTGAAGAAATTGGCACAGAATAAAGATCTGGTAATACGTGCCGCAGATAAGGGGGGCTCAGTTGTGGTTCAGAATAGAGATGATTTTGTTAATGAAGCTCTTAGGCAGTTGAATAACCCATTGAATTATAGAACATTAACTAATGATCCAACTAATATCTTTAACAAAAAGTTACAAGACTTAGTAGATGATGGTGTGGAACTAGGTTTCATTGAAAAAGACACTAGTGATTACTTAGTGATTACCAACCCCAAAATACCGACCTTTAACCATCTTCCTAAAGTACATAAGAGTACAGAGAATGTGATAGGAAGGCCTATAGTAAGTGGAATAGGGTCTTTTTCAGAACACCTGTCAGAATGGCTAGATAAGATCTTACAGCCAATGGTGCTTGATCTCTGGAGCCATGTAAAGGACACAAAGCATATATTGCAAATAGTTTCAGATATAGAGTGGAATGATAAGTTTACTTGGTTAACAGTAGATGTCCAATCACTCTACTCTTCAATACCACATGCAAGAGGATTACAAGCGATAGCTTTTTTCATGAGAAAATATTATGGTAGTAATCCAGAGTATTGTGAGTTTGTAGTGAGAGTCACAGATTTTCTTCTGAAACACAACTATTTTTCATTTGAGGGGGTTTTCTATCTTCAGGTATGCGGCACCGCTATGGGGGCAAAATTTGCGCCCTCATATGCCAACCTATTTTTAGGTTGGTGGGAGCGGTGCAGCATATTTGGAGATGGGAACCCTTTCAGAGATAACATAGTTGTATACAAACGCTTCATAGATGATCTGCTCTTCATTTGGCAAGGCGATCATGAAACAATGAAAAAATTTGTAGGAGGTTTAAATACTAATGATGTAGGTTTGAAATTCACTTTGGAATTTGATAGGAAGCAGATCAATTATCTTGATGTCACACTTAGTGGAAGTAATGGGGAACTTGTTAGATCTACAGTTTACAGAAAGCCCATATCAGGAAATACATTGCTACATGCAGCCAGTTGCCATCCAACAAGTACATTCAAAGGGATAGCAAAAGGTCAGTATACACGATTGAAACGAAATTGTTCAGATGATAACAGCTATCATGAACAATCCAATTTACTAACAGAAAGGCTAGAACAGAGGGGTTATCAGAAAAAGTTGATAGAATCAGCCAAGCAGTCAGTAATGAAACTGGATCGCAAGGATCTTCTTGGTAAGGGGAGAAGAGATGCAAAAAAGAGAGATGAATCTAAAGATTTACTGTTTATAACAACATATAGTAGTCAATATTCTAATATCTGTAATATAATTAGAAAACATCTCCCCTTATTAAGAGCAGACGATGGCTTAGCAGACATCAATATTAAGGATTGCAGATTTGCATACAAAAAGAATATGAGCATAGGAAATATGGTATCCCCCACAAAATTACCTAGCAAGGAACTGACACAAGATTCATCATGGTTGACATCAAGAGGCATGTATAAATGTCATTACATGAACTGTGTAGCCTGTGCAAAAGTAGACACAGGGACAAGTTTCATCTCAACCCATACTGGACAAGAGTACCAAAAACGTATGTGCATGAACTGTAGGTCCACGTTTATCATTTATTTGATTACGTGTACAGAGTGTCAGAAACAGTATGTAGGTCTCACAATTAGGGAGGTGAGATCCAGAATAAGGGAGCACCTTTCCTCCATAAAAATAGGGAAAGCTAGTACACCTTTGGTACAACATTTTGTCACAGTCCATAATAAAGACACTAGCAGTTTTCTCTGGACTGCTATAGAAAGGATACTGCCCCCCAGAAATGGTGGGGATAGAGAGACAATCCTGGGTAGACAGGAAGTATTTTGGATTTTTAAGTTAAAAACTAGGGTCCCTAATGGTTTTAACTCTGACTATGACCTCATGAATTTTTGGCAATGACAGTTAAGACTAGTCACAGATCATCATCTACAATTACCTTGCACGACAATAATCAGGATATAAGTGCATGGCAGGCTTTCACTATACTACATACATACTTTAGGTTACTCCATAAAACTAATTAAATTAAATTAATCATAGAGAATGTATACACACATTTGTAGAAATTGTGGGTACCTATCAAAGGACAAGTTTGATAAGATAAATAATGAGTATCTACATATGTATCACAGGATTCAAAACATAGTTCCCAGTACCTTAGTCTATAGTGGTAGCATGAAATAGAAGTTTCCTTAATTGATTATGTGCTGTGAATAGTACAGGAAGATGTAAAAAAGTAAAAAAATAAAAAATAAAAAAGTAAAGATGCAAAATAAAAAGCTACTATTATTTATACACAGTAATAGGTCAATCCCCTATGTTAGGAAGAATTGGTATAAACAGTTATAAATGGTTTCAAATGATTTGTTAACTGATAGAAGGGATTGTAAAATTGTCTTTATATCCTTACTCTTTATTAACCTTCTGTGTATAAAAGGGCACTGAAGTACAAAGTTTATACTTAATTGTTGCACTCTGTAAAAAGGGAGCTTAAGGGTTAAACACTAGCAAGTTATATAGTAGGTTTACAAGTGTTACTAGTTTACTAATCAAGTTGTAACCAATAGGATTTGTCTGTTGCTTTTAAATATGTTAATTTTATTAAGTCAGACAGCAGCTTATGAGGACGGCTCTTGGAGCTGAAACATGTAAGGTTGTTGTCAACAGACTATCCTAATCTTCATTTCCATTGTTTGTGCCAAGCATTTGGAATATTTTACCAACACTAAGGTGTAAAAATAAATGTTTAATTTTTAAACTACCTGCTGCCGGTGCTCCTGATTTCCACTTTGATTCTACATATACTGTATTTGCCATATACTGTATTTGCCATATACTGTATTTGCCATATACTGTATTTGCCATATACTTTATTTGCCATATACTTTATTTGCCATATACTGTATTTGCCATATACTTTATTTGCCATATACTTTATTTGCCATATACTGTATTTGCCATATACTGTATTTGCCATATACTGTATTTGCCATATACTGTATTTACCATATACTGTATTTGCCATATACTTTATTTGCCATATACTTTATTTGCCATATACTGTATTTGCCATATACATTATTTGCCATATACTGTATTTGCCATATACTGTATTTGCCATATACTGTATTTGCCATATACTTTATTTACCATATACTGTATTTGCCATATACTGTATTTGCCATATACATTATTTACCATATACTGTATTTGCCATATACATTATTTACCATATACTGTATTTGCCATATACTTTATTTGTAAACATGTTGCAGGCAAAGTACATCAGTAGAATCCACAACTAGCTGCAAGGACAGAACATTTAAGCTGTATGACCAGAGGAGGATATTTGAAGCTGCTGCTTATGGAGACTGTGATGAACTTGATGATCTTCTGGTTTATCTGCTCAGAAGTCAGAAACGCCTCACTAACAAGGAATTTAAAGGTATTTTATCTAGAAGCAAAGCATTTCTCTGTCTTTTATTACAATAGTTGCATATGCATTGCTCATCTTTGCTTATATACAAGCCAAGGGAAAATCAGACTCAAAATGAGGATTACAGGGACATGAAACCCAAAATTAAAGGGACATGTTAAGTTATGCATAGTAAAACATTTTTAATTATATTTTCATTATTTGTTTTGCTCACCTTTTATGTCATTTAGCTTTGAAAATTGTGGATTTTCTAATTCTCAGAACTAGAAATACAATCTGCAGAATTCTGTCTTGCCTAATTATCTTCTGCAGATAACTGCAACACAATGCAATTTACTTTAACATAATGACTGTGATGAGCTTTGTCTTCCCTAGAAGCAAGCTCGGATTGGCTCTTTCAAATAAGGAAAGCAGTGGGTGGAGTCTGGCTATTGAAAAGCACCTGCAACAAACAAGTCATTTTGTTAAAAAAAATTAGACTTGACTGATATGTTATTCTATAAACAACAGAAATATATTGTGTTAAATTGTGTTTAATGTCCTTTTAAAAACTCATCATACCAAGGTTTAATAAATGATGGGTGGTAGGGAACAGAATGAGAGAAAGGAAACTGAGAATGGAGGTAAATTTAAACTAATGGAATAGTTACACTTAATTTCTTTCATACAGGTGGTGGAAGTCCATGATCCATTACTCTGGGGAATTAGTCTTCTCTACCACTAGGAGGAGGCAAAGAATCCCAAACCCTTAGAGTCCTATAAAACCCCTCCCACCTCACTCATACCTCAGTCTTTACTTTGTCTCCACTGGAGACGGTTGAAGAATGAAGATGTGCATTTGATTCTTCCGAGAGAGGGATTTTCAGTCTATATTGAGGCCTGGTTTCCCCTCAAAGTACAGTGCTTGTCAGATGGATGTATATGGGATTTGGTTTGTGATTCTTTTTCACCTCATGGGAAATTTTTCATAAACCTTTCATATTTGGTCACAGGGACTTGTCTGTTGCCTACCTTTATGGATCTATACTATACTCCTATTTCTTAACCTCTGCTGATATGTTTCAGTACTGGTTTTGCTGTCTTCTTAATTGCTGGTGGACGAGTGTCTATTTGTAAGTATAATTTATTAAATATTGTAGACACTCTTTAGCTATGTTATGGCACTTTTTTAGTTTGTATATATATATATATTTGCTAATATATATGGCCCTGGGACAGAATCTTTTTCACAATTCTCTTGCTGTTTTGCGCATCTCAGCTTTTTTGACGTGCTTAGTTTAAATTTAGCATGTCGGCTTGTCGGTTTATAAGCGTTGCAGATGCGCACGTCGGGTTAACGTTTGTCTGTTTAGTGCAGGTCCCTTTAGTCTTCTATAGTTCCTTTGCACATTGGCCGGTTTACTCACTTCGGGTTAGCGCACTTTCGCCCTCGGCTGTGCACACGTCAGGTTTATGTTTTTTTTATCAAAGCTGCAGTTTCTGAGGTGCTGGCTGCTCTGCCGCCTTCAAACAAGCATAAAAGGTGAGTTCAGATTTTACCTTCTACAAGTACTATCCACCCTGAAACCAGGGATACTGTTATGTCTTCAGATGGTGAAGTTTCCTTTGATGGTGAAGATTGTTAAATTGATCTTAAATCTGATATTTCCTCTTTTTTGTTTAAAGTTGAACATATGTGTTCTCTTTTAAAGGTGGTCCTAATACTTTAGGGGTTAAAGTTTCTGATGCTAAGCCTTGTAATCCATTTAAATTCCGTTTTTAACACTGTTGTTAATATCCCTGAATTTTTCCCTATTCCTGACATGATTTCTAGGGAATGGTCTAAGCTAGGTAATTCATACTCCTGCATGGTTTAAAAGTTATATCCTTTACCTGCTGTTAATATTGATTTGTGGGAAACAGTTCCTAAGGTTGATAGGGCCATTTCCACTCTGGCTAAAGAAACTACTATTCCTTTGGAAGACAGTACTTCTTTTAAAGCCCCTTGGATAGAAAATTAGAGTCTTTTCATAGAAGGGATTTTTACAAGCAGAATATTTGCTGAGGCCAGCTATTTCTGTATCCAAGTTTCAGGTCTCCAAAAACATCTATCTTTCCTCATTTTGTCCTATAACGAAGCCGTGAAAGAGGAATAGCATTTTACTATGTGGTTCACTTTTGTTGTATCAATATCAACAGAACAAAAGAATGGAGGCAGATTTACAGGTTACTCCTCAGTAACTATATTATACTGATGACTTCATTTTCCTCCTCATTGATTTTAGGCTGCACATCTCATCCTTTTAGGCAATAAAGACAAACATTTTGTACGCGTTGTAAGCTTATTCTTTAAGATCAGTTTCCACTTCATGGGCTGTTAAAGCCCATATGTCTTCTTAGGGCCTGTGCAAAACACCAATGTGGAGTTGATAAATATCTAATGCATTAAAGATTAACTTTTATGAAGCTTGGATCTCAATATCTAGTAATTAAACTACTAACTGGATTATAGTTATGCTGTTTTTAGGATTTTTTAAAGGAATAGTTTAGTCAAAATTAAACTTTCATGATTCAGATAGAGCATGCAATTTTAAGCAATTATCTAATCTACTCCTATTACCACTTTTACTTTGTTCTCTTGGTAACTTTATTTCAAAAAGCAAGAATGTTACTATAGGAGCTGGCCCATTTTTGGTTCACCTGGGTAGAACTTTCTGATTGGTGTCAAAATGTAGCCACCAATCAGCAAGCACTACCCAGGTTCTGAACCAAAAATGGGCTGGCTTCTAAGCTTACATTCAAATAAAGATACCAAGAGAACGAAGATTGATAATAGGAGTAAATTAGAAAGTTGCTTGAAATTGCATGCTCTATCTGAATCATGACTGTTTAATTTTGACTAAACTATTCCTTTAAGAAATGCTAGCAAAGATAAAAGGACAAATTATACATACTTACATTGCCCTATCTTGGCCCAGTTCCCTAAATAGCAGTCATCAAATATCCTTAACTTTTATTTACTGATTTTTATTTAAGAATAGTATCTGCTGTGGAAAAAATAAGTACTCTTACATCAACCAGAAATAAAATTGTTTGGCATTTCAATATATTTAGAATATTAATAAACACACTCTAACACAGTTATTCACTTCCAGTCCCCAGGACCCGCTAACATGCTAGCATTTGCAAGACAATGGTTAATGGAGCCAGATTTCAAATGTTCTCGAATACAGAAATCATACAGCAAGGTTGTAAATGTCTAACCAGGGCTAGACAGTATTTGTACATTTAGCTTAAAATTGTCTCATGGGGAAAAAAATACTCTTTTTCAAATGTATAATAATCTCTATATGAGGTGGAGGGCAGAGTAATTAAAAGAAGGTGTAAAAAAATATGAGTTACAAAACACACTGTATTGTATGGTATATGTTTCTATCTTGTATTTTAACTATTTAATCCAAAGTTGTCAGACCTCTTAATTTCCATTATTTAAATGGTAACATCCTCATTCAAGATGAGAATTACATTCTTCCTTGTAATGGAAAATACTTGATTATTTGATTTGTCTATGATTACCTTTTTGCAGAGTTTGTGTCAAGCAATTACCAGATAACTAAATATTAGATATTTAGTTATAGTTATAGTTTTTGGGAGCCTCAATACCTTTTCATAAGGTAGAAATTCAAAGATAGTGGCTATATCATTCCGGATTACAAGTTATTACAAAAATCTGGTATGAACCTTCTTTCTCTGTACATGGTTTAGAAAAATTTATTCTTTTTTTTCTAAATAAAATCTGTAAAGAAATTAATTAATTATAATGCCTAAAATATTCTGGTTTAAACATATAGTGGGATTTTAATAAATTCTAATCCTTAATTACTTTAGATGTCTCCTAATAATAGGTGTTGTAATAGCAGACCTTTCTTTGTTTAGGTTGCAAAATATTTGATTTTTTTCATATTTGTTTGATATCCAGAAAATAATAATTTTTCTGGATTTTGTGTAATAATATATCATCAGCATATATTATTATTTTTTTCATATAAGTGACGAGAGTCCACAATTTGTTACATCTGGGATATACATTCCCACCAGGAAGAGGCAAAGTTTCCCAAACCTCAAAGCCTATAAATACCCCCCCCCCCACCACTCATATCTCAGTTTAAGCTTTGCCTCCTTTGAAGGTGGTTAAAGTATGATGTACTTCAGTGATAGGTGCTTCCGTGTATTTTGAAGTCTGTTTTTCCCTCAGAGTACAGTGTTTGTCAGAGGAAAGTAAGGGAAGTTTGCCTAAGGTTACCATGATTTTACCTCTATCTAAAACCTTATATGGCCTATCTGTAAACCGGTCGCAGGGATTGATCTCCTGCCTCCCTTTACACTCTAACACACTTCCTTTTTTATACCTCTGCTGATATGTTTCAGCAGTGGTTTGGCCTGTCTGCGTTCAGTGGACAAGTGTCTACTACATTTACAGTAAGTATTTTTTCTTTAAAGACACTCCAAGCTTATTTCTTTTGCAAGATGTACCGAGTCCACGGATTCATCCTAATTTGTGGGATATTGTCCTTCCTGACAGGAGAGCACCACAGCAGAGCTGTCTATATAGCTCCCCCTTAACTCCACCCCCCAGTCATTCTCTTTGCTGGCTCTAAGCAGGAAGGGTAAAGAGAAGAGATGTTAAACTGTTATCGCTTCCTAAGGGCAGGTAGGGCCACAGCAGAGCTGTGGCAAGGTGCTTTAGGGGGTTTTAACTGGTTTTAGACACTTAACAATCCGTTTTTTTCATTTGGGGGGTCTATTGCTTTTTAACTTGTGGTGCAATCCTTCTAAGGCTTAGTGGGTACACTGTTAAAATTTCGGAATTTTTGAAGCAATTTTAACCTGTTTTGCAGTTTGTGTATGCCTTTTTTTCTCTTAAAGGTACAGTACCGTTTTTGCAAATTGTGTTTTTTTCATTAAATAAAGTGTTTTCCAAGCTTGCTTGCTTCATTACTAGCCTGTTAAACATGTCTAACACTTGTTCAATTTGTTTAGAAGTCATTGTGGAACCCCCTCTAAGAATGTGTCCCAATTGTACTGATATGTCTTTAAATTGCAAACAGCATATTTTGACTTATAAGAATTTGGCATTAAATGATTTTCAGACAGAAGTAAATCAGGTTTCACCATTTAGTTCTCCCCAATTGTCACAACCAGTTACGCCCGCACAAGCGACGCCAAGTACTTCTAGTGCGTCTAATTCTTTCACCTTGCAAGATATGGCTTCAGTTATGAATACTACCCTCACAGAGGTTTTATCTAAACTGCCAGGGTTGCAAGGGAAGCGCAGTAGCTCTGGGTTAAGAACAAATGCTGAGCCTTCTGACGCTTTAGTAGCTGTATCCGATATTCTCTCACAATGTTCTGAGGTAGGGATGAGGGATTTGCTGTCTGAGGGAGAGATTTCTGATTCAGGAAAGATGTTCCCTCAGACAGATTCAGATATGATGGCATTTAAATTTAAGCTAGAGCACCTCCGTTTATTGCTCAGGGAGGTTTTAGCTACTCTGGATGATTGTGACCCTATTGTCGTTCCAGAGAAATTGTGTAAAATGGACAAATATTTAGAGGTTCCTGTTTACACTGATGTTTTTCCGGTCCCTTAGAGGATTTCGGACATTGTTACTAAGGAGTGGGATAGACCAGGTATTCCGTTCGCTCCCCCTCCTGTTTTTAAGAAAATGTTCCCCATTTCTGACACCATAAAGGACTCATGACAGACGGTCCCTAAGGTGAAGGGAGCTATTTCTACTCTGGCTAAGCGTACAACTATACCTATTGAAGACAGTTGTGCTTTCATTGATCCTATGGATAAAAAGTTAGAGGGTCTCCTAAAGAAAATTTTTGTTCATCAGGGTTTTCTTCTTCAACCTATAGCATGCATTGTTCCGGTAACCACTGCAGCTGTTTTTTGTTTTGATGCTCTAGAAGAAGCTCTTCAGATGGAGACCCCACTAGATGATATTTTGGACAGAATTAAGGCCCTTAAGTTGGCTAATTCTTTTATTACAGACGCCGCTTTTCATCTTCCTAAGTTAGCGGCAAAGAATTCAGGTTTTGCCATTTTAGCGCGAAGAGTGTTATGGCTTAAGTCCTGGTCAGCTGATGTGTCATCTAAATCTAAGCTTTTGACCATCCATTTCAAAGGTAAGACCCTATTCGGGCCTGCACTGAAAGAGATCATTTCAGACATCACTGGAGGGAAGGGTCATGCCCTCCCTCAAGATAAGTCAAATAAGACAAGGACCAAACAAAATAATTTTCGTTCCTTTCGAAACTTCAAGGGTGGTCCCGCTTCCTCTTCCCCTGCTGCAAAGCAAGAGGGGAACTTTGCTCAATCCAAGTCAACCTGGAGACCTAACCAGGCTTGGAACAAGGGTAAACAGGCCAAAAAGCCTACTGCTGCCACTAAGACAGCATGAAGGGGTAGCCCCCGATCCAGGACTGGATCAAGTAGGGGGCAGACTTTCTCTCTTTGCTCAGGCCTGGGCAAGAGACGTTTAGGACTCCTGGGCCATAGAAATTGTAACCCAGGGGTATCTCCTAGATTTAAAAGATTCTCCTCCAAGGGGGAGGTTCCATCTTTCTCAATTGTCTGTAAACCAGACAAAAAAGAGGCGTTCTTACGCTGTGTAGAAGACCTTTTTACCATGGGAGTGATCTGCCCAGTTCCGAAAACAGAACAAGGGCAAGGTTTCTACTCCAATCTGTTTGTGGTTCCCAAAAAAGAGGGAACCTTCAGACCAATTCTAGATCTCAAGATCCTAAACCAATTCCTAAGAGTTCCATCCTTCAAGATGGAGACCATTCGGACTATTTTACCAATGATCCAGGAGGGTCAATATATGACTACCGTGGATCTAAAGGATGCGTATCTACACATTCCTATCCACAAAGATCATCACCAGTTCCTCAGGTTTGCCTTTCTGGACAGGCATTACCAGTTTGTGGCTCGTCCCTTCGGGTTGGCCACGGCACCAAGAATCTTCACAAAGGTGCTAAGGTCCTTTCTAGTGGTCCTAAGGCCGAGGGGCATAGCAGTGGCGCCTTATCTAGACGACATCTTAATTCAAGCGTCGACTTTCCAACTTGCCAAGTCTCATGGGTGAAATGTGAACGTGAAAAAGAGTTCTCTTATTCCTCTCACAAGAGTTCCATTCCTGGGAACTCTGATAGATTCGGTGGACATGAAAATAACCCCTAATATAATAGTAAACATTGATAATGAGTTATTTTTCTTTTATTTTTTAAAAAATATTTTTGCATTTACATTGTTCTCTCTCTGTCGTTTGTTTAATATGGTTTTTTAACATCTCATTAATAATGGCCATAAAAAACGTCTGTGAAAATATATTGGTATATTTCAATTTACTAGTGACAGTTCTTGCGGTCTATTAATTCATATTCTTTAGAATAATTTAGTAATTACATTTTTAACAGTATATTATTATGTTTTTTAACAGTATAAAATTAAAAATTTGTGTTTTTAATAGATTTTTTATACTAATGTTGTTCTCTTTTTGTCGTTTGTTTCACACTATCTTTCAACATTTCATTAATAATTGGCAAAAAACGCCTGTGAAAATCTATTAGTATATTGTAGTTTATTAGTGACATTCTTAGTGGTTTATTAATTTATACTTCTTAGAATAGCTTATCAATTATGTTCTTAGTATTTTATTATAATTCTGTTTTTATTAGTATTATAATATGTGCCTTTTATTTATTATGTACATGGATCTAAGTTCGCTTTACATAGCAAACATAGCAGGCAGGCCAGTTATCTAACGAGATTTTCTCCCCTCCAATGAAATAAGCCTGTTGGCTATATAGTAGCTTGTGCTGTGAGAAGAGGCATTAACTTCACCTCTTGAGAAAGACCGCACGTTGGCGGTTGAAACGTGTTGAGGCCTTTTGGACTGTTTGAGGATCCGTACTTTGCTTCAGTGACGACATCGGTTTTCACATTGACGCTTCCAAATACAGCGTTCTTCTATCTGAAGTCACTATTACGGACACTTATTAAAGACGGACACTTTGGTTCCGGAATTCTCACTTGCAGAGACTTATGTTTTAAACTACCTTGTATGAACGATTTTTCTTGGACATCATATGTTGTGTTAACAAACCGCCTGAATAAATTATAATCTTGTAAGTACAATTCAGAAAGTGTGGTGCGTTTGTTGTATCTACCTACACTTGAGTCTGTTTGCGCTTATTTGTTTCAGAGATTTGGGATTCTACTTTACTCCGGGAGGCACGCAGGACACCTTCGGTCATTTTGCAGCAGCAGGTCTCGTATAAACATTATTATATAGTTGCACTTGTTTGCACTTTTTGTGTCTTTTGTCTTATGTTTTTTCTTTAGGATATTTGTTTGTCTTCAGGAGTTTATGTGTTTTTTATCACTTTTATCCTTTTGCATTTGAATTTTCTTTTGTTAGCCTGTTTGGTCTATTTTTATATGTGCTGTATGTATATGCTCATATATGCTTGTTAAGAAAGACAATTAGACAATCATTATAAGTGGCTCTCAAATAATATACGCAAATCCATTTTATTTATTTATTATTTTTTATTAATTTTTATTACTATTATCTATTTCACTGAATTTGTGTTTATTGCTTTATATCATAGAAATTTTGAATCATCCCTGGCAGCTAGCGCTGTTTAATCAGTGTGTTTTGTAGTTCTCTTCTTTGGTGGTTGTCACAGGATCACCTGTCCAGGGGAATGTGTTTCCGCAGGCCAGCGTGGGTTATTGTGACGACGGACGCCAGCCTACTGGGCTGGGGTGCAGTCTAGAATTCCCTGAAAGCACAGGGTTTGTGGACTCAGGAGGAGGCCCTCCTACCGATAAATATTCTGGAATTAAGAGCGATATTCAATGCTCTTCAGGCGTGGCCTCAGCTGGCTGCGGCCGGACTCATCAGGTTTCAGTCGGACAACATCACAACTGTAGCTTATATCAATCATCAGGGGGGAACAAGGAGTTCCTTGGTGATGATAGAAGTTTCCAGGATAATCCGATGGGCAGAGACTCACTCTTGCCATCTATCAGCGATCTATATCGCAGGGGTGGAGAACTGGGAGGCAGATTTTTTAAGTCGTCAGACTTTTCATCCAGGGGAGTGGGAGCTCCATCCGGAGGTGTTTGCTCAACTGGTTCAGCTATAGGGCACACCAGAATTGGATCTGATGGCGTCTCGTCAGAACGCCAAACTTCCTTGTTACGGATCCAGGTCAAGGGATCCTGAGGCAGTGCTGATAGATGCTCTAGCAGTACCCTAGTTGTTCAACCTGGCTTATGTGTTTCCACCATTCCCTCTCCTTCCATGTCTGATTGCCAGAATCAAACAGGAGAGAGCTTCAGTGATTTTGATAGTGCCTGCGTGGCCACGCAGGACTTAGTATGCAGACCTGGTGGACATGTCATCTCTGCCACCATGCACTCTGCCACTGAGACGGACCTTTTGATTCAAGGTCCATTCAAGCATCCAAATCTAATTTCTCTGCAACTGACTGCTTGGAGATTG
The DNA here is from genome assembly GCF_027579735.1 of Bombina bombina. Lineage (NCBI taxonomy): Eukaryota > Metazoa > Chordata > Amphibia > Anura > Bombinatoridae > Bombina > Bombina bombina. The sequence goes on along the minus strand of NC_069501.1, from coordinate 206,014,806 downwards.
AGCGCTTGATTTTATCAAAGCAGGGTTTCTCTGAGTCGGTCATAGATACCTTGATTCAGGCTCGAAAGCCTGTCACCAGGAAGATCGATCATAAGATATGGCGTAAATATCTTTTTTGGTGTGAATCCAAAGGCTACTCATGGAGTAAGATCAGGATTCCTAGGATTTTGTCTTTTCTCCAAGAAGGATTGGAGAAAGTATTGTCTGCTAGTTCCTTAAAGGGACAGATATCTGCTTTGTCTATTCTGTTGCACAAGCGTCTGGCAGATGTCCCAGATGTTCAGGTTTTTTGTCAGGCTTTAGTTAGAATTAAGCCTGTGTTTAAACCTGTTGCTCCGCCATGGAGTCTCAATTTAGTTCTTAAAGTTCTTCAGGGGGTTCTGTTTGAACCCATGCATTCCATAGATATTAAGCTTCTATCTTGGAAAGTTCTGTTTCTAGTTGCTATATCTTCAGCTCGAAGAGTTTCTGAACTATCTGCATTACAATGTGCCTTATCTTGTTTTCCATGCTGATAAGGTGGTTTTGCGTACCAAACCTGGGTTCCTCCCTAAGGTTGTTTCTAACAGTAATATCAATCAGGAAATTGTTGTTCCTTCTCTGTGTCCTAATCCTCCTTCTAAGAAAGACCGTCTGTTGCACAACTTGGACGTGGTTCGTGCCTTGAAGTTTGAACGCCCATATATGGAATTTCCTACCCAAGATCTATAATAAAATTACAGAAAACCCCTAGGATGACATAAACCTCCTGTGAACAACAGACATCCAGTCTGAACTGATATTTGAATATACAGAAGTTTTCAGGGAATGTGACTCTTGTCATCTAGGTGTAAATTGTCCCATGCTGAGCTCCCAGACAAGCTGGCATTTTAAGTCTCTGTATGACATGGGAAACTAGATCTCAGATAAAGGAATTGTGCCTAATCTTCATATTAATTTAAAATACACAGATCATATTAAAAACATATATATATATATATATATATATAAATTATATTATATTGAATAAATATCTGCTGTATTGAATGATTAGCTACATTAATACTTTCAAAATGTCTTCCAAAAATCTCAGACTAAAAACCCTGTTTCTTTTATTGCAGGCATCGGAATAAACAGAGAATCCCCAATGTGAAGAGATATACATACAATAAGTTGCTAAATGAATTATACCTTATTCGTATTTCATACATTTAAAACAATGTTATATCAGAATATAAATTGATATATTAATCAAATTCATGCTGAGGGTTTTAAAATTATTTTGAAAATGTAACTTTGAATGCATCTCTTGAAATATTATAAGTAGAATTGTATGGAAGTATACATCAGATAGGTATATTGTATAGATTTAAGGTTATGCATAGACCTGATATCTGAATGTATAGGAAGTCTTTATATATATATATTTGTAGAGATATTATAAGTGGAATATACTCATGTTTAGTCTCTATAAATACATGCTAAATTATATTAGATGGGACATATATGTTGACCAGATAAGTTTATTAATATCAGGAAATATTAAATATATTAAATATTTAAATATTAAATATACAAAATATTAAATATACAATTAAAAATATATAAAAATCTGTATTTACTATTAACAGTATTTCATGGTGAGACTGTATTTCTAGTTGTCTACTGCCACCTATAGTTCAAAAAAGGGATTTGGCTGCTCAGGGAGGCGTTTCCCAAATAACCAATGATATGTTCAGCACCGAGGGCCTATCAAACTCTTGTGGGAATGATTGAAGAAAAGAAGGAGTTTTTTTTTTTATTATCTTGCATAAGAACCCACACACACTAGACAAAGGACAGACTCAAAGAAGCATAATGTTTGGAGAGAGAAACACACAGATTCTGTGCCAAGTAGCTTCTCTGCCATTTTGGGACACTTTCTTGAGAATAGAAAGATAACAATTTTGAGGCCTATATCCTTGCAATAGTTGACTAAATTCTTCTTAGATGGCCCAAAAGAAATTCTGGAAGCTGAACACTTTAGATATTCTAAAGCTATAGTTAGATTGCAGCTGGTAATTTAAAGAGCATATTTGGTATTTTAAATTTATATCCATAGTCCTGTGTAGTTTGGAACTAGTCACGTTAATGCTAAATAATTTTATTTGCTAGAAAACAATTTGCATTTTATATTTATAAATCAGTTTTACTATTGTGAAATTTCATATATTTCAATTGGTTATTGTAGTTACATTTCTCTGGTGTATTAAATTATTTGTAGCTATTGTGATATATTTTAAAATTTGCTTTATTGTGGCTAAATAAGAGGTTATTTCAGCTCAGATTAATTGGCTAACTATACTATATACTATACTGTGCTGGGATTCTCATGTGTGGTGTTTATTGTAAGTAAGGTTCATTTTAGAGATATATTTTGGTTTGCTTCGTAAAGAATATTGTAACGGAATAAGCATGTATAATTAAATCATAATCTAGTTTCTACATAAATATAATTGAATGTGTATATAAAGCTAACTAATCTTAGAATTTAGGAATAAATATAGGTTATTTTAAAGAATAATAATAAATAAATTATATTGTAACCCTGGTATATACCGACAGGTGCGACCCCAAACCCAGTTCTTCTGGTAGGGGGCAGATTAAAACTTTTTCAGAAAATTTTAGATGGAAACTATAAGGACTATTCTGCCTTTTGTTCACAATAGACTTACAGGATGCTTATCTTCACATCCCTATTCACCCAGATCATTTTAAATTTATGAGATTCTCTTTTCTAGAAAAGCATTTTCAGTTTGTTGCTCTTCCATTTGGCCTAAAAGGTTCTTGGTGCCCTTCTATCTGTAATTAGAGAGCAGGGTATTGCAGTGTTTCCTTATTTGGGCAATATATTGGTTCTAGCTCAATCTTTTCATTTAGCAGAATCTCACACAAATCAACTATTGTTGTTTCTTCAAAATCATGGTTGGAGCATCATTTCTTGATTCCTGAGACAAAGGTCACTTATTTGGGATTCCAAATAGACTCAGTGTCCATGACTCTGTCCCTGACAGAAAAGAGACAAATAAAGTTAGTTTCAGCTTGTTTGAACCTTCAGTCTCTATCATGCCCTTCAGTGGCTATGTGCATGGAGGTGTTAGGCCTAATGATTACAGCATCGGACGCAATCCCCTTTGCTCGTTTTCATATGAGACCTCTTCAACTCGAATATTACAACTAATATTCTTGGATCCCAACACTCGTTTTTTTCTGACATGGTGACTAGACCACCAATTTCTTCAGGGGGCCTCCTCTGTTCACCCTACCTGGTCTGTGATTATAACAGATGCATGTCTTACAGGTTGGGGAGCAGTATGGGGGTCTCAGACTGCACAGGAAAATATTCAGGAAACAAAGATTCCAATTAATATCTTCGTGCTCTTTTCAAAGCTCTTCAAGCTTGGCCTCTTTTGAAGAACGAACCTTACCTTTGTTTTTAAACAGACAATATCACAACAGTGGCATATGTCAATCATTAAGGGGGAACTCGAAGTTACTTAGCCATGGAAGAAGTATCCCAGGCACAAACCAATTCCTGTCTCATCACTGTGATTCACATCCCAGGTGTGGACAACTGGGAGGCAGATTATCTCAGCCGTCAGTCTCTTCACCCGGAATCATGCTCTCTCCATCAGGATGTATTCTTACAAATTGTTCAGATCTGGGGTCTTCCACAAATAGATCTCATGGCCTCTCGTCTGAACAAGAAACTTCCCAGATACCTTGCAAGGTCAAGGGATCCTCAGGCAGAAATGACGGATGCTCTAGCAGTCCTTTGTTCATTCCAATATGCTTATATATTTCCTCCTCTAGTTCTTCTACCCAGAGTGATTTAAAAAATCAAGATGGAACAATCATCTATACTTCGGATAGCTCCTGCGTGGCCTCTCAGGATCTGGTATGCAGATCTAGTTCGGATGTCCAGCTACCCACCGTGGCATCTTCCTCTAAGACCAGACCTTCTGTCTCAAGGTCCCTTCTTTTATCCAGACATAAAATCTCTGAACTTAATGGCATGGAGATTGAATTAATAGTATGATTTAAGCAAGAAAATCTGTTTCCTGGGAAATGTATTATAAGGTTTGGAAAACTTATATTTCCTGGTGTTCCACTCATAATGTTTCTTGGCATACATTTAGAATTCCTAGAATTCTTAGATTTGTTCAAGATGATCAAGATAAGGACTTATCTGCCAGTTCTTTTAAAGGACAGATTTCTGCTCTTTCTGTTATGTTTCACCAGAAGATTGCCCATCTTCCAGACATGTATTGTTTTGTTCAGGCTTTATCTAGAATAAAACCTGTAATTAAATATATTTCTCCTCCATGGAGTCTCAATCTAGTGTTGCAGTCTGTACAGGCTCCCACTTTTGAGCCTATGCATTCTTTAGACATTAAACTACTTTCTTGGAAAGTTCTGTTTCTTTTAGCTATCTCTTCTGCTAGAAGAGTTTCAGAATTATCAGCTCTTTCTTATGAAACACCTTACTTGATTTTTCATCAAGACAAAGCAGTTTTACGAACTACTTTAATTTTTTTGCCAAAGGTTGTTAATTATAACAACATTAACAGGGAAATTGTTGGTTCCCTCTTTGTGTCCTAATCTTAAAAATGATGCAGAAAGATCTTTACATTCTTTGGATGTTCTCAGAGCTTTGAAATACTAAACCAACAGACATCAACATGGAATTCGTGGAAAAATTTGTTTATAATCAGTGTCCATAATCAGCAGTATAATCAGTGTTTAGATGGTGTAAACATTCCACACAGGAACCCCACAGTTGCGGGTAACACCAAACCAATTTGTAAACACGTGTAACATCCAATAATGAAAACACAAAAGGACTCACCACACTTTTCCGAAGCCCACCATAGGAATGGAAGTACCTGTATTTGCAGTCCAAATTCACAATCATGCAAGTAGCTTGAAATTTGCGTCGCAATTCTCTGTGAGTGGTAGGCTTTACCGTGCTGCCTCTGTGACACACCTGTTTAGTGCAAGGTGTGAGACTGCTCCAAGCTCCGGCGCTGCTGGGGCTCTCCAAAAACCCGTAGGATTCAAATAGAATTATCAAAAGCAATCAAACAGATCACAGTTCCGATGCAAGGAAAGGCAGGGAGAGATATCGGTAATTAAAATGGTATATATTTATTAATGCTTACATTAAAAATGTTTCACAAGGCACAGCAAACAAAAAGGACTACGGCTGACGCGTTTCCTGCCTTAGCGGCAGTTCATCAGAGCACAAGATTCAGTGTTAGCAGCAGGTGTTTAATCAGGTATGGGTCTGAACCTTAACCAATCATAGTAAGCAGATCGGGTGTAAAAGTTAACCCTATCATTACCCAAATTGACTATCTTACTTATGCGGTTAACACTGTAATAATAATCTCACAAACAGTACAACTTAAAACTAAAAACTAAAAACATGTAAACCTATAACATACTATTACTTTCTGGGAACAATGTAAAGTATAACAATAGAAAAAAATATATATATCTTACTTTTTCTGATCTAATATTTTTTAGATTCTCGTTATACAGGGAGTGCAGAATTATTAGGCAAGTTGTATTTTTGAGGATTCATTTTATTATTGAACAACAACCATGTTCTCAATGAACCCAAAAAACTCATTAATATCAAAGCTGAATAGTTTTGGAAGTAGTTTTTAGTTTTTTTTTAGTTATAGCTATTTTAGGGGGATATCTGTGTGTGCAGGTGACTATTACTGTGCATAATTATTAGGCAACTTAACAAAAAACAAATATATACCCATTTCAATTATTTATTTTTACCAGTGAAACCAATATAACATCTCAACATTCACAAATATACATTTCTGACATTCAAAAACAAAACAAAAACAAATCAGTGACCAATAAAGCCACCTTTCTTTGCAAGGACACTCAAAAGCCTGCCATCCATGGATTCTGTCAGTGTTTTGATCTGTTCACCATCAACATTGTGTGCAGCAGCAACCACAGCCTCCCAGACACTGTTCAGAGAGGTGTACTGTTTTCCCTCCTTGTAAATCTCACATTTGATGATGGACCACAGGTTCTCAATGGGGTTCAGATCAGGTGAACAAGGAGGCCATGTCATTAGATTTTCTTCTTTTATACCCTTTCTTGCCAGCCACGCTGTGGAGTACTTGGACGCGTGTGATGGAGCATTGTCCTGCATGAAAATCATGTTTTTCTTGAAGGATGCAGACTTCTTCCTGTACCACTGCTTGAAGAAGGTGTCTTCCAGAAACTGGCAGTAGGACTGGGAGTTGAGCTTGACTCCATCCTCAACCCGAAAAGGCCCCACAAGGTCATCTTTGATGATACCAGCCCAAACCAGTACTCCACCTCCACCTTGCTGGCGTCTGAGTCGGACTGGAGCTCTCTGCCCTTTACCAATCCAGCCACGGGCCCATCCATCTGGCCCATCAAGACTCACTCTCATTTCATCAGTCCATAAAACCTTAGAAAAATCAGTCTTGAGATATTTCTTGGCCCAGTCTTGATGTTTCAGCTTGTGTGTCTTGTTCAGTGGTGGTCGTCTTTCAGCCTTTCTTACCTTGGCCATGTCTCTGAGTATTGCACACCTTGTGCTTTTGGGCACTCCAGTGATGTTGCAGCTCTGAAATATGGCCAAACTGGTGGCAAGTGGCATCTTGGCAGCTGCACGCTTGACTTTTCTCAGTTCATGGGCAGTTATTTTGCGCCTTCGTTTTTCCACACGCTTCTTGCGACCCTGTTGACTATTTTGAATGAAACGCTTGATTGTTCGATGATCACGCTTCAGAAGCTTTGCAATTTTAAGAGTGCTGCATCCCTCTGCAAGATATCTCACTATTTTTGACTTTCCTGAGCCTGTCAAGTCCTTCTTTTGACCCATTTTGCCAAAGGAAAGGAAGTCGCCTAATAATTATGCACACCTGATATAGGGTGTTGATGTCATTAGACCACACCCCTTCTCATTACAGAGATGCACATCACCTAATATGCTTAATTGGTAGTAGGCTTTCGAGCCTATACAGCTTGGAGTAAGACAACATGCATAAAGAGGATGATGTGGTCAAAATACTCATTTGCCTAATAATTCTGCACTCCCTGTACTTTATAGATATAACACAGGTAGAACACACGACAGCTGATGCAACAATGTAGCTATAAAAGTATACAAAGTCAAATACAACTAGATGTAAATAAGCAAGTGCAGCAGCCGTCTCCTGTGTTCTAAACCCATAGATATCTAGTAAAAATACACGGTCGTTTACTCAAAAGAATTGTTCACTATGGGACTTTTGTTGAGAAGGCAGTGTGCGATAGCTTACCACAAAATAAGGAATGCCCATATTCTCATATGTATATTTCCTAATACAGCAATTAGTAATCTCTCCTTAAAAGCATCATTATATCTTATAATGTTTTATAATGTCGAATTAGATTAGATGAAGATTGACCTGTCGGTAAAGCAGATTATATTGCAAAGAGTCACATCAGGGCACTAGCTAAAGATACTGGATATTTACCTATCAATATACAATTTAATATCACTAATTTTATTAATACCCATAGGGCTTCCAGTTTTGAGGGTATATATCCAAAAAACTTCTCGCTTGGCGAGAGCTTTGTATCTATCCCCACCTCTTATGCCTAACTTAACCTGTTCAATACCTTGAAACTTGAACACACTGAATTTATCATTATGGGAAAAGAAGTGTTTTGCAACGGGAGTTTTAGGCTCTTCAGCCTCTAGGGACGAAAGATGCTCACGTATTCTCTCTTTGAGACTCCTAGAGGTGAGTCCTACATATTGAAAATTGCACTGGGTGCACGTAATGAGGTATATTACAAAATTTGAGCTGCAGTTTAATCTCTCACGTATTTTGTATGTTAGGCTGGTAGTGCTAGAGGAAAAAGTATCCCCAACTAGTGCATAATCACAGCTTTTACATGGTTTTACTCCACATTTGTAAAAACCTAACCTGCCAGGTAACCAGCTTACCACTTTGCTATTACTGTTATTCTTAGAACTGAAATTTTTAGCAACCATATCACCTATTGTTTCTGATCTACTGGAAATAAAATTACAATTTTTGCTTACTATTTTTAAATCCTCATCTCTCTCCAATAGGGGTAACCTTCTCCTAATGATATTGCAGATATCATTATATTGTCTGCTATATTTAGTTATAAAATTAATGCCATGCTGATTGCTCATTTTGTTGTTCCTATTTCTATTTTTATTATTATCAGCAAGCAGACTCTTTCTATCCATATCTGCAATCTTAAAGGACATATCCTGAAGATTTTTATAGTCATAACCCCTATCTACCAAACGTAACGTAAGGTTATTAGCATGTCTCCAATAATCCTCCAGACTAGTACAATTGCGTTGTAACCTTATGTACTGACCTTTAGGTATGCCTCTTTTTAAGTGATTAGGGTGTAAAGAGTCAGCTCGCAAGATGGTGTTCCCTGATACTTTTTTTCTGAAAACCTCAGTAGTTAAGGCGAGATCAGTATGACCTATAAGTACATCTAGATAAGGTATGTTGTCTGAAGACGCACTGTAGGTAAAACCAAGGTTGCTAGAATTGTCATTAAGAGATTTAACAAAATTAGATAACTCATTATCAGTGCCTCCCCACACAATCAGAATGTCATCTATATATCTAGTATATAGTTTAATATGGTTACTATAGACATTTTCCTCACCAAAGATTTTCCAGATCTCAAAATCTGCAAGGAAAAGATTTGCATACGAGGGGGCAAATTTTGCCCCCATCGCTGTACCTCTTAGTTGTAAAAAAAACTCCCCATTGAAAACAAAATAGTTATGGTTAAGCAAAAATGTTATCGCCTGCAAAATAAAGTCCATCAATTTATTGTCATATCCAGAGTATCTCTCTAACATTCTTTTAATGGAACAGATACCTAACTCATGAGGGATGCAAGAATACAACGATATCGCATCAATCGTTGCAAATTTGTAACCCTCTTTCCACTGAAAATCCTGTATTTGTCTTAGTAGGTGTTTAGTGTCTCTAAGGAAACCTGGTAGAGACTGAACTATGGGCTGTAGTTGAGCATCAACCCATTCTCCCAACCTCTCCCCCAAGGAGCCAATAGCTGAAATAATTGGTCTCCCTGGGGGATTAGTGAGAGACTTGTGTATCTTTGGCAAATATTTAAAAATCGGTATCCTCGGATACTCAACATAAATATATTCCACTACTTTATCAGTAAGTATCGCATTTTCCAAAGCTAGATCTAATAGATGTCTCAATTCTCTTTGAAATTTAATTGTTGGATTAAATGTAAGCTTCCTATAGGTTAATGTGTCATCCAACTGTCTGTAAGCCTCACCAATATAATCTGCTTTATCCAAAACTACGATGGAGCCCCCTTTATCCGAGTCAACTATCACCAAATTAGGATTTTTAGAGACACTAAACACCTACTAAGACAAATACAGGATTTTCAGTGGAAAGAGGGTTACAAATTTGCAACGATTGATGCGATATCGTTGTATTCTTGCATCCCTCATGAGTTAGGTATCTGTTCCATTAAAAGAATGTTAGAGAGATACTCTGGATATGACAATAAATTGATGGACTTTATTTTGCAGGCGATAACATTTTTGCTTAACCATAACTATTTTGTTTTCAATGGGGAGTTTTTTTTACAACTAAGAGGTACAGCGATGGGGGCAAAATTTGCCCCCTCATATGCAAATCTTTTCCTTGCAGATTTTGAGATCTGGAAAATCTTTGGTGAGGAAAATGTCTATAGTAACCATATTAAACTATATACTAGATATATAGATGACATTCTGATTGTGTGTGGAGGCACTGATAATGAGTTATCTAATTTTGTTAAATCTCTTAATGACAATTCTAGCAACCTTGGTTTTACCTACAGTGCGTCTTCAGACAACATACCTTATCTAGATGTACTTATAGGTCATACTGATCTCGCCTTAACTACTGAGGTTTTCAGAAAAAAAGTATCAGGGAACACCATCTTGCGAGCTGACTCTTTACACCCTAATCACTTAAAAAGAGGCATACCTAAAGGTCAGTACATAAGGTTACGACGCAATTGTACTAGTCTGGAGGATTATTGGAGACATGCTAATAACCTTACGTTACGTTTGGTAGATAGGGGTTATGACTATAAAAATCTTCAGGATATGTCCTTTAAGATTGCAGATATGGATAGAAAGAGTCTGCTTGCTGATAATAATAAAAATAGAAATAGGAACAACAAAATGAGCAATCAGCATGGCATTAATTTTATAACTAAATATAGCAGACAATATAATGATATCTGCAATATCATTAGGAGAAGGTTACCCCTATTGGAGAGAGATGAGGATTTAAAAATAGTAAGCAAAAATTGTAATTTTATTTCCAGTAGATCAGAAACAATAGGTGATATGGTTGCTAAAAATTTCAGTTCTAAGAATAACAGTAATAGCAAAGTGGTAAGCTGGTTACCTGGCAGGTTAGGTTTTTACAAATGTGGAGTAAAACCATGTAAAAGCTGTGATTATGCACTAGTTGGGGATACTTTTTCCTCTAGCACTACCAGCCTAACATACAAAATACGTGAGAGATTAAACTGCAGCTCAAATTTTGTAATATACCTCATTACGTGCACCCAGTGCAATTTTCAATATGTAGGACTCACCTCTAGGAGTCTCAAAGAGAGAATACATGAGCATCTTTTGTCCCTAGAGGCTGAAGAGCCTAAAACTCCCGTTGCAAAACACTTCTTTTCCCATAATGATAAATTCAGTGTGTTCAAGTTTCAAGGTATTGAACAGGTTAAGTTAGGCATAAGAGGTGGGGATAGATACAAAGCTCTCGCCAAGCGAGAAGTTTTTTGGATATATACCCTCAAAACTGGAAGCCCTATGGGTATTAATAAAATTAGTGATATTAAATTGTATATTGATAGGTAAATATCCAGTATCTTTAGCTAGTGCCCTGATGTGACTCTTTGCAATATAATCTGCTTTACCGACAGGTCAATCTTCATCTAATCTAATTCGACATTATAAAACATTATAAGATATAATGATGCTTTTAAGGAGAGATTACTAATTGCTGTATTAGGAAATATACATATGAGAATATGGGCATTCCTTATTTTGTGGTAAGCTATCGCACACTGCCTTCTCAACAAAAGTCCCATAGTGAACAATTCTTTTGAGTAAACGACCGTGTATTTTTACTAGATATCTATGGGTTTAGAACACAGGAGACGGCTGCTGCACTTGCTTATTTACATCTAGTTGTATTTGACTTTGTATACTTTTATAGCTACATTGTTGCTTCAGCTGTCGTGTGTTCTACCTGTGTTATATCTATAAAGTATAACGAGAATCTAAAAAATATTAGATCAGAAAAAGTAAGATATATATATTTTTTTCTATTGTTATACTTTACATTGTTCCCAGAAAGTAATAGTATGTTATAGGTTTACATGTTTTTAGTTTTTAGTTTTAAGTTGTACTGTTTGTGAGATTATTATTACAGTGTTAACCGCATAAGTAAGATAGTCAATTTGGGTAATGATAGGGTTAACTTTTACACCCGATCTGCTTACTATGATTGGTTAAGGTTCAGACCCATACCTGATTAAACACCTGCTGCTAACACTGAATCTTGTGCTCTGATGAACTGCCGCTAAGGCAGGAAACGCGTCAGCCGTAGTCCTTTTTGTTTGCTGTGCCTTGTGAAACATTTTTAATGTAAGCATTAATAAATATATACCATTTTAATTACCGATATCTCTCCCTGCCTTTCCTTGCATCGGAACTGTGATCTGTTTGATTGCTTTGAAATACTATGTTGCTGCCACTAAAGATTTCAGAAAGACTTCTAGTTTGTCATTTTTACTGGTTCACGGAAGTCACTTGGTCTTCTTTGCATACTTTTACCAAATTTGACCATTTTTATGTTTTTGCCTCTTCAGAAGCAGCTTTTGGTAGAAAGTTTCTTCAGGCAGGGGTCACTCGTTGATTCTGTTGCCTATATTTATTTCTTCAGGTTTTTTAATTATTAAAAGACTTTATTTTTGGATATTATTTTTAGGGAAAAAAGCTGTTTATATTTTATCCCTCCCTTTTTTTTGGTCTTCCATATCTTGGGTATTATATCCCATATGTAACAAATAATGGACTCTCGCCACCTATATGAAAGAAAACATAATTTATATAAGAACTTACCTGATAATAAATTTCTTTCATGGTGGTGACACAAGGTCCTCTCCCTATTATGGGTTGTTTTTTAACATAGCACATCTCTTTTTCCTGTTACTTTTTAATGGCTTTTTCTTACTCCTTTTTTACACCTCACTTCTTGGCTATATGTTAAACTGAGATATGAGTGAGGTGAGTGGGGTATTTATAGGCTTTGAGGTTTGGGAAAATGTGCCTCCTCCTGGTGGCAATGTATATCCCATATGTAACAAATTGTGGACTCTTGCCACCATGAAAGAAATTAATTTATCAGGAAAGTTCTTACATAAATTATGTTATTATTATTACTACTACTACTATTATTATTATCATGTATTTGAATAGCGCCACAAAATTCTGAAGATCTAAATCAAATCAGAGGGGAGAAAATGTGCATTCTTGTAATGTTCCTCTTTTTTAAATTAAAAGGATCAGATATTTCACCTGATTAGAAGTAGTTTTTGAACAGGAGGGCTTAATAGAGAACCTCTATTCTCTATTAAGCCAAGTCATTTCTTAACCGGGTTGGACATTGCCATAAGAAGTGACCCGACTTCCACAGTATAGAGACATTTAGATTGACTTCTAGTGCGTAGAAGAATGCAGTTGGAGGAGGATTAGCAAGGGGAGTTTTAAGCCAAGAAACAGATCTAGTTATTTATACGTCTTTATTTATCCCTCTTTTGTTGACGCTCAAGGTGTCATGTCATTTTAGATACAAAGGTTAATGAAGTCTTCCAGGTTATCAGGAATATCATGGTATGTAAGTTCACCCTTAAGACAATCAGTAAGGCCTCTGCAAAAGACAGCTCTCAAGGCACAATTATCCCATTAAGTATCAGAGGCTAAGCTTAGAAACTCAATAGCATATTGGGCTACTGTATGTTTGCGTTGGAGCTCTAGGATATCAGTCTCTACAGCTGCAGTTCTACCTGGGGTATCAAATATCTTCTGCAAGGTATTGAAAAAAAAGTCTCATCATCTGACAAGAGAATCCTTTTTGAGCAGTAGCGGTACCCAAGCCAGAGCCTTGCCTTTCAGTAGGGACATTATGGAAGTGACCTTAGCCTCAGGAGAGGAGTAAAATCCAAGACTGATTTCTGAAATGTAGTTGAAAATTATTCAAAAAGACCAATCAGTCTAAAGGGTTACCATTTTATTTGTCTGGCAGAAGTATTTTTGGAGTCTTAAGGATTTTCTGGACGACTCTGATTATTACCAGTAAGAGGTATGGGAACCAGACTTGAGTTCTTGGAGAAGCATATAATGAAGAGGTCAGCTTCAACAGTATAGTAGTAATAGCCTCTAGTTTGTCATAAATGGCTTACAGCTAATGAGCATGATCTCTAAGTAATTGGCCTTGGTGCATAACCACACAAACAATCTAAACGGGGTACAGACAGGGGCAGAACTCACTGAATGCTAAAAGAAAAAGGGTGAAACTCTCCGACACTGTGAGAAATACAGAGTGCAATGTAAGTATGATCCTAATTTGTTAAAGTTAAACAAACTGTCAAAGCATGGAGAGTTTGTAAAATCACAATCTTAAAAACACTAATGTATGCAAAATAAAATGCACAATCGAAAGTGCAAAGTTTAAATGTAATACAACTTAATCTGAAGAATAAAGTAAAATATAAAGCACAAAGTGTAAATGCAGCAAAACTCAGCTGTCATGCAGTGTTATATTGCACTGGGCTTGTCTCCCCTTCACATACAGAAATGCAGGGAACTCCCCTTAGAGACGTGTAGCAAAATCTGACTTTTAAGAATTTCACTAGGGATCTTGCAGTGCTGGAGGATCATTTTAGATCATCTTACCTGAGAGTTTTAGATCATCAGACCCTCTGTGTGAGCTTCCAAAGCATCTTCAGTCCATTATTTTCATTGTTTTATTATTATTATTTATTATTATTATTATTATTTGTTATTTGTAGCGCGCCAACATATTCTGCAGCGCAAATAACATGGGTCTAATATGCAACATAACAATTATGGGGGGGAAAGGGATAGAGGGCCCTGCCAAGAGTTTCACTGTTGTAAATCAGCTCTCATAAAGGTGATCTACAACGCAGCAAGACTTGTAGGCTAAAATGCTAAGTGGGTTCAAGGGGATAACTAAAGGAGGAGAGGAGCTAAGATAGGAAAATATTATTGTATATTTATGTGCATCCCTGAACCATAGAGTCTTTAAGGAGCGCTTGAATGTTTGAAAACTATGGGAGAGTCTTATGGAGTGAAGCAGAGAGTTCCAAAAAATAGTGCCCAGTCTGGAGAAGTCTTGTATACGAGAATGTGAGGTGTTAACAAGAGGATCAAAGAGGGAGTTTAATAGGAGGAAATGTGATAAATTTGTATATACAAGCCTTTCCAGAAGTTTTGAGGCAAGGGGGAGTAGGGAAATAGGGCGGTGGTTGGATGGGAATGATGGATCGAGAAGATTTTTTGAGGATACGTGTGATTAGTGTTTTATTTGCTACCTGATAATAATATCCATAAAATACCTGACATGCTCTTTCACTTACAGTCATTTTTTTTTTAGCACTGCTCTATTGTAAACCTTTTTAATCCACAGAGTTGGTCCCATAAAAAATCTTACAGTATGAAGGGTGAAAGATGGACAAATACAGTGAATAACTACTGTGCTTAATGTTATTGCCATACATAGCTTTTAATATGTGTAAAACTGTAAACGCTGATCCCTGATAAGCCACGGATATACTATTCTCCATTGGCGAATCTAATATTTTATTCTTTGATCATAGCAGACAATCCTATTTTAATGAACAAAAAAACTGTTCTATAAATTACTGGCTTACACTTTTATTGCTGCTTGCAGAAAAGAAAGGAATGCGCTTCTGTTTACTGTAAAATGGTTCACAACCTTATTCAATAAATACATATGTATTCATTAAGTTATGGATTTGCTTTTATAATAGGTGGCGATTGATCTATACGTCATTTATAGAATTTACACCCTATAAACTTGTTGAAGTTCACTTGATTTCGGCAGTGTACGTTAGACGATTTCTACGTTTTTTCTACTCTTCACCAGTTTTGTCTATAATAATAATAACAGAGGATTTAGAAGCTGTTTTAAGCTGTTAACTTACAACCACATAATTGAATGTGGCAAGAGGCAAGAAACAGAAAACAAACAAGCAAACAAAAAAGACACAGCCTCAGAAAATGGGTATAATTCTTCCCTTTACTGATAATTTTAGTAACTGATCAAATTCCTTGTATTTATCACTGTCAGTAACATCCAGATTTGCTGTAAAAAATACTTTTGTGAAAGTCTCCCTCAAGGGTTTATAAGAGAACGAAAGATCGCTAACAATGCGTCGTAGACTTTTCAAACACTGTTGTACGGCTACCACCTTTGCTGTTTTTTGTTCTTTTCTTTTTCTTACTTTGCTTTTTCATACTATGGGCTAGAAAATAAGTGGAGCGCAAATATGCGCTGGTATTACAAGTTGAGCGCAATGCGTTTGTATTGCTGGGAAGCGAGCTTGCATCCATAGGCATGAGAACTTAGCGTAGTGAAGGGGGTAGGTCACGCAGTGATGGGCAGCAGATTTTAAATATATATGTTTATGATTATATACATGTACGGTATATTTGTGTTTATATGTGTATATACACATTAACACATAAATATTTATGTATATAAGCATATACATCTATATTTATAAAGAACACACAGTTCCAAATAGACTGCAATGTAAAGGCACTTTTCAGTGCCATTTTTTTTCTAATACCCCACACCCGCCAAATTTAACAACTGCTTTGTGGTGTTATTTTTTATTAAAAAAATTCAAATAAAAAAACTACATACCTCTTAAATTTGGCGCCAATTGGGGCACTTTTGGAAAATTAAACAGACAGATCTCTGGTTAATTTTATAAGCACTAATTTCAACCGCGGACGCACGGTAGCTATAACCAGCCACTTGTAATAGCTGGTTATTGTTGGTGTATGTATCAAAAAGACACTGGAAGCTTTTAAAGAAAACTGCATTAGGCTTTACTTGTACAGATGCATCAGCAATATTTGGAACATACCAAAGGACTTGTAAAACTATAGTCAGCACACACAGAGGAGGAAAAACACAATAGAGATTAAAAAACAACTTCCTTCCTGTATAAAAGAATGAACAAGATCACAGATATAAACAATCAGCAATCTAAACTGAACAGCGCCATCTACAGCATCAATGTTGTTCATACATGTGGTATAGTACATGCTGTTGTATTTCCCAACACCCCTTCTCAACGGCATGTACATAATTACACAACATTCAGTTTCTTTTGAAGAAAACAATGCCGTTCCTTTGGCAACGGCTTTGTGAGTGCGTCTGCAGTCATCTCTTCCGATGGGCAGTATTGAATGTCAATAATACCTTGTTCTTGCATGTCCCTGAGTAAATGATATTTTACATCAATGTGCTTGGTTCGAGGATTCACTCTTTCTGATTGTGTCAACTTTATACACCCTTGGTTGTCTTCAAGAATTGGTATGGGTTTAGACACATCCAGTCCCATGTCTTGAAAAAGTTGACAAATCCAAATTGCTTCTTGACATGCATGTGCTGCTGCTATATATTCTGCTTCCGTTGAAGAGAGTGCAACAGTCGCTTGTTTTCGACTGGACCAACTTATTGTTCCTTCTCCATACTGGAAGATGTAACCACTTGTAGATTTGCGGTCAGTGGTATCTCCGGCCCAATCAGCATATCCAATTAGTTTTGGGTTTGATGTTGCTGGCAGTCGCAGCTTCATCCGAATTGTTCCTTTTAGGTACTGTATCACCCTCTTTACTGCATTCCAGTCGCGTTGACATGGTATCGCAACTTTTCTACAGAGTATACCTATTGCTGCGGCAATGTCTGGTCTTGTCACGGTGGCAATGTATAGCAATTTTCCAATTGCCCTGCGGTAATTGTCGTTATTGGGTAACACGTTTTTCTATTCCGTTGTTTTTCAGGTAATCTGGTTCCATAGGTGTTTTCACCTCTTTTGCATCTTGCATGTGAAATTGCTCTAATATTTCTGTAATTTTCTGACTTTGGTTAAGAAGATAGCTTCCATCCTCTTCCCTTTCTATTTGGATTCCTAAATAATAAGTGATGTTCCCTAGTTCTTTAATCTCAAAGTTCTGTTTTAATATATGAACTATTTGGTCACAGTCCCCTTCTTGTTCAAAACAAGTTATGATGTCATCAACATAAATTAGGATGTATATCCATTTGTTTTCTTGATGCCTTGAATATAGACATGGATCTGCTTTGCTTCTTGAGAATCCTTGTTTCATGAGTACTTCATTCACTTTTTCATTCCACATTCTCGCAGCTTGCTTTAGTCCATAGATGCTCTTTTGAAGTTTGCATACAAGGTTCGGTTCCCTCTCAAATCCAGGTGGCTGTTCCATGTAGAGATCCTCTTTGATGTCTCCATATAGGAAAGCAGTTTTGACGTCCAGGTGCCTCACTTGCATTCCCTTTCCGGCTGCAATGCTAAGGAGCGCTCTGGTGGTGGAGTGTTTTACAACTGGAGCAAAAGTTTCATCATAATCTTCTCCAAATTTCTGTGAATATCCCTTTGCAACTAATCTTGCCTTGTATCTGTGGATATTTCCTTCTGCATCGTATTTTACTTTAAAAGTCCATTTGCTTCCTATAGCTTTGTGACTGGGGGGGAGCTCAGTGAGTGTCCAGGTTTTGTTTTCCTGAAGTGATTTTATTTCTTCTTCGGCTGCTTTTCTCCATTGGTTGGCTTCCCTTTTTGGCAATTTTTCAATATCTTCCCAGGATGTTGGTTCGAGTGTTTCATGTGTCTTAGCGATGTATGACAGCTTGCGGGGTGGTATACCTTTCGTCACCCGAGTTGATTTTCTGATTTCTGGTTGTTCAGTGGGTTCTATTGGTTTGTGAGTAGCTGTTTTTTCTATTGTGAGCTCCACTTCTTGCTCTGTCTCCTGTACAGCTTCACTTTGGTCAGCATCTCTTGCTGATTCAGTGGAGAGGTTCTCTTTATGGCTTTCGAGGGACATTTTTTCTGATGTTTGACTTTCATCAAAATAAACACTGCGGCTTATTGTGATCTTGTTGGTCTTTGGATGAAGAATTCTATAGCCTTTACTTTGTTCACTGTAGCCCATAAGAATGCTTTCTATGGCTGTGTTCTCTAATTTGGAGCGTTTCTCACTTGGAACATGGGCATATGCTTTACATCCAAACACTCTAATATGTCCCATACTAGGTTTTGATCCATTCCACATTTCATATGGGGTGCTCTCAATAGTTTTTGATGGTAGCCTGTTCTGTAAGTATGTTGCAGTCATTATTGCTTCACCCCAGTACTGGTTAGGTAAATTGGCGTCTGAAAGCATGCATCTTGCCATTTTTATGAGGGTGCGATTTTTCCTTTCTGCAACACCATTTTGCTCAGGAGTGTATGGTACAGTCGTTTGGTGTATAATGCCTTGTTTCTTCATGTATGACTCCACTTCCTTACTCATATATTCCCCTCCGTTGTCGGTACGTATTATTCCTGGTTTCCGTTGAAATGTATTGCTAAATGTAGCTATAAATTCTTGAAGTTTCTCTGATGTCTCACTTTTGTGCTTCATCAGATATGTTGTTGTGTACCTGGAATAATCGTCAATGTAAGTCAGTAAATATCTGTTCCCGCCGGGTGTGGGGGTTTTCATTGGTCCACACACATCACTGTGTATGAGTTCCATGGGGTGAGTGGTTTTTCTTTGACTGGCTTGTGGAAGTGGGGTACGTGTGGCCTTTGCTTTGATACAACATGTGCACTTCATGAGCATGTCACAAGGCAAAATTATCATGTCTTCTGATAAACCTTCCTTTGCAAGTTCCTTTATGGCCTCTGGGTTTCGATGCCCTAATCGCCTGTGCCACAGGTGGATACATTTGTTGTGTGGATTATGAATGGCTGTTTTGTCTTGCTTCCTTTCAGTGATAAGTTTGTACAGGTGTTCGTTCAATCTTCCTTTTGCTAGGATTTGTTTCCTGTTTGGAATTGTGCATTCATTGCCTTGGAACTGAACTGTGAGTCCATTGTTAGCAAGAGTTTTCACTGATAGGAGGCTTCCTTCTAAACTTGGGACATACAGAACATTCTTTACTAGATTGCTTTGCTTACCTCCTGATGGTGTGATGCAAGTCAGGAACCCTTGACCATTACCTTCAGCTGTAATACTTTTCCCATTTGCTAGGAAGACTTTATCTTTAGTATTGAAATCAATTTCTGTGAAGAATGTCTCGTCACTTGTCATGTGACTAGTTGCCCCTGAGTCAATGCACCATCCGTGTGGTGTACTATTCTGAGTCACTTTAAAGCTGCGCTCCATGATGCAGCTGCAGTTTGCTTTGTGGCTGCCTTAGCTCTCTCTCTTGTAGGTGGTTCTAACCTTCGCTGCTCAGCTTTCCAGATTGAGCAGTTCTTTTTCAGGTGACCGACCTTTTTGCAGCGAAAACACACTCTGGTTTCTCCGTTTTGTTTTTTGCCTTCTTGCGCCTTCAGAGCTACCTCTGATCTCTCATTTTCTTCACTATGCATGTTTTCCTTTCTTCTATTATATTCATCAATTAGTTTTCCCTTAGCATATTCTAGTGTTAGTTCTTGTTTGGGTCTGGTTTCTAGAACATTGATAAGGGCACTATATGACTCTGGAAGGCTGCATAGTAACAATGCTACTATATGATTGTCTTTAATTTCTTCTCCAATTGCACATAGCTGTTCCACAATCTCTAGCATAGCATTCACATGTTCACACATTTCCTGGCCTTTTTCCAGCCTCATCTTATATAGTTTGCGCAGCAAATATAGTTTACTATTTAAGTTTGAACGCTCATGCAGTTTTTGTAGTGCAGTCCACATACCTTTAGCTGTGTTTTCTTTTCTTATGTGAATGAGTTGATCATCCTCCACTAACAGGCTTATAACTGTTTTTGCTTGTCTGTTTTTCTTGTCCCATTCCCCTGGATTATCAGTGGGTCTGTTTGTATCCAGCACCTCCCATAAATCATCTTTGGATAACAGCATTTCAAGCTTAAACTTCCACAGCTGGTAGTTGGTATTATTTAACTTCGCTATTGCATATTTCACATCTGAACCACTTGCCATCTTTCAGTAATTTGGATGCAGCTCTTGTTTCCTCACACAGTATTTGCTTGGATCATAGATGCAACACTTACTGACTTGTAGTTTCTTTTTCTTCAGTGTCTGGGCCCATAACCTGTTGGTGTATGTATCAAAAAGACACTGGAAGCTTTTAAAGAAAACTGCATTAGGCTTTACTTGTACAGATGCATCAGCAATATTTGGAACATACCAAAGGACTTGTAAAACTATAGTCAGCACACACAGAGGAGGAAAAACACAATAGAGATTAAAAAACAACTTCCTTCCTGTATAAAAGAATGAACAAGATCACAGATATAAACAATCAGCAATCTAAACTGAACAGCGCCATCTACAGCATCAATGTTGTTCATACATGTGGTATAGTACATGCTGTTGTATTTCCCAACAGTTATTTATTGTGCACCCGCAAATAGGCAAATTTGCAGTTTACGGGCGCACAAAACATTAGTGCTCCACTTGTAATCTAGCCCTATGTTTTTCTTGTGTGCTGCATCATTTTTACTATTTGCATAATTTTATTTCTTATAGTGGTTTGGTACCATTTTTGCATTTGAGTGACTTCTGGTACCTGATGCAAATTAAAAACAGCAGGTAGTAGGACCACATTTTTTTCTTCCATGCCAATCAACAAAAGCATTTATAGTAGGTAAAGAGTAAAGTTTACCAATATTATTCACAACTGTCTTAGATCTCCATCCTTCCCCCCCATTCTGTACTAAAATCACAGCACTATTGTTAGTTTACATGTAGTTACTAGCAGTGTTCCCTTAAAGGCCAGAAATTGTGAGTGGCCCAGCAGTAAAACAGTTAATAAGGTAACCATATCTCGGTGCTATGAATTGTATTGTGTTTGCTAACTGCAGGGTGTGGTTGAATAATTAACTGTTCAACCGCTGGGCCGCTCATAAAATCTGGCCTTAGAGGGAACACTGGTTACTAGGGTTACTAGTTGTCCTCCACAAAAATACTGTAAAATCTGTCTGTGGCTGGGCACAATGGTAGGGGAGGTCACACAATGCCCCTCTACCTTAGCCCCTTGCTGTTGAACGCACTATCTATATTTTCACAACTGAGTAGTCATTTTACCACATGACTGCCAGTAACATACATAACTGTTTGTCTGCCAGTATTACACGTGGACCGTATTGATTTTACAACCTTGACTGCCCCTTAATTCTTTATGCTCTATATTTGTAGGCACTAAGGGACTTTATAAAAACTGGACATTTTAGTGCCCAGTATTTTTGTTAAAACATTTCTGGACAGCCTACTACTGGGCACCTGGCAGTCTTAGTAGTTACTAGTCATCTTCCATGCTTTCAAGCTAATCGGTCTTCAGACAAGCAGTCCAGCAACAGTACCCTTCATGAAAATAGCTGCATTGTTCCAGTCTTGGGAGCAACTTGTTCTGTGTCTCCCAGTTGTCAGGACAAAATACTGCACCAAATGACACCATGACTACCTGCAGCATCTGGGATCTAATGCTGCTCTCCCTCACAAGCCACTCGCCACTTACAGTTTGTATCTTATTTAGCAAATAAAACAAAACTACTGTAGTTGCTTTATGGACAGACCAGAAATATTAATTGTTTAGGTGAGTATTTATTGTATATAAACTTTGTATTGCCAATACATTGCAAATAAAACAATCATTTTGGTACCATATTAATATTGTGAAATTATAAGCTCTTCTGAGCATCACCCTCATTCTGTATTCATTTGTTTTGTAAAGTCTGTTTTATGTATTTGTATTTCATGTTTACCATGAGTCAGAATTAGCCCTCCAGAAACTGATAATCTTTATTTTTTTATTCCACAGAGCCAGAAACAGGAAAAACATGTTTACTAAAAGCTATGCTGAATTTGAATGATGGGAAAAATGACACTATACAACTGTTTCTGGATATAGCAGAGAAAACAGGTGATCTGAAAGAATTTATCAACTCCGCTTACACAGATAACTATTACAGAGGTAAGAAATAACTAATCTAATCAAGTTATTAGGGAGATATGTAATTAAAAAAAAATATTTTGTTCCAAATATCAATGTTTTAATTATATTGCTGATTGAACATATGACTGAGCTACTACAACAGGTATATGGTAAACATAAATACACATACACACACATATATATATATATATATATATAAACAAAATAATACAGAAGGTGCACTCGCCCTATATATAAAAATGTTTTTTAATGCAAAATTAACGTTTTTGGGGAGTAACCCCCTTCCTCAGACTCTTGTGAAACAAACAAAGACCACTCAATTGCAATATTGCATCTGCAATGAATAAGATAATGCTTATGTGACCGGGATTTTATAGGGAATGCTTCTTCGTAAGCACAAAGTCCCAGCACGTTCATGATAGTTTATTTTACAGTGGAAATTGGATTTGTTTCAACAGAAAAGCTCAAAATTGACTGATAAAACAGCCAAGTCACACTTCTTAAGGTTACAATAAAGGAAACTAGACGTGGGCTCCTTGCCTAATGTGCCTATTGGGATATGGTTGCATCTCAATGATGAAGCCCAAAGGAGGCTGAAACAATTGTCTGGGGTTGCCATTTCCCCTGTTCAGAGGAGAATTGCCTGGTATTTTGGGGCTGGACTGACCTTGTTAGTTGGGATCAGACTGATGTACTTTGGGAAAGTTTTTTCTCTATGAAAAGCACAATTGGGCCAGCCACTGAGCTGTTTGTTCCCGGCAGGTTGCTTCTCTTTCTGTATGTATTTATATTATGGCCTTGAGGAAAATCTCCCTAAGGGTGATGGGGGAAACCAGACATGGACTTCTTGCCCAATGTGCCTAGAGGAATATGACTTCAATTCACTGACAAGGCCCAAAGGAGGCTGAAACAATTGTCTGGGGTTGCCATTTCCCTTCTATTTTGGGGTTGGACTGATCTTGTTAGACGGGATCAGACTGATATACTACAGGAAAGATTCCCTTTGTGAAAAGCACACTGTTATGTTCCGGTGTACATGCACTCGGGACACAGACCCTCGGGGCAGTGGTAGGGATTTGGAGACACCGAGCCCTGACCCGGTGAAGAGTATCCTGGACGTGGATAGATGATATTCTGTGATTCATAGTTGCAAGAAGTTATTGTAGAATTCATGGAGAGTGCAACGTGTATACAATATATTCTGGCTTCACTGTGACTTATAGTTAGTTAATAGGAGTAGCTGCAGGATTCATGAGAGAAAAATATAGCAATGTAGGATGTTCAGGCTTTAGAGTAAACTGGTAGAAGATTCACTCATAGATGCAAACTAAGATTTGTTACAGGTTCACAGTACATACTATTATATAGAGCTGTATGACAGCAAAGCAGAGCAGCACAGGTGATAGACAAGTTGCAAGTTTAAGGCATTAAATGCTGTTTGTGCATATATTGGAGAATCACATGAAAGCTTTTAACTGAACACATAGATGCAGAGTTCTGAATATATTAACATATTTGGAGGAGGATATTTCAGCTATGACAACTTGTAGCAGAGAATAGTTATAAAGTGCTGAGTAAGATTCTGTTGTAGTAATTAGAGAGTGATTATAACCAAATGCATACTTGAATTTAGAATAAAGTTCAGAGTTTGTTAGGTAGCAGTGTCCAGGAAACAAAATGGTATTATATGGATACTTGCAATTAGATGATTTTAAGCATAGCTAAAGGGAAAGGCTTTAGCTTGAATATGCTGGTAAAATCCATGCAGTAACAGTCACAGACCTCTGTTGTTCTGGAACACAACTTTAAAGCTAATGCAATGCACATTAGGCCTAAGAAGACTTAAAAAGAGGCTGAAGGAATCAGGTGCATGAATGATTAATTAGGCAGGTAAGTTGAATGCAGATACTGCCCAAATCAGCATGATTGTCAGTAGCAGGGAAGGCAGTCTTAAAGGGACAGTGATATCAGGCAGGCATATGTTACAGAACCCCCTCCTTAAAGGCGACCTCCGGATGCCCAACACAATCCAAATGGAGAGAGAACAACAATGATATGGAGAGCCAGTAGTAGCTTCATGGAGGTAGTGAGTCCAATCCGAAATCAAGAAAGGAGGGTTGAGATCTCTTGAAAAAGCAAAATGACAATGCAAAGGCCATGGATTTCAGGTATCAAAAGATCTTGAAAATGATGAGAGCAAAACTTGAAGTCATCTTTCTTGTAGTCATCATGAGAATGCTTGAACGTAACATACAATGAGCTTCCAACAACGGAATCATCCTGAGGGTTGATAGGCGAATGTACTTCATGACAGATGACCATGTTCACAGCCAATGAAAAGGCACCCAGTCCTAGACATATGAATAGGTTTTCCTCAACTTCAGAAATAGAGATGCAGCATTCTTGATTGTAAACCCGATTATCCACCTTTGGAACAGAGATTTGAGTACCCTCAGAATTAACCTCTTGGCAGAGGATTAGATATACTCCACTAGGATCAGGTATATGAATGCCCACACCAGGGCAAGGTTCAGGAATACCCACATCTGGGCAAGGTTCAGGAATATCCTCAGTAGGATCAGGTGAAGGAATGCCCATACCAGGGCAAGGTTCAGGAATACCCACATCAGGGCAAGGTTCAGTAATATCCTCAGTAGGATCAGGTACAGGAATGCCCACTCCAGGGCAAGGTTCAGGAATATCCTCAGTAGGATCAGGTACAGGAATGCCCACTCCAGGGCAAGGTTCAGGAATAACCTCAGTAGGATCAGGTACAGGAATGCCCACACCAGGGCAAGGTTCAAGGACAGAAGAACTGAGGATAGGTGTGCCAACGTCAAGGCTTTGTTCATGGACGAGAGGCTTGAAGACTGGTATGCCCTCATTAGGGTTAGAAACATGAGTGTCCAAATTTGGGACAGTTGCTGAGATACTTGTACTGGGATCAGGTTCAACTATAGAAAAAGAAAAAGAACCCACTTTAGAGCCAGGAACCATACTCTCTTCTGAGCAGAGGGCAAGGTTTTCTTCGGGGTTCACAAACAAAGAATTTACAAGACCCACTTTAGAGCCAAGAACCATACTCGCTTCTGAGCAGAGGGCATGGCTATCTTCAGGATCAAGTATTATTACACCCATTTCCGGGTAAAACAAAGAAATACCCATACCAGGGTCAAAAACAGGAGAGTCCACCTTGATGCCTGGTTTAGTAGTATCATCATGGGAAACAGGGTCAGGAATGTCCACTTGGTATCTAGGTTCAATAATATCCTCACAGGGTTCAGTATCAAGAATTACTGTACAGGGAATAGATGTAGTAGAAAATGTAGGTTGATGCGCAGTATGTCCCAAGGAAAACATTTTCTTAGATGCAGTAACAGAAGAATTTTGAAAAGGTGGAGTGTACTTAAATGTGCAACTCTCGGGTAGTTGCGGAGGAATTGTGATGCAAGATTCTAACTAAGATGTTTTCTGAAGTTCAGCAGGCATACTTATTTGAATTTGAATTTCAGAGCTAAATTCTCGAGGGACTAACTCTGGAAAACGGAGAGGCTGTATATCTGGAACAAATTTATCTTTTGCTTCTAGCACAGGGTTTACAGACATTGAGGTAGCATGAGAGGGATGTAAGGAATCAGTAGTTGAAAGCAGTGTTTGTAATTGTAGAGTTTGAGAAGATAAACCATTAAGTGCTTCAATAACAGGCTGATGGCGACTAGAGACAACATCCAGCTTGGTGTGGAGAGTATCATGAGGGCAAGAGAGGATCTGGCACAACAGAAACTGAAACAGGAGATTCAGGCTGAGTTTCCTCTTTACACTTCTGATTTTCTGTAGGCAGAAAAATTTTCTTTTTCTTCTTTTTTTTAGAGAGCTTAGATAACTGATATTTCTTCCCAATATGAGGCTTCTTAGGGTGGTGCCACTGTGGCCTGGTGTACCTTATATCAGTTTGAGAACAGAAATCCGCTTCATCACTGGATGCATAATTCTGAAGTAATAAATCAGCATAGTACTTGTGGGGACCATTTCTCCAAACAACAGTCTGTAAACCAGATGTCTCTTCTTCCAGCTCTGAATCTGTCCAATCTACAGAATCCCTGGGAATATCAGAAATAGGAAGATCAGTATTTCCATGAGAGGTTTCATGATGGAAGCTGTCTGCAGCATCTATATTGTAAATATAGCTTCCAAGGATGTCATTATAGCCAATAGGTTGAGGTTTTGTCTGAGTTTGTGGCGAATTAAAGTTGCGCTCATACGAGTCTAATGCCAGTTCAGCTGGATCTGTGAAGTCATCCTCCTCGTTGACATATTCAGACTCAGAGTCAGTATCACCAGGATGGGGATCGCAAACGGTAGGAGTAGATGGTATTCTGGAATAGTATTCCTGTCTCTTTAAATCTTTAAAGATATTATTTTTTTCTGCTTAATCTATGAATACATCCTCTTCAGTTACATAGTCAGACTCAGAATCCGTTTCACCAAAATAGAAATCACTAACATGAGTAGATGAAATTCTAGAAAAGTGGTTCTGTCTCTTTAAATCTTTAAAGATCTGAATTTTTCTGCTGAATGTATACATTCTCTTCATTTTCATAGTCAGATTCAGAATCAGTTTCACCAAAATAGGAACCACGAACATGAGTAGAGGATACTCTAGTATAGGAGTACTGTGTCTTTAAATTTTTAAAAGTATGAAAATCTTCTGTTTTTCCTTTAGGGATAGCTTGGGTCTGAGATAGATTGTATATTTTATTTTTCTTTGTGGGTCGGTGCATCCACTACCACTGCGGAACCCTTTTTTAGGCATTAGCTTTCTGTCATGTTCCAGTGTACATGTGCTCAGGACACAGACCCTCGGGCAGTGGTAGGGATTTGGAGACACCGACCCCTGACCCGGGGAAGAGTATCCTGGACGTGGATAGATGTTATTCTGTGATTCATAGTTGCAAGAAGTTATTGTAGAATTCATGGAGAGTGCAACATATGTATACAATATATTCTGACTTCACTGTGACTTATAGTTAGAACGTGTTTAGTTCTAATATTGCAATGTACCAAACGTTTTATATTTTAATCTCAACTGTCCCATATTTTGTGGGATTGTCATGAGTAGTGAGGTCTATATTAATAAAAGTTTACACATTGGAAATGTGGTTAATGCTTGACCATGAGTTATTATTCTCGGTAACTGTTCCAGCAAGTGCATGGTAAAGCACATAGTAATATATTGTTTTGTGTATTGAACATAATGATATATTATAGATATTAATATACACACATAATGTGCTTAGAATATATGTGTGTACAATTTGTTTTATGTGAACATGTGTGATGTAATGCACAAATACTTTACAATTTTGACAGATATTATGTGTTTACCGGTTTCTATGGCAATGTTATATACAAATACACCTAGCAACGTTGACACTATAAGTGTTTTAATTTAATTGGATGACATAGATGTGTGAGGTTGTGTGTAGCAAATAATGTGATGTTATTATGTTATTTTTTGTCTACTCATATGTATATAAATATACAGTGGTGGCAAAAATTGTGGACACTTTTTTAACTTTTTATGTTTTGCAGCTTTGCAGAATTATAGGATTATAGGAAATGTTATTTTGTACCAAATGCAAATGTTTATATGTCCATTTAAAGATAAATTCATTCTGAATTCAATAAAAAAAAAACAGAATGCAAATGTATGTAGTACAAAACAAGTTATGCTAACTTTAGTCTAAAAAAGAAACACAAGTGTGATTCAGTTGAGAAGCGGATGTTAACTACAAACCCTACTGGCCAATCACAGTCCTTGTCCTGGGGAACAATCAAATGGCAGTAACTACAATACATCTTGTGAGAAGTTGAGGAAAGTCAGTTTTGCTCTTTGTTCTGTAGAAGAAAGACTGTTAGCACGGTGTAAATGAAGCGTAATTGTAGAGTGTGTGAATATTGTTAGTATTTCTTTAAATTTATTGTGTAGATAATAAGTACAGCAATGGCACAAAAGAATAGAGTTGATTGGTCACCCACGAAAAGTACCAGGATTGTTTTATTACGTGAATCGAGTCTTTCTTATGCTGAAATTGCAAGGCAAGTGGGTCAGTGACAACATCTTGTGTACGAAAGTGCTGTTTACATTATCAGGAAACAAAGTCACTTAAAAACAAACCAGGTAAAGGCCGAAAAAAGTGCAAAAAAGCAACTGATGACAGAAAAATAAAAATACTGTGTATGAAGAACAGATTTGTTTTGTCTGAGGCTATCAGAGCCAAATCTGTTCAACTGGTGTTTGTGTCAGTTCCAGAATGGTAACGATCAGACTATCAACTATGGTATTAAGAGGAAGAATTCCGACAAAAAAAAAAAAACATATCTCAATCTACAGCAGCACAGGAAACAACTACAGTGGGCAAAAGAACACATTGGATGGACAGACGATCAGTGGAAGCAAGTTATTTGGAGTGACGAAAGTAAGATATCCTTATTTGGTAGTAATGGCCGAAAATACGTGAGACATAGAGTAGGAAAAGAGCTACATTCAGACTGTATGGAGGCCAATGTAAAGACCGCATGTAATGTAATCGACCGCACGCTGAACGAAAGAAAATACATTGACACCATTCTGGAACCAAAACTGCTAATTTCCATCAGGGATCTCTTTCCCAACAATGCACCATTTCTATTTCAGCAGGATTCAGCTCCCTGCCACAAAGCAAAAATATGCAATCAGTGGTTCACAACAAAGTCCATTCCATTGTTGACCTGGCCAGGAAACAGCCCTGACCTGAACCCGAGAGAAAATTTGTGTCATATAATTTGAAAAACCTTGTACGAATGAAGCTTCCATGAAATAAAGGCAATTAATTGAGGCTTTAATTGCTTCCTGGCACCAAGTAATAACGAAGGCAGAGCTTCAAACACTTGTTGGCTCAATGACACGTCACTGTGATGTGGTTTTAAAGAATAAAGGCTACCCTACTAAATACTGATAGTTCATTGAAACCATAAGTGCATTATAGTAGTTACAGCATGATTGCAGTATTTCCTGCATAACTGTTTTCTACTGCATATAATTTGCATTCTATTGTATTAAATTCAGCATTAAATTGTCTTTAAATTGACATATAAACATTTGCATGTGGTGCAAAATAGCATTTCCTATAAGCCTGCAAAGTTGCAAAACATTACAATTTCAAAGAGTATCTACAATTTTTGCCACCACGATATATATATATATATATATATACTATGTATAGATGAATGATACTACAGGACGTGACGTGTTTGCCACTTCCGGTTTTACGTAATACTGGAACACATGTTTGCATTCCAAATCCACTTTGTTTGGTGCCACAAAGAGATTGAGGTGTATGCACACTGATTGACTGATTGGATTGTATACACTTTAAATGTGTTGCTTTTCATTAACCCCTTAAGGACCAAGGCCATTTTTCAATTTCTTTCCCTGAAGGACCAGGGCTATTTTTAAATTTCTGCGGTGTTTGTGTTTAGCTGTAATTTTCCTCTTACTCATTTACTGTACCCATACATATTATATACCGTTTTTCTCGCCATTAAATGGACTTTCTAAAGATACCATTTTTTTCATCATATCTTATCATTTACTTTAAAAAAATGATAAAATATTAGGAAAAAATTGAAAAAAACACACTTTTTCTAACTTTGACCCCCACAATCTGTTACACATCTACAATCACCAAAAAACACCCATGCTAAATAGTTTCTAAATTTTGTCCTGAGTTTAGAAATACCCAATGTTTACATGTTCTTTGCTTTTTTTGTAACTTATAGGCTATAAATACAAGTAGCACTTTGCTATTTTCAAACCACTTTTTTTCAAAATTAGCGCTAGTTACATTGGAACACTGATATCTTTCAGGAATCCCTGATTAACCCTTGACATGTATATATTTTTTTTTTAGAAGACATCCCAAAGTATTGATCTAGGCCCATTTTGGTATATTTCATGCCACCATTTCACCACCAAATGCAATCAAATAAAAAAAATTGTTCACTTTTTCCCAAATATTTTCACAAACTTTAGGTTTCTCACTGAAATTATTTACAAACAACTTGTGCAATTATGGCATAAATGGTTGTAAATGCTTCTCTGGGATCCCCTTTGTTCAGAAATAGCAGACATATATGACTTTGGCGTTGCTTTTTGGTAATTAGAAGGCCGCTAAATGCCACTGCGCATCACACGTGTATTATGCCCAGCAGTGAAGGGGTTAATTAGGGAGCATGTAGGGAGCGTCTAGGGTTAATTTTAGCTTTAGTGTAGTGTAGTAGACAACCCCAAGTATTGATCTAGGCCCATCTTGGTATATTTCATGCTACCATTTCACCGCTAAATGCGATTAAATAAAAAAAAACGTAAAATTTTTCACAATTTTAGGTTTCTCACTGAAATTATTTACAAACAACTTTTCAAAGTATGGCATAAATGATTGTAAATGCTTCTCTGGGATCCCCTTTGTTCAGAAATAGGAGACATATATGGCTTTGGTGTTGCTTTTTGGTAATTATAAGGCCGCTAAATGCTGCTGCTCATCACATGTGTATTATGGCTAGCAGTTAAGGGGTTAATTAGGGAGCTTGTAGGGAGCTTGCAGGGTTAATTTTAGCTTTAGTGTAGAGATCAGCCTCCCACCTGACACATCAGACCCTCTGATCCCTCCCAAACAGCTCCCTTCCCTC